>NC_064432.1:24124748-24499748 GCF_023375975.1 Astyanax mexicanus
ACAGTATCAGCGTTATCTGTGCAACACTAACCTTACTAAGCTTTCAGGGTGAATGAAGGTCAGTATGTTCAGTGTTCTGCGTCAGCATTGGTGTAACAGCCACTGGAAGCATTCATGGTGGTTTATTTCTGAAGCAGGCTACCACTTGTGCAGTGCCTGCCCAGTTCATCAGTGGGCAGTGGTACGGGCAGCATTGTGGAAAGCAGTATGAGCAGTGGTACAGGCTGCAGTGTATGGGCAGTGGTACGAGCAATGGTGCAGGCAGCAGTGTGGGAAGTGGTACGAGCAGCAGGGTGGTCATTGGTATAAGCAGTGGTACAGGCGGCAGTGATATGGGCAGCAGTATGGGTGATAGCGGTACGGGCAGTGGTACGAGCAGTGGTGTGGCCAGTGGTATGGACTGTGGTTCAGGCTGCAGAACAGGTAAAAGTGGATGTGGTGACTGTGGTGTAGCCTGAGGGGTAGTTTTGTTTGTTTTATTGGGTCTAAAAGTGCTGAGCTGTATTCTCTGTACAAGCAGCGGTGTGGGCAGTGGTCATTGGTATGAGCAGTGGTACAGGCAGCAGTGTACGGGCAGCGGTATGGACAACGGTATAAGCATTGGTACAGGTAGCAGTTTGGCAGTAGTGTATGGACAGCGGTACAAGCAATGGTACGGGCAGCAGTATGAGCAGTGGTACAGGCTGCAGTGTACAAGCAGTGGTATTGGCAGCAGCGATGGCAGTAGTGTATGGACAGCAGTGTGCGAAGCGGTACGAGCAGTGGCACAGACAGCGGAATTGGAAAGCAGTACGTGTAGCGGTATGGACAGCATTGTGGGAAGCAGTATGAGCAGTGGTACGGGCAGCGGTACGAGCAGTGGTATGGGCGTTAGTATGGGCAGAGATTTGGGCAGCAGTGTGGGAATTGGTACGAGCAGCGGTGTGGGCAGTGATACGAGCAGCAGGGTGGTCATTGGTATGAGCAGTGGTACGGGCAGCGTTACAGGTGAAAGTGGATGTGGGCAGCAGTGTGGGCAGTGGTACGAGCAGCAGGGTGGTCATTGGTATGAGCAGTGGTACGGGCAGCATTACAGGTGAAAGTGGATGTGGGCAGCAGTGTGGGCAGTGGTACGAGCAGCAGGGTGGTCATTGGTATGGACTGTGGTTCAGGCATCAGTACAGGTAAAAGCGAATGTGGGCACTGTGGTGTAGTCTGAGGAGTAGTTTTGGTTGTTTTGTTGGGTCTAAAAGTGCTGAGCTCTGTATTCTCCCTGCAGGGGTTTGGCTGCTCAGGCCTGCCAGCCTGTTTGGAAGATTAAGCTAAGCCGCAGTGTGGCAAGACGGGCAGAGCTGTGCCAGCGACCGGACGGAGGCCCGGGAGGCCCAAACAGAATCGGTCTGGAGGTGACTTTCAACCAAAGACACAAACGGTTTCAATCCCTGAAACCAGAACCCGTCTGTGTGTTAAGTTGGGCAGATTTGTGCCCGAGTGTCTCTGTGTTTGTTCCAGTGCGAGTGTATAAATAACCCGGACAAATGTCAGATTGTCTCAGCGAGCAGATGTCAGTACAGACGATGGCACAGAGAAGGACATCGGTTCCAATACAGGACAAAGATTTTGAAATAGAATGAAAATAAAGTCGTTGTATCTCAGCAGTGTTATTCTAATTATTGATTTACCTCAGGTGTGCTATTCTAATCATAGATTTACCTCAGTAGTGATGTTATATTCATAAATTTACCACAGTAGTGCTGTCATACTCATAGGTTTACCCCAACAGTATTGTTCTGATAATACATTTACTCACCTGTGCTATTCTAATCATATATTTACCTCAGTAGTGTTATTCTAACCATATGTTTACCTCAGTAGTGCTATTCTAATCATACATTTACCTCATCTGTGCTATTCTAATCATATATTCACCTCAGTAGTGTTCTTCTAATCATACATTATCCTCAGCAGTGCTTTTCTTATCATACATTTACCTCAGCAGTGCTATTCTTATCATATATTTACATCAGTAGTGTTCTTCTAATCACATTACCTCAGTAATGTTATTCTAATCATATAATTACCTCAGGAATGCTATTCTAATCATATATTTATCTCACCAGTTTTATTCTAATCATACATTTACCTCGGCTGTGCTATTCTAATTATACATTTACCTCAGCAGTGCTATTCTTATCATAAATTTACCTCAGCCGTGCGATTCTACTCATAAAATTACCTCACCAGTTTTATTCTAATCATACATTTACCTCGGCTGTGCTATTCTAATCATACATTTATCTCAGTAGCGCTATTCTAATCATACATTTACCTCAGGTGTGCTATTCTTATCATATTTTTACCTCAGTAGTGTTCTTCTAATCTTAAATTTACCTCAGGAATGCTATTCTCATCACTAAAGTATTACTATTAGTAGTGTTTATTATCAGCCTGTGTTGAAAAAAAGTACCCAGATAAAATGAGAATCTTACATATTGCATGTTTTATAAAGTGTATTTTAAAGCTCTTTTCATATAGCAGAATGGACTGAATTCTTTGGCTTTGTTTCTAGTGTACAGTATACTGTATTAAGTTGTGTAAACTGGAGCAGATCTCACTGCAGCACTGGGAGTTTTGGGTGATATTATTAGAGCTTTTAGACAGTTTTGGAGTGTATAGCGTCCGCACTCTACATCATCATTAAAATCTGAGTGTAATTATATAACACTCGCCCGGTCTGAACGGTAGAACATGTTTTTCAATAAAACAACAACAGATCAGTAATGAGGTTCAGTCTGAGCAGTGGAGGCTGTGTTAAAAAAATAAAACGCTGTAGCATTTAACGCTAACTGTACAGCCCCGGGGGGAATTCAGTCAGCTATTCTTAGTGCTTTAGTGAACTGCTAGCATTTACAAACTGTTTCTATATACAGTACATGATAATGAAAATTACAGACACAATGCTTTTAGACCTAAAACAACAAGTTCATATTCATTTAGAAACAAAAAAACTAAAATTTTAACTTAGGGCGTGTTCAGGAGAGGCTTAAGGTCACCCAAAAGGTGTAAGACTGGTGGAGGAGAGCATGTCATGTAATTAAAAATCAAAGTTATTCCACCAAATATTGAATTCTGAACTCTTAAACCATTAGTGTTGTTGTCTATGGAAAAATTATTATAACTTTTATCACTGCAGGTCTTCTTCAGTATTTAGAGAGTCTGAGACAGGAGTGCAGGAGTCGATGGCATATAGAGTGAATGAACTTGAATGAATGGCTCAGGTTCTCTGGTCCTGGCTCCTGCCCTTTTGTCCTCTCCTGGACTGAGGACTGCTGTACTTGATTACCAGATATTTTACTCAAAGGTCCAATTGATTTGTTTGTGGCTCAATTAGGCTGCAACGAGCGGCTGTTTTTAGTTTCTACAAAGGACACAGAAACGAGAATCATCCTTTCCTTTTATCATCCAGAAAACATCCTATCATCCAGAAGACATTAATGGGTAAAGCATATAACACTGATGTGTTATTTGCACAAATAACAACGGAACGAACTGCCATCCTGTTGCTAAGTTACTGTGTAGTAACTTTTCTTTAAAATGCACCAAACACTAACAAACCAGACTAGTCTGAATAAATCCAGTACAGAGTACAATGTAACACAAGCATCAGCCTTGTTTCAGACTAGGGTCCAGTTTTTTTACGCTAAATGATGAGCTAACGTTCCTGTCTCTGTCTTCTACAGGAGAGGACCGACCACGGGAGAACGTGGCAGGCGCAGCGGACGGACAGCCGGCTGGAGGCGGAGCAGGGGCGGAGTCTGGAGCTGGGAAGCGGAAACTGCAGTGCTGCGTTCGAGTGACGGCGGTGCAGGTGCGCAAGGCGCTGTGGGGAGTGGCCATGGTCATGTGCGTGTGTTCATCGTGGGCCGGCTCCACCCAGCTGGCCAAACTCACCTTCCGGCAGTTCGACGCCCCCTTCACCCTCACCTGGTTCGCCACCACCTGGAACTGCCTGTTCTTCCCACTCTACTACATCGGACACATGTGCAAGAGCCCGGAGAGGCAGACACCCAGGCAGAGGTTCAGGTAAGCCTGGTTCTCAACCTGTAGCCCGATTGTAGATTTTAGATTTTTGCTGAATTTTTCCCATAGGAATAGTAGGATGCAGAATTTTTCCTATAGAAATCAATGGGATGCAATTTATTTCCCATAGGAACGAATAGGATGCAGAATTTGACCCCTAGGAATCAATGGGATACAGATTTTTTACCATAGGAATCAATGGGATGCAGAATTTGACCCATAGGAATGAATGGCATGCAGCACTATCAACATCAATCACCTGGGATACCATAGCAATATCTACTTGAGATACCAGCGCAACCCGTTAGGAACACCATAGCATCCACTAAAGCAATCCTTCTGCAACACCATAACAACTATGTTGTGGCTATTTAGCAACACCATAGCAATGGAATAGCAACGGATGTCACAGCAACCATTTGGCAACTCCTAAGCAACTGCATGAGACACAATAGTAACCTATTATAATAGCAATGGAATAGCAACCACCTAACAACCACTTAGCAACTCTTTGAAAACAACATGGGGTACCATAGCAACCACTTTACAACACTATAACAACCACTTAGCCAGTTCCTAGCAACAATTCATCAAAATTGTGGGGGTAATTAAGCAACCCCATTAGCAACATCACAATTACTGCCTGGGATACCATAGCAACACAATAGAAGCCACCTGGCATACCATTGCAGCCAGCTAGAAGGACCATAGCAACAGCCTAGCAACAGACTGCTTGAAAGCGCTGCAGTTTTTTATCTCTTTAAAGGTGTTTATTGTGAAGTTGGGCTGCTGGGTGGATCCTGAGTGTATAAAGGAATCCCTCATCTCTTACTGACTCTGTCTCTTTCCGACAGTCAGGGGGACACAGGGACACAGGGACAGTCCCTGTCCTCTTACATCACATACCTCCCACTGCTACTGCATTACAATCTGCTCTCACTTCTCTCTCTCTCTCTCTCTCTCTCTCTCTCTCTGGGTGTATGTGTTGAATATTGAATAGTTTCTGGCTGGTTTAGAGTGCAGTCTGTCTTCAGTCTCTGAGGGAAATGATGCTTTTGGTGTTTTTCTCTCAGAATTTCTCAGGTTTAAAACGCTTTTCTCACTTCCTTCTTCCTTCATACATTTATACGTTCCATCATTACTCCAGAGAACTCACAGAGTCTCCACAGCTCAATACTGGGGTTTAATACCAATCTATCCACACCTGCCTGGAAATAGACGTGGAGCCAAAAGATGTATGTTTATTTTGCTGAATTTTGCCACCCATTAACTGTACACCCAACCATAAACATGATCTTCTACCATAGCAACCACTTGGCAACACCTAAGCAACCACCTGGGGCATCATAGCAACCTCTTCAGTAGCATCATAGGAGCTACCTGAAACACAATAACTATCATTTCGCAACACTGTATTGCACCCTCTTAGCAACAATACACTTACTGCCTGGGATACAACAACAACACAATAGAAGCCACCTGGCATACTACAGCAACCCACATAGCAATGGAATAGCAACCACCTGGCAAAATCTTAAAAAAAAAACGGCCTGGGGTGCCATAGCAATCACTTTACAACTCTATAATAACCACTTAGCAGACGTCTAGCAACCATTTATTAACATTATGGTGACTACTTAGCAACCCCTTTACCAACGACACATTTACTGCCTAGGATACCATAGCAACACAATAGAAGCCACCTGCCATATTACAGCATCCCTTCTGCAACACTATATAACTATGCTGTGTGTTTTTTGCAACACCAAAGCAAAAACCACATAGCAATGAAATAGCAACCACTTAGCAAAATCTTATTAAAAACAACCTGGGGTGCCATAGCAACCACTTTTCAAGTCTATAACAACTACTTAAGAAAACCGTTTATCACCATTGTGGTGACTACTTAGCAACCCCTTAGCAACATCACATTTACTGCCTGGGATACCACAGCAACACAATAAAAGCTACCTGACATACTACAGCAACCCTTCTGCAACTCCGTAGCAACGATGATATAGCAATAAAATAGCAACCACTTAGCAAACACCAAGCAACCATTTATCCAAATTGTGGTGGTAACTTAGCAACCCCTTAGCAACATCACACTTTCTATAAGTGTCTATAAGTGTGCTTTTACAGGCTATAGCGCCGCCTGTATACTTTAATTGTCATTTCTACAAAACAGGCACAGTACAATAAAACATACTAACTTAAGCTTAGCATGTTATTTTAAACAGTGTAACAGAAAACAGTGTAAAAGTGTAAAATATGAATAAATATTAAATATATTTACTGTGTTTGACTGGAGCTGTTACAGTCAGATCAGCTTCCGGGAGCATTTTAGCATTTTCTGCTAATATTGGCTTGTAGTCAAGTTTTAGATAAAAAGGCTTTATGTAGCTTAATCTGCTTGAAGTTATGGTGAATAAAACTGTAGCGTATGAGCGGCGGGCGAGCCACTCGGGAGACTTCCCTGCTCTTTCAAGAGGCTTTAATAACATCTTTCATCTTCACAACAAGAGAACATCAGTATTCTGTAAATTAATACATTAGCATATAGCCCCCAGAGAGCACTCCTCACACTGATTAGCTTTATGTGCTTTTATACGGAGGAGGCTGCAGAGTAATAGCACAGCTGCACATGACCCAATCCATGTCTTCAGGAGGTTAACTTCCTCTAAATAACAGAGTTTATGTACTTAATATATTCTCATTTACACTAATATAACACAGCAAGAAGGTGTTAGTGGTGAATCTTTACATCAAACTAAGCTTAACTGCTTGAATTTTTGCACCAGGAGTAAAGCAGCATAAAGTTATCCAAAAGCAGTGTGTAAAACTGGTGGAGGAGAACATGATGCCAAGATGCATGAAAAAAAACTGTGATTAAAAACCAACCAGGGTTATTCCACCAAATATTGATTTCTGAACTCTTAAACCTTTATAAATATGAACTTTTTTTTCTTTGCATTATCTTTTTTGTTATTTCAGCCATTTCTCATTATTATTTATTGTTTATTCTGGAATCAAGGGTACTAAAAAGAGTTTTCCTGCTTTTGTTGGAGTAACTGTCAGATAGGTCTACTCTGCAGAGAAGACATTGCTGTGAGGATTTGATTGCATTCAGATTAGAGCTCAGATTAGTCAAGATTTGTGAGGTCAGGATATTGGATGATATTACATTGTTTTTACGTCTATATTTTTACATTTATTGTTGATGATTATGGCAAACAGCTAATTAAAACCCAAAAATCTGTGTCTCAGAAAAAAAACAACAATATATATATAAGACCAGATGGTACTTTTGGTATGTAGTGTGGGCAGTGTGCCAAGTCCTGCTGGAAAATGAAATCCACATCTCTATAAAAGTTGTCAGCCTGATGATGTTTGTTCCCTGTTTTCGTGTGTTTGCAGAGAATGCTGTCGGTTCTTCGGGGAGGACGGACTGACGGCGAAGGTGTTCTTCACTAAAGTGGCTCCATTCGGTCTGCTGTGGATTATAACCAACTACCTGTACCTGCAGGCCCTGCGTAAAATCAACACCACCGACGTCTCCGCTCTGTTCTGCTGCAACAAAGCCTTCGTCTTCCTGCTCTCCTGGATCGTGCTCAGAGACCGCTTCATGGGGGTCCGGGTGAGCAGACCATACATACTGTATTAAGAGTCATATTAATAATAGTGATAGTAGTTTTAATAATAATTGTAATAGTAGTATTAGCAGTAATAGGTGTAGTCATAGTAGTAGAACTATTTGAAGTAATAAAAAGTAGTAGTAACAATAAAAGCAATAATAATAAGTAATAATATTTGTAATAGTAGTCAGAGTAGTAGTAATATTGTAATAAGCATAGTAGTAATAGTAAAAGTAGAAGTATTTGAAGTAGTGGTAATAGTAAATAGTACAACTGAAAGTAGTAGTAACATTTGTAATAAGCATAGTATTAGTTAAAGTAATAATAAAAATTGTTGAAAAATAAAAGTTGTATTAATATTTGTAGTACTGTTTAAAGTAGTAGTAGTACTAGTAATAATAAAAGTAGTTGTAATAGTAATAAAAGTAGTAAAAGTAGTAGTACAATTAGATGAAGTAATAATAAAATCTGTAATATTTGTAATAGTAGTTAAAGTAGTAGTAATAGTTGTAATAATAGTAGACGTAGTAGTATAATAATCATAGTAAAATAATAGTAGTATTAGTAGTAGCAATACTAGTAGTAGCAGCAGTATTAATAGTTATAGTAGTAGTAATAATAGTATTATTAATAGTCTTAACAGTAATATTAGTGGTAATAGTATTGTTACTGCAGTTGCATGTAGCTGTTGCTTTTATGTGGATTTTATATTTGTTTATATTTATTAATAGCTGTGATACAGTATCAACCACTTAGCAACACCATAGAAACCTCTGTTTTTTTTTAAACAAGCTAATAAGGTTTTAGTTTCTGCCTCTCTGTTGGTGTTTATTTGTTTGTTGATGCTGATGCCTGAAGTCCATAACCCATAAAATCCCATTATAATCAACCCTGTCAGAGCAAAACAAGAGATATAAGAGTGATGGAGTGAGACAGAGTGAGAGATAGAGGGGTAAGCAGTGATTTTGGGGGCGTGGAAGATAAAAAAGATAGAGAAGATAGAGAAGATGGATAGAGTGAAGAGGAGGGGATGTTCTGAGCTTTAGTCAGGCGAGAGCGTGGGGGCCATAACTCCTCCTGACACCTTTTTAATACCACTCTAATCCACTTAACCGACCCCAGCTGCATTCCTATATATCACACAGACAAACAAACACTACCGTCCAATCACATTTCACCATTTACCACTAGCACTCAGCCCTACCCCTCTATTCTGACTCTTTTTGGAACGGAGCGGTAGGGTTTGGTGATATTTAATATTTGGTGATATAAAGTGGTAGGGTTTGTCAATTCTTTTTGGGATAGAGGGGTAGGGTTTGGTTATTCTATTTGGGATAGAGCGACATGTTTTGGTAATACTTGTTGGGATAGAGCGTCAGGTTTTGGTTATTCTTGTTGGGATAGAGCGACATGTTTTGGTGATACTTGTTGGGATAGAGCGTCAGGTTTTGGTTATTCTTGTTGGGATAGAGGGGCAGATTTTGGTTATTCTAGTTGGGATAGAGCGACATGTTTTGGTAATACTTGTTGGGATAGAGCGTCAGGTTTTGGTTATTCTTGTTGGGATAGAGGGGCACATTTTGGTTATTCTAGTTGGGATAGAGCGGCATGTTTTGGTTATTCTAGTTGGGATAGAGCGGCATGTATTGGTGATACTTGTTGGGATAGAGCGTTAGGTTTTGGTTATTCTTGTTGGGATAGAGGGGCAGATTTTGGTTATTTTTGTTGGGATAGAGGGGCAGGTTTTGGTTATTCTTGTTGGGATAAAGGGGCAGGTTTTAGTTATTCTTGTTGGGATAGAGGGTTAGGGTTTGGTGATTCGTGCTGGGGTAGAGGGGCAGGTTTCAGTTATTCTTGTTGGGATAGAGCGGCAAGTTTAGGTTATTCTTGTCTGCATAGAGTGGCAGGTTTTGGTTATTCTTGTTGGGATAGAGCGGCAGGTTTTGGTTATTCTTGTTGGGATAGAGCATCAGGTTTTGCTTATTCTTGTTGGGATAGAGGGGCAGGTTTTGGTTATTCTTGTTGGGATAGAGGGGTAGAGTTTGCTGATTCTTGTTGGGACAGAGGAGTAGTTTATCTCGATTCTAGTTGGGATAGAGGGATAGAGTTTGCTGATTCTTGTTGGGATAGAGGGGTAGAGTTTGCTGATTCCTGTTGGGATAGAGGGGTAGGGTGTATTGTTTCTTGTAGGGATAAAAGGCATACATATTTTCCTTCCTGTGGGATGTCTGAGAGCTGCTCTGCTTAGATTTATAAGGTCGTGACCTTGTTGAGATGTAATTCTGATTTATTGGACATGTGTATGGGAAGGAGTATATGCTGTAAAAGGAGGCGTGTCTACATAACAGTTGTGTGCTGAACATAAAATGAATTGAAGTAGGTCTTGTCTCCTCATTTCCGAGCTCACAGTTAATAGAAATCAATAAATCAGCGCTTGGTGTGGATTAATTACACAATAATACAGTGGAGGGAGTGCTGTAGTGTGAGATATTGGCAGTGGTGGGAATGAGGCAGAATGTGTTAAGTGAATATGTTAACATACAGGGGTTGGACAATGAAACTGAAACACCTGTCATCATTTTAGAGTGGGATTTTAGGTTTAATGGCTAAATTGGAGCAGCCTGGTGTACAATCTTCATTAATTGCACATTATTGCACCAGTAAGAGCTGTAAGAGTGTGAAGGTTCAATTAGCAGGGTAAGAGCACAGTTCTGCTCTAAATATTACAATGCACACAACATTATGGGGGACATACCAGAGTTCAAAAGAGGACAAATTGTTGGTGCACGTCTTGCTGGAGCATCTGTGACCAAGACAGCAAGTCTTTGTGATGCATCAAGAGCCACGGTATCCAGGGTAATGTCAGCATACCACCAAGAAGAACCAACCACATCCAACAGGATTAACTGTGGATGCTGTAAGAGGAAGCTGTCTGAAAGGGATGTTCGGGTGCTAACCCGGATTGTATCCAAAAAACATAAAACCACGGCTGATCAAATCACGCAGAATTCAATGTGCACCTCAACTCTCCTGTTTCCACCAGAACTGTCCGTCACCACAATCAATTATTGTGGTCTAAAACCAGGTGTTTCAGCTTCATTGTCCAACCCCTGAATATACATATGTGCATATATGGATCTTCTATTAATGAATGTAAAATGAACACTATTTTTTTTTTTTGTCTTTTACAGATTGTTGCTGCCATTTTGGCCATTGCTGGGATTGTAATGATGACATACGCTGATGGATTTCACAGCCATTCAGTCATTGGCATCACCCTAGTTGTGGCCTCTGCTTCTGCATCTGCTCTATACAAGGTAAACATGATACAGAGTTCATCACTAATCTAATAACTAACTTGGACTTGCACTAAAACCTATATATCTCTCTTTATACACCTTATTCTGATCTGAGAAACCGGAGTTTGCTGTTTACAGTACTGGAATAATCAGATTACTACATAAATCAGTTTATAAACCTGTTTTTATATTATGTCCAAATTTAATGAATGGACCAATAGAAATTCTCCAAACTGACATTAATGTTTTTTTGCATTAATGTCACTGTTTAATTGTTTAATATTTTATTATTATTATTATTATTATTATTATTATTATTATTATTATTATTATTATTATTATTGTATATGTATATATATATATATATATATATATATATATATATACATATACAATAATAATAATAATAATAATAATAATAATAATAAAATATTAATCAATTATGAAATACTTCAGGTGCAGAAAGTGGTGTGATGGTTCTCACTGAGCTCAGATGTTTGGTAATAAGCAGAGCTGTCACTGATTTGTGACGGGTTGTTGTGTGACAGGTCTGAGCTGGAGGGCAGGTCTGTGGGAGAGAGGTCAGATGGGGGCGCTCTCTTTTATATTTGGCTTTTTTTGAACACAGTTTTTCTCGGTTTGTCTTTTGTGGGAAGTTTTTGGCGCCTCTGGAGCCCCGAGTCTTGTTCTTTTTATGGAGGCTGAGCTTCATTTCACAGGAATATTCACCTTAATTTTAATTGTTTAATACTAGGATCATCTAATATTCAGCATGTGGATTTTACAGCTTAAATACATCAAAACTGCAATTACCAACATACAGCAACAGACTGCACACTCCATTCTGTGCTCATATAACGTTACAAGGCTGGAGGCAGAGCGAGTAATAGCCAGACAGAATGAGATAGAATAAGGTAGAGCGAGGTAGAACAAAGCAGAGAGAGGTAGAATGAGTAAGAATGAGGTAGAGCGAGGTAGAGAGTGCTTGAGTGAGACAGAGTGACATAGAATTAAGTAGAGCAAGGTAGAAAGACTGAGAGAAAGAGGTAGAATGAAAAAGAGCGAGACAGAGTGAAAAAATAAGATATAGTTGTAGAATGAGGCAGAGTGGGGTAGAGTTAGGTAGAGTGAGGCAAAATGAAGCAGATAGAGGCAGAGTGAGGTAAAGAGTGGGGCAGAGTGAGGCAAAGTGAGGTAGAATGAAGCAGAGTGAGGTAGAATAAAACAGATAGAGGCAGAGTGAGGTACAGAGTGGGGTAGTGTGAGGCAGAGTGAGGTAGAATGAAGCAGAGTGAGGTAGAATAAAACAGATAGAGGCAGAGTGAGGTACAGAGTGGGGTAATGTGAGGTAGAATGAAGCAGAGTGAGGTAGAATAAAACAGATAGAGGCAGAGTGAGGTACAGAGTGGGGTAGTGTGAGGCAGAGTGAGGTAGAATAAAACAGATAGAGGCAGAGTGAGGTACAGAGTGGGGTAGTGTGAGGCAGAGTGAGGTAGAATAAAACAGATAGAGGCAGAGTGAGGTACAGAGTGGGGTAGTGTGAGGCAGAGTGAGGTAGAATAAAACAGATAGAGGCAGAGTGAGGTACAGGGTGGGGTAGTGTGAGGCAGAGTGAGGTAGAATGAAGCAGAGTGAGGTAGAATAAAACAGATAGAGGCAGAGTGAGGTACAGGGTGGGGTAGTGTGAGGCAGAGTGAGGTAGAATAAAACAGATAGAGGCAGAGTGAGGTACAGAGTGGGGTAGTGTGAGGCAGAGAGAGGTAGAATGAAGCAGATAGAGGCAGGGTGAGATAGAGAGGCAGAGTGAGAGTGTGAGGCAGAATGAAGCAGAGTGATGTAGAATGAAGCAGATAGAGGCAGAGTGAGGTAGAATAAAACAGATAGAGGCAGAGTGAGGTACAGAGTGGGGTAGTGTGAGGCAGAGTGAGGTAGAATAAAACAGATAGAGGCAGAGTGAGGTACAGAGTGGGGTAGTGTGAGGCAGAGTGAGGTAGAATGAAGCAGATAGAGGCAGAGTGAGATAGAGAGGCAGAGTGAGGTACAGGGTGGGGTAGTGTGAGGCAGAGTGAGGTAGAATGAAGCAGAGTGAGGTAGAATAAAACAGATAGAGGCAGAGTGAGGTACAGAGTGGGGTAGTGTGAGGCAGAGTGAGGTAGAATGATGTAGATAGAGGCAGAGTGAGATAGAGAGGCAGAGTGAGAGTGTGAGGCAGAATGAAGCAGAGTGAGGTAGAGTGAGATAAAATGAGGGGAAGTGATGTAGAGAAAGAGAAGGACATATTTCTGCTTATTCTTTTTATTGTTATTTGAAAGAGCGAGGGTAAAGCAAGGTATAACGAAGGTAGAGTGAGGTAGAATGAGATCAAATGAGGCAGAGTAAAAGAGTTAGATAAAGGGAGGGATTGAGGTAAAGCGAGTCAGAGTGAAAGAAAGTACCGTTTATTATAGCAAGGTAGAGTGAGGCAAAATGAAAGAGATAAAGCCTGGTGGAGTGAGGTAGAGTGAGGTAGAGTGAGGTAGAGTTAATTAAAGCAGTGCAGTGATTACAGTGATAATGTTGTGTTGTGTCTTCAGGTGCTCTTTAAGCTGGTGCTGGGCAGTGCTAAGTTCGGGGAGGCTGCTCTATTCCTCACTATCGTGGGCGGCGCCAACTTCATCTTCATCAGCTTCGTACCGGTGATCCTGTACTTCACCCGGGTCGAGTACTTCGGCTCTCCCGCCAACATTCCCTGGGCCTATCTCTGTGGAGTAGCAGCACTCTTACTCGGTACGTCCATCATCATCATCATCATCATCATCAGGCCTGTAGTACCACTATAGTACCATAAATACAGTATATATATTTTATACAATGTACTGTCCCAGAAATATAGTTAGTAGTAGAGCCACTGGTTGCAGAACCTTATTAACGCAACGTTTGGACTGTTAAAGTTCCTCTAATGAGGACCAAAGGTCAACAAGTTATGAGTATAATCCATCTTCAAAAATCTAATCTAAACAAGTATGTAACAGGTAAATAAAACAAATATATTCATTTTACATTTATTAAAAAAATAAATGATTTGACACACCAGCTCATTCATGTAAATGTCTTCTCTTCAGTAAATACACACAATTACTAATATTGAGGTCAGCAACATTGATTTTTAGGCCATGTCTATATATTGAACAATACATCAATAATGTTAATACAGTGACAAGCCTTATCCTCCCTTATATTATTGGATATCTAATCAGGTTTAAACCCATGTATACAGTACCAGTACCACTTTAAAATGTTCTGCATTGTGGGTTAATACTAAACTCATCCAAACTATGAAGAAAAACACATGGTTATAACATGGAAACATTATAATGATGAAACTGGCACTCACCAGGACTGCTATAAAAGAAAAGGAAGAGCAATAGTTTTAAGTTACTACATGATTCATTATGTGTTCCTTCATAATCTGATTCACTTCACTATTCATTTACTATGTAGGAAATAAAAATAATTAAAACATTTTGATTGTTACTGTAAATATTGTGAATATATTCTGATGATGTCATTGTGTGTGTTCTGTCTCTGTAGCGTTCAACATCCTGGTGAATTTTGGGATTGCTATAACATATCCAACACTGATTTCACTGGGAATCGTCCTGAGTGTTCCTGTTAATGCAAGTAAGTGACGTCTGCAGGATTATTAATGATAATTACTCAGCGTCCGCGTGTCTTTGCGATCATAACCACGGGAAAAGTACACAGCTAAAGGCATGTACTAATTATCTTAATGATGGATGTGTTTTAGGCATAATGTGAAATAAACCAATCAGTGTAGGGGAGATTATTACAAAGGCGTGACTGTAGAAGAAGAGGGTGCAGGTAATGGCCTGCGGACTTTCATTACTTGTAATTAGAGCTTAGATTGTGCCAAAAAAAGCCAGAGCCCGATTTAAACCACACATTTTTTAGATAGTGAAGCGTTTAAAATCTTTTTAAATCATTTTGGGGCTGTTTGAATGAGTGAAATCTGTTCAGAATGATGTTAATTAACATTGCAACACTGAAGAAGCATAGACCTATTATTTGATAAAAAACGTTTATTAAGAACAGATCTCCGAAAAATTAAAACATGAACAATGTGAACAATGATCCACAGGCCTTTGTTCATTCATTCTTTATGTGTTTTGGGATGTGTAGCAGGTTTGAAATGCAGGAACTGATATATACTAATAAATTAAAAGAATTTAAGCAGATAAAACCTGAAATATCTTGTGTTAATTTGTACTGCTGTGTTATAATAAGTGTGTGTGTTTGTATTTATCTCAGTGGTAGACCTGTACACCTGTGAGATCCACTTCAACACGGTGAGGCTCATCGCCGTCTTCATCATCTGCCTGGGCTTCCTGATGCTGCTGCTGCCGGAGGACTGGGACCAGTGCCTGATCCAGCTCAGCACCAAGTTACGCAAGCGCGAGCAGCACGCCGAGCCGGCCGAGTCCGGAACCGGAACCGGATCCAGCCTGAACTGGAGCCGCAGAACCCGGACGTCCATGTCCACATTCACCCACTGACTTACATATACACACACACATATATAAACACAATAAACACAACATAAACCACGCCCCTTTACGCTAACGAGGCTAAACGTACCCGGAAGGAGGCGGGTCCACTTGACACCACGATTCTGATCATGCTTATTGGCTCAAAATGGATCGGTTTGGTTTGAGAAGGTTCCATAGACACGGCTTTATCAACTGTATCATACATAGGTGGTTCTGGGCTAAATATAACCCAGTTTAGACACTTAACAGGCCAGTCTGTCACATTGACTGGGTCATATTTAGCCCAGAATCAACTATCTTCATCTGCTTAGTATTTTTCCCCCCAATAACCAGATTATTTTGGGCTAAATGTGCAGTTTTGTTAGTGTCAACTGTAATGTGGGCCAAAACTGGCCCATAAATGCCTCAACTAGCCCAATGTAGCCCAAAGCATTTCCCATTAACAAAAGTGGTCCATAAAAGCCTTAAGTGGGTCATATGTAGCCCAGATAGCAAATGATTCTGGGATAAATCTGCAGTTTTGTCAGTGTCAACTGTAATGTGGGCCAAATCTGGCCTATAAAGCCATAACCAGGTCAGATTTATCCCAGAATTGATACTGATACTGATCCCTGATAGCAGTCAATTCTGGGCTAAGAATAACACATGTGGTTCATAAATGCATTAAGTGGCTCATATGTAGCCCGGATAGCAAATGATTCTGGGCAAATGTGCAGTTTTGTCAGTATCAAGTGTAATGTGGACTAAAACTGGCTCATATGCCATAACTAGGTCATATTTAACCCAGAATTGACATTGATACTGATCCCCGATATGTAGCCCAGCCCATATGTAACAGCTGATCCTGGGCTAAATTTGACCCAAGACAATTCCCTTTAAAATTGCATTAACTGGGTCATATTTAACACAGAAGTTACTGTTTTGACATCCTCACTATCCCCAGCTATAGATAACCCCAGGTCAAATATGAGTCAGGCATTTATGGGCCAGTTTTGGTCATAGGTGTAATGTGGGCTAAACACTTTCCAATTCCATTGGCCTATAAAAGCCTTAACTGGATCATATGTAGCCCAGATAGCCAATGATTCCAGGCTAAATGTGACCCAGTTAAGACAGACTGGCCATCTTTGTTAATTGTAGTGCATTGTAGGATAAAACACTTTCCATTTCCATAGCCTCATAAAAGCCTTAACTAGGTCATATGTAGCCCAGATAGCAAATGGTCTAAATCTTACCCAGTTGAGTCATAGACTTTGACATCCTTATTATTCCTAGCTATAGATAATTCCGGGCCAAATATGAGTCATTTATAAACCAGTATTGTATTGTGGGCCAAAACATTTCCCAATAACACTTCTTATTAACTGGCTATATGTGTTTAAACTAGGTCATATTTAGCCCAGAATTGACTGTGTTTACTTGCTTATTGTTCCCTGATAGCAGGTGATTGTGGGCTAAATCTGACCCAGTTAAGGTACTTATTGGCCAGTGTGGGCCGAGACAATTCCCTTTAACAAAATTGCCTTAACTTGGTCATATTTAACACAGCACTGAGTGCTCTGACATCTTTATTATTCCCAATTATAGATAATTCCAGACCGAATATGAGTCAGTTCAGGCATTTATGGCCCATAATTAAACCATATTTAAACCATATTGAACCTCCCACGTTATTACACTAAGAAACTTACAGGACTAGTGAAAAGTTTGGGCACACCTTATATTCAGTGTTTTTGATTTTTTTCATTATTTAAAAATGTTCTATATTGTAGATTAATACTAAACTCATCCAAACTATGAAGAAAAACATATGCAATTATTAAGTGAACAAAAAAAACAGAATATGTTTCTATTTTATATTTTCTTCAAAGACAGCCTGAGTTAAGAGGTAGAGTCACCTGAAATTCAGGCTTTCAGTTAACAGCTGTGCTAAAACTCATCAAGTTAATTACTTGAATTTCTTGCCTCTTAATGTGTCAGTCAATCCGAAAAAGAAGAATTTTAAGAATTTCAAAAGTATCCTCAAGTGCAGTCACAGCAAAGACCATCAAAAACATTACAATGATGAAACTGGCACTAATCAGGACTGCGCCGGGAGAGGAAGAGCAAGAGTTTCCTCTGTTACACAGGATAATTTTATCAGGCATCCCAGATAAAAGCCACCAAAATCCTTCACATAGAGTGTTCTGGTTTGTTTTACACTTTTAAGTTTAAGTTCATTTTTTTTTAACATTTTTTATTTACAATGTAGGAAAAAGAGAAAAAAAGAAAGGAAAACATTGACTAAAAAAAAGATATGTCCAAACTTTTATCAACTTTTAACATCTAGGGTTGAGCCACTCATGCCACCAACTTTTGAAGCGTCTGAACTGGTCTGATTGTTCATGTTCACACTGCTGGCACTTCCCCTGCCAATGAAGCGTGGCAGGTTGATGACTGACTAATGCTATGCTACGCTAAGCTATGCTACGCTACGCATGCACCAACACTAACCTTTGGAGCACCTTTGCCTGGAGCACTAACAACAAACAGGACCTTTAACCAGTGCCAACTTCAAGTGACGGATGCGTCTTTGTCTTTGCATTTGAGCCAGAAGACTTTGGCCTAACGATATTTTTTTCCTCTATGTGACTTGTGTGACTTGACACGACTTCTGAACTCACCTCGATTGATCGTGGTCCGGGATCTTCGCTCGAGGAATTGGCAAATCCAGGCTGTTTACATCGAGTCCAGTCAAGTCTGCGTAACTTAAAAAAAAAACTATGTAACTACTGAAACTACGTAACGTTGCTCAAGTATGTATTTACCACTGTGAGGCTACTTCAGGGTCAGGTGGCGCTGCCACAATGAAACCGGGCATTGCCAGAGATTTGTTTAAACACACACACATTCAAACAAACAATCGTCCAGAAGACGTCCCCAAAAAAACGTTGGACAATTTTCCGCCTTGTGAATGTATGACCATTTCTGCAACACGCACCTGAAATACACGCCATGTGCTTTTTCAATGTATGGAGTCGGTGGCCATCTCCAGGTCACAAAGCTTTTATTGCACTCATCAACACTTCTAGATACACCAACATTGTAACTTTATGACAATCTCTTTTGTTTTTACACCCATTATCCCGTTATTTTATCAGATGATCAACTTGTATAATAGTTATAACTGTAGTTTTGTATCTATTTCTCTGTATACTATATTATTATCCTCCTTTCACCTTGTTTTTTAATGCTCAGGACTCCACAGGAGAGAAAACCACCACAAAGCAACTATAATTATATGGGTTAATGATCTCAAGGTAGCTGGGAGCACAGTCACCACCAAGAAAACAGTAATACAACTAACATAATACAGTTGCAAGGTTTGGGATTACTTGAATTTCTGCATAAATTGGTCACTAAATGTGTTCTGATCTTTATCTAAGTCACAACAATAAACAAACACAGTCTGCTTAAACTAATACCACACAAAAAATGATATGTTTGCATGTTTTTTTTATCAAACACAACATTCACAGTGAGGGAGGAAAAAGTATGTGAACCCCTGGGATAATGACTTTTCTAGGAGCTAATTGGAGCAGGTTAAAGCTGTTTTGAATTTGCTGTTCTTAAGAATGCCTCACACAAAAGAAAAGAGCTCTTAGAAGACCTACGTTCAAGAATTGTTGACTTGCGTGAAGCTAGAAAAGGGTTACAAAAGTATCTTTAAAAAAATCCTTGATGTTCATCCACGTGTCCACAGTAAGACAGACGCTCTACAAATGGAGAAAGTTCAGCTACTCAAGTTTCTACTCTCCCTAGACGTGGTAAAGTCCTGTAAAGATGACTGTAAGAGCACAGCACAGAATGATCAATGAGGTGAGGAAGAATCCTAGAGTTTCAGCTGAAGGCTAAAAGGAAATCTCAGAGCGCCAACCAGTTATTAAATCCAAAGGTTCACATACATTTTCCTCCTCACTGTGAATGTTGTGTTTACTAAAACCAAGCAAACTTTGCATGCTAATTTTTGTGTGGTATTAGTTTAAGCAGACTGTGTTTGTCTATTGTTGCGACTTCAGAACTTCTGAAGATCAGAACACATTTTATGACCAATTAATGCAGAAATCCAAGTAATCCCAAAGGGTTCGCATTTCACTTTTTTTGGTGGTGACTGTGCTCCCAGCTCCCAGCTACCTTGAGATCATTAATGAACATGCACATAGTAATAGCTGCTCTGTGGTATAGTTTTTTTTATAGTTTTCGCTCCTGTGGGGTTCTGAGCACAGAATAACAGGTATAGAACAGGAGGATAATAGTAAAGTATGCAGAGAATCAGATACAGTGCTGGAACTACATTCTATAATCATTATATTATAGAAATATAAAGTGTTCTATACAAATAAAAAACGGGATAATGGGTGTCGAAACAAGGAGGTTGCCATAATGTTATGCTGTCATGAACGGTGTATGTCCAAAATATGACTTCAGTGCATCGTATATATTTTTTGATTGTTTTAAAGTTTGTTTTTTATATTTGAGTATTTCTGCATCTTTAAAGGACTATTGAGTTAAAGGCCGGGTGGTGAGTCGGCGTGAAAACTGCATGCAGAAGCTAGCGGCTAGGCTAGCCGTCGGCATCACCGCTTTTTCCTTTACTACGCAATAGAGAAATCATCAGCACTGTCTCCCATTGTCATTGGAACAATGACAATAACTATATACATATATTTATTAATATTCCTCTGGAATTATTGCTAGAAATTATTGTAAACCTTTGTAAGGAATACGTTTTTACACTGAAATGCAAGAAATGATTATCACATTTGAGAAAAATGGGAAAAAAGAGAATAAACGATAACTTCATTTATTATTATTTATCTGAGTTTTTCTTTGTCTTGTTGAAACAGTATAATTGATTGTCACAAGCCATTCATTTACTGTGTCTTTCACTGACGTTCACTATACGTTGTGAGGTGTTATCTTGTGAAGGAGGTCAAACACAGGTCGGAAAGGCAAAGTGGAAACGACAAAAGAATGTGTACGGCGAATTACACCATTGAAGCTAATATTACCACCCATAGTGGACAGTGTCACTTTACAACCACACACTTTTTTTGAAGTAACTTAATTAAATATATTTTAAAGTTATTTTGTGTGCATATTTATACATGTAATTTACTGGGGACGAAAATGCCACCCATTCGGTGGAATGGCCCTTAAATACAGCTGTTCTGTGAAGGACTCAGTGGTTTGATAGTGAACACTAGTGAACAAACAGCATCATGAAGATCAAGAAACTCACCAGACAGGTCAGAAAAGAAGAAGTTAAAAGCAGGGTTAGGTTTAAACCATTGTTAGAAGTAAGACATAAGAAGTGCATAAGATTTGCAGTTTGCAACACATTTTTTAAATTTTTTATTTAATTCAATTTTTGAAAACCATATGCAGTCCCCTCCAAAATTATTGGTGAAGTAAGTTCATTTATTTCTGCTGTAGACTGAAAACATTTAAATTTAAAACATTAAAAAAATAATATGAGACAATACACAGCTCTGGAAAAGTTGAGACCACTTCAGTTTGTAAATCAGTTTTAAGAGTTCAGAAATCAATATTTGGTGGAATAACCCTGGTTTTTAATCACAGTTTTTATGCATCTTGGCATCATGTTCTCCTCCACCAGTCTTGCACACTGCTTTTGGATAACTTTATACTTTACACTCCTGGTGCAAACATTCAAGCAGTTCAGTTTGGTTTGATGGCTTGTGATCATCCGTCTTCCTCTTGGTTATATTCCAGAGGTTTTCAATTTGGTAAAATCAAAGAAACTTTTTTTCCAGAGCTGTATACAGTATATATATATATATTTCAGTCTTTGTTTCCGGGTATTTATATCTATATTTCTTATGAGCTGTGAAGCTGAGAGAAGATGGAAAATCAGTAAAAACCATAAGAGCACAAATGTTATTCACAGCTAGAACAACTGTTTGGAATATCCTGAAGAAGAAAGTCGTCACTGGTGTACTGGTAAATAACAGATGTAGACCAAAGAAAACCACAGCAGTTAATGAAACAAAAACATTTTTTTGTGCTTCTGTTCAGAAAGAAGGTTCTATCTTCTGAACTGTGTCTCAGATCCAGATGGAAATACTTGGAAATAAAGGCTAAAATGTTGATCTTTTAAGGTGGAACCCAAATGTTTTTCAGTTTATATAGCAAAAAGAAATGGATCAGCCTCAATTTTCCAATACTCATTTTCGTTCCACTACACAGTTATGTGCTACTTTGTGTTGATCTTTCACTTGAAAGTTTGTGGTTGTAAGGAGACGAAATGTAAAAAGTAAGAAGTTCAAGGGATAGTCTGTAAATATCTGTAAATTCCATAGAGTCCAAGGTCAATGAAACAACATCAGCAAAGTACAAACATAATATAATGCAACCAAGAGTCTTTAAAACGTTAAAAATGTAACTTAATTTAAAAGATCATTCCAGCAGTTCATTTCCATGACTCTGCAGTACAAAGATCAACAGAGTTCATGCTCCACTCGTACTGTGATCTGACCATAAAAGAACGTGGTCTGGCGCTCTTTGGTCGCAGGCGACTTCTTGGGAAGTATTTCCCTTTCCAGAGGTTTAGAAGGAACCTGTAAGCAGTCCGACCGTTCTGGAGAACTTCCGCTGCAGGTGTTCCAAAGGGAACAGGAGGACGACGTGGTGGAGGAGGAGGAGTGGGATGTGGACGACAAACTTCCAGGTAGGAGACTTTGGTTCACTCGTTCCTTGTACCTTCTGGAAAAAGGCGAACTTGTTGCGAAACCCGAGGAGTATTGCGTCGATTCCTCGACTCCTCGTCGATGGCTTCTTTGGCTTCCACCATCTCTGGAAGGTCGTTCTCTGCATGTAGCAGTCATCACATTAGTGGGCATCGTGCTTCCTCCACCGTCTCCATCTCCTCGTCGATCTCCTACTCTTGCAACGACACTTCCTAGCCTTGTTTGAATCTTCTGCTTGAGGTTCTGCAGCGCCCCCTGGAATCGCTTGCTAAGCAAGGCATACAGCAGGGGGTTGATGTCCGAGTTGAAGAGCACCAGCCAGTAGGAGAAGGTGACGGCAGCCGGTGGGATCTGGCTGACCGAGCGAGAGAGGGCGGTCTCGGTGGCCTGCACCAGAGCGACGCTGATGTACGGCGTCCAGCAGAGGAAGAAGGCCGCGATGACCATGAAGAGTCTTACGACACCGTTATGGGGGTTGTTGGCTTGCTGGGCACTTGCGTTCTGGAGATGAGCGAGTACAGCTTGCAGGCGACGGGTAGAAGGTCTGGAGCTGCTTTCGCCTTCCATCTGTGGACGACAAGCTGGATCACCTGGATACTGATTAGCGTCAAACTGCGATTCGGAAACGAACCTTCCGGTTACGTAGTAAACCAGCTTGGAAGGGTCGTTCGACTCCAGGTCCGCGGTTGAACACCGATTAGTCGATTCAGAAGACGTGGCAAGGGAGCGTTCGCGACTTCGCTGGAGATGCTCCTCCAGACTGTGGATCCTTCGAGCGTGGTGCCTCGCCACCCGTACGATCTTCACGTAGCAGAAGAGGATGACCGTAGCCGGCAGGAGGAACGACAGGGCGGCCATGAAGACGGTGTAGCTGGGACTGCTGGCCCAGTTGACAACGCAGCTGTACATGGGGCTCACGAAGCTGACGTTGCTCCAGCCCAGCAGCGGTGGGGAGCTGGTGAGCATGGCCTGCAACCAGATCCACAGCACGGCCGCTCCGGTTCTCCACACCGTACAGCGGGAGTCGTACCGCAGGCAGTCCACGATGGAGTAGTAGCGATCCAGAGCAATCGCCGCCAGCGTCAGGACTGACGCCGTGCAGTAGACCGAGGAGGTGTAGCCAACGTACAGGCACAGATCCTGTGGTAGAAAAAAAAAAATACAAGCATAAAAGCATGTTAATAGATAATGCGAAATGTTTTTTAAATAGTTTATCTAGCAGTGAAAAACTTGTAGTAGATACAATTACTTAAAAACAAGTGAAAATATGTTAAAAATTAGTTTTATTCTAACTATTCAATAATATTTTGCCACAGTCAATGAGAAGAAATGAGAAATATATAGGAAGGGACTAATATGTAGGAGAAATAAGGAAAAAAAAAACGAATCAAATTAAGGCAGATTTTTTTCAATGTGTTTTTTTGTAAAGGATTTTTTTTTCTTGCTTGTCAAATAACATTAAATTGTTTGGGGAAAAAAAATTCTTATGGTCTTTAAGCCAAATATTTATTTGGTGCATCCCTAAAAATATCAGATATTAAAACATTTAATTTGAGATAAAATATATGAATATGGATAAATATGGAAAAATTAGGGTGTGCTTAAACTGTATACATAAATGATAGAAAGCTACTATAATTATGATTTAATCTGATTCATTTTTCAAATTAATTTTAATATAAAACACAAAAATCACAATAAAATCCAAATGGTAAAACTGTAACAGGGCATACTAACGTTGCAGTTCACCCATCCGTTATTCATGATGGAAACGGCAACAAACGGCATGACCCCGATGCCCACCAGGAAGTCGCTGATGGCCAGATTAATAATCAGCACCGACGTCACGCTGTGGAACGTCTTTGTCGCCACGACGATCACGATGACCAGGATGTTCCCTGACGGGGAAACGGAAAAATATAACGCAAACAAACGAGAGATTAAATTAATATTGAGTAATATCTGCATCTCTAAAGATCAAACACTGGAAACATCAAATAAGAAGGAACAGAAATACAGTACATGATGTTAAAATCCATACAACTCTTATTATGCTCTAATGTTATTAATCTTAAAAACTGATAATAAGAATAAACTAATATATATATTGTAAACACATGTATTAAAAGGTACATTTAACAAAGGCAGGCCTGTCCTGATTATTATCCCCAATGATAAAGTAATATATTTAAATATAATAATAGTATACTTGAACTACAGCTCTGGAAAAAAAGGTAGAGAGCACTTTAGTTTCTGAATCAGTTTCTCAGATTTTGCTATTTATAGGTTTATATTTGAGTAAAATGAACATTGTTGTTTTATTCTATAAACTACAGACAACATTTCTCCCAAATTCCAAATTTGCAGAAAATGAGAGAGGAGTAAAGCAGCATAAAGTTATCCAAAAGCAGTGTGTAAGACTGGTGGAGGAGAACATGATGCCAAGATACATGAAAAAAACTGTGATTAAAAACCAGGGTTATTCCATCAAATATTGATTTCTGAACTCTTTATGAATATGAACTTGTTTTCTTTCCATAATTTTTTTCCCCAACAACGAAGGTCACCCAATACAACACTGTGTCTCTGTTTTGCTGCTATATTGAGAACTCAGACACAAAGTGCCCTACTGGCTGATCTTCTTATTGGAAAGAAGTGATTGTCTCTATAAGTCCTCAATAGAGTGGCAAAACAAAGACACAGTGTTGTATTGGCTGACCTTCTTGTTGTAAAAATATAAATTAAATCTCAGTAAGTGCCCTCCCGCACTTCCAGTAGTAAAAAGTGCCATGATTAAGTACCTTCTAAGTAGGCCCTATTGGCTGATCTTCTTGTTGGGAATAAGAGATTGAGGGCCCATTAAAGCAACAAAGCAGAGACAAATTTCCCTACTGGCTGATCTTCTTGTTGGACAAAAAGAGATTGAGTGCTCACTAGAGTGGCAAAACAGAGGCAAAGTGTCCTATTGGCTGATCTTCTCATGGAGAAAAGGTGATTGTTTCTGTTTCGCCACTCTAATGGGAACTCAATCTCTTTTTCCAATGATAGGATCAGCCAGTAGGGCACTGTATCTCTGTTTTTGCACTCTAGAGGGTACTCCAGAGACGCATTTCAACCATGGGGGCGGTTCCCCCTGCAGTCCTGCCCCTTTCTGACAGTGATCCCGCCCAAGGCGGAGATTATGTTTTTTTTAAAACTCTGTCTCTCAATCTTCATGACAAACCCCCCAAAAAAAGCATTGTTCTTGTCTGGCTCGGTGGCCTTGGGGTAAAGTGCTGGACTTGAAAGCAAGAGGTTGTGGGTTCAAATCCTGTGTGCTTGGTGGTGGCTGTGGTGGTGGTACAGGTGGAAAAAAGGGGGAGGAGCCTGGAGAGAAAGGGGGAAGGGGTCTTACTTCCTGAAACTCCTTCCAACTAGGGGTGATAGGTTTTAGTTCAGACCTCAGGATATAAATTTAACTAAGTTTTTTCTTGTATGTGATTTATAACCCCTGCTGTTCTTCTCTCCCGAGGCCGGGGGGGGAGACACCCCAGATATTCTCCCCCCCATTCCTGGGATTCGGGTCTCAGGTTTTTCGGTAACGCCCGTCTCCTGCCACCATCAGCACCGCACCACCAATGCTCCTCTGGTGTTTGTGTGACGTGGAGCTCCTGACCGGTCTTGAACCAGTAACCTCCTGACTGGGGAGGCAGTGCTCTACCACTGAGCCACAGGATCTCACACCTGCAATACTTTTTTTTTAGCATTTATGATACGATTAACCAACTTTACGCTGAAAATACGGTTAAAGATTTGCTTCTCACAAGCCTTGAACCCACAACCTTCTGGTCTTAGTGGTGCTGATTCTACCACTGAGCCACCACAACTCGTGGGTCTCAACATTTTTTTTTTTAGCATTTATCATTCGAATAGCCAACTTTATGCTTAAAATACTCTTAAAAAATCACTTTTCAAATGTCTTGAACCCACGACCTTACGGTCTCAGTGGCACTGATTCTACCACTAAACCATTACAGCTTGAAGATTTCAAGCTTTTGTTTTTTGGATATTTGTATTTTAAATTGTTGCAGTTGGTTTAGTTGAGTTGAACTTATTTTAGGAGTCATTTAAAGAAGAGGAAAATGAGTGTATGTTCACAAACTGGATTTGGACTACATTCCGACTGCAGGCAAATCCGATTGATTTGTCAGATCAGATCTGTTCAGATTAGATTGCATTTGCCTGTCTGAACATCACAAACGTATCTGCGTGGGTTACTGCACTCTAAAAATTAAAAAGAGGCAACTTACTCCACTCAAACTTTTAAGTATTGAAGAAAACCACCACCAGGAGTTGTTCTAACTAGACATCTTTTTATATGTATAAAAACCTAATATATGTTTGAAAAACAACCTATAAATTCACTTTATGTTTTTAGTCTGCCTATTTTCTGCTAAGTTCTGCTGACTATCCTCTAGGATCAACTTAAAAAAATAAGTTGTGTCATCAACACGTTTTACATTTATGAAATTTATACAGTGGGTGAACACTATTATTTTTCTTTGTTTGTTTAAGTTATGCAAATGACCAGACAGCATATAGCCTATACACACAATTAGCAACACTGAGGCCAGGCACTTTCCTATTATACAACCTACATGTAAATTTCAAGAGACAGCAGCAGCAGCAGTCTGTGGAGAATGACTACACACTGACGGTGAGTGAGAGATGGGAGAACATGCATAATATGCAAATAGTTTGGCTATTGCTCAGTGGAAAAGGTTTTCTGTAAAGTGGGATATATGTGCTTGCAAACTCTAATCCTGGAGTTTTAATGAAAAAACAGGGAGTAGTTCTTAAACTGAGTTGAAGACTAGTTATTAGATGCACTGCGCCTTTATAAAGTGACACCACTGCAGTTTTTGTTACTGTTATTGACCTTTGTCTACTCAGTTATGGTAGGTTAGACTCCACCCTAAAGATCACCAGACTTTAGATATATACCATCACTGTGAAGATCAGCCCTGGAGTAGGAAGAGTTTAAAGCTTCAGCTGAAATAACATTAAAAAAAAAAAAAAAAAAAAAAAAAAAAGAAATGGCACTTTGTCGCAAACAACTCACGTGGTTGCTTAACAATCTTCTTTAAGATGCTTGTAGAAAGTGGGTGATGTTTAAAAGCTTGGTGCCAACTCTGTTGTTTCAATTGTAGGAATATCTTTAGTAGATTATACTCCACCCCCATGATCTCTAGTCTGAATAGATATGATCTGATCTGATCTGAGAAACTAGTTGGATTTGTCCAGATGATGGACATACCCTCAATTTCATCTTCTTTAAGTCACGCTTAAAACAAGTTAATCTAAAATACAAATTTTCAAAAAAAAAGCTTGAGACCCATGAGCTGTGGTGGCTCAGTGGTAGAATCAGTGCCACTAAGTCCATGTGGTTTTGGGTTCAAGGCTTGTGAGAAGCGAATCTTTATGCATATATTCAGCATAAAGTTGGCTACTCAAATAATAAATACTAAAAAAAAGAGGACAAGATCCTCGAGCTGTGGTGGCTTGGTGGTAGAATCAGTGTCACTAAGAATAGAAGGTTGTGGGTTCAAGTCTCTTGGAAAGTTAATCTTTAAGAGTATTAATGGTGTAAAGTTGGATATTCAAATGATAAATGCTATAAAAAAAAAAAAAAAAAAAAGGAAGCTTGGAACCTGTGAGCCTGATGTGGTTCAGTGGTAGAATCAACAACACTAAGATCAAGAGGTTGTGAGTTCGAGACTCGAAGCAAATCTTTAAGTGTATTTTCAGCATAAAGTTGTCTATTCAAATGATAAATGCAAAAAAAAAAAAAAAAAAAAAAAAAAAAAAAAAAAAAAAAAAAAAAAAAAAAAAAAAAAAAAAAAAAGCATAGCAGGTGTGAGATCCTGTGGCTCAGTGGTAGAGCACTGCCTCTCCGGTCAGGAGGTTACCGGTTCAAGACCGGTCAGGAGCTCCACGTCACACAAACACCAGAGGAGCATTGGTGGTGTGGTGCTGATGGTGGCAGGAGAAGGGCGTTACCAAAACCCTGAGACCTGAATCCCAGGAATGGGGGGGAGAATATCTGGGGTGTCTCCCCCCCCCGGCCTCCGGAGAGAAGAACAGCAGGGGTTATAAATCACATACAAGAAAAAACTTAGTTAAATTTATATCCTGAGATCTGGAATAAAACCTATCACCCCTAGTTGGAAGGAGTTTCAGGAAGTAAGACCCCCCTCCCCCTTTCTCTCCAGGCTCCTCTCCTTCTCCTTTCACCTGCTGGCCCTCCTCTACCCATTCTTTTTCCTCCAGTACCACCACCAGCCAACCAGAGCATCCAACACCACACAGGACTCGAACCCACAACCTTTTGCTCTGAAGTCCAGCACTTTACCTCAAAGCCACCGAGCCAGACAAGATAAATGCTTTTTTGGGGGGTTTGTCATGAAGATTGAGAGACAGAGTTTTTAAAAAAAACATAATCTCCGTCTTGGGCGGGATCACTGGTAAAAGGGGCAGGACTGCAGGATTGAGACCCACCCCAATAGTTAAAAGCGTCTCTTGAGCGCCCTCTAGTGTGACAAAAAAGAGATACAGTGCCCTACTGGCTGATCTTATTGTTGGGGAAAAAAAAGAGATTCTCTCTAGTATTCTTCTTCTTACAATAAATGAAGACAATGATTTTTCTCTTGAGTTCCTCAATAAGTGCCATCTCTGGGTGCCCTCCTGCTCTTCCAGTAGTTGAGTGTCGTGATGAAGTGCCTTCAAGAGCACCTTCTACTAGACATTGTCTCAAAGTGCCGTTTCCAGTAGAGTAAATGTAGAGGGATGCAGGGTTATATAGGGTTAATGTTCTTCTACAAATTAGGTAATAGAGAAGTGGATTATCCCACCATTGGTTTAAATGTAAACCCAATACAAGTGCATCTCAAAAATTTGAAAAATATTGAGAACTTATTTTATTTCAGTAATTCAGTTTAGAATGTGAAACTCATAATTCAGCGTCTCAGAAAATTAGAATTTTTAAATGTGTCTTTAAATGTCACAACACCAGGAACATCCAGAGTTTGAAACTAATTTAAACTAAAAAAAAAAATTCAACTTATTCAGGCAAACAAAAAAACTGCTAAAGTATTAAAAAAATATCAGCAATAAGTTGTCTTTAAAATAAAATAAATCTCTATGCTGAAGTGAAGCCCACCTGTAACGGCCCCGACACACATCAGCACCATCAGCACCTCCAGCAGCACCTTCTCTCTGGCAGCTCCGCCGAGCCGAGACCCCGACGAGTTCCTCCACGAGACCCTCATCTCCCCCAGGAGCGGCTCACCTCCGTCCAGCCACCTGCTGCCCGGGAACTCCATCACCACCCCCACCCCCACCCCCGCGCCGGAGACGATACACACGATACACCTGTTCCACACCTCCACCTGAAGAGCTACGGAGAGCAGCGCCGTGCAGATACCCGTCTCCAGCTCACAGCACCATCCACCTGCTCCATCCTGCACTGTACCGTCCCTACACACAAACACACAGATCAGCACACCTGAATATACCTGTAAACACACACATCAGCACACCTGAGCACACACAAACTCACAGTTAAACACACGAGTGCACACCTGAATATAACTGTACCCACACACACACACACACACACACCTGTATGCATAAACACACACCTGAGTATACCTGTACACACTCACACCTAAACACACACACACCTGAGCACACCTGAGTATACTTGAGTATACCTGTACACACACACACACCTATATACACAAACCTAAGCACACCTCAGCACACCTGTACACAGCTGAGTATACCTGTACACACACTAAAACACCTGTACACACAAACACAGCTGAGTATACCTGTACCCACACACTGGATTAAACCAGTCCACACCTTTACACACAAACACACACCTGAGCACACCTAAGTATGCCTATACACACTCACACCTGAACAAACACACCTCAGCACACCCGAGTATACCTGTACACACTTACACCTGTACACAAAAACACACACCTGAGTATTCCTGTACACAAACAAACGCGCACACACACCTGAGTATACCTGTACCTGTACACATACACACCTGTACACACATGTATACAGCTACACAAATCACCTAAGTATACCTATACACAAACACACACCTGAGTATACCTGTACACACAAACAGACACTTGTGCACACGTGTACACACACACATGCGTATACATGTAAACACACACACACCTGAGTACACAACTACATGCGCACCTGAACATACATACACAAACACACCTGTATACACCTAGGATCACTTATACACACATATACACACACCTGTACACACCTGTTTATGGCCGAGCACACCTGAGCACACCTGAGCCGCAGCAGCGAAGAGAAGAAATGATCTCCAGCAAATCAAACACTCTACTGCTGAGATTAGCTTTAGCATTAGTCCCGCCCACTTTATTCCACATCATTAAACCCACCACTGTTCAGTTTATTACACACTTCCTCCTTTACTGCAGCAACCAATCACAGACACTCACTCATACAATACTGCCTTTAATTAAGAGTTTATTTCAATCTAAAATCAATATAACCAATCAATATACAGCCATGTCCAAACACATCCATTAGAGTACAGGACTCTGATCTAAACAGGTGTATCTAGATTGTATCCAGATTGAGGTTTGATAGTCTGAACAGTCAGACGCCACATCAAAACCGATTTTAAGCATATCTAAATCATATGTAGATAAATGTGGAGTTTTTCTGTTCAGAATATCAAACATCAAATTGGATTTTTGGCATATCTAGATCATGTCCAGATTGATGTGGTGTCTTTCTGTTCAGACTATCGAACATCAAATTGGATTTTTAGCATATCAAGATTGTATCTAGACTGAGGTTTGGCAGTCTAAACAGTCAAAAACCACATCTAATCAGATTGTTGGCATACCTAGATTGTATCCAGATTGAGGTTTAACAGTCTGAACAGTACGAAACCACATTAAATCAGATTTCTGGCACATCTAGATCGTATCCAGGTTGATGTGGTGTCTTTCTGTTCAGACCACCAAACATCAAATCAGATTTTTGGCATATCTAGATTGTATCCAGATTGAGGTTTGATAGTCTAAACAGCCAGAAACCACCTCAAATTGGATTTTTGGCATATCTAGATTGTATCCAGATTGAGGTTTAATAGTCTGAATAGTCTTTGCTTACTTAAACAATACATCTGCAGAGAGTCCAGTCACTTATATAATGCCATCTTAAATTAAGAGTTTATTTCACTTTAAAATCAATATAAAACACCTAAACTGATCTATACAAAACAGGTCTGGACCCTGGATAGTCTGATCTAAAGAGATCAGATTTAGAAGTGTAAATACTCAGATTATTGACCTCAGAAACAGTCCTGGAACTGAAGATAATAGAAGTTATATTAGCACTGCCAAAGATGATCCATGTTTTTGTTGTATAAATAACCATAAAGAACCTTTGAACTGGTTGGCGTGAATTTACGTCAAATATGGATATTTTATGAAACATAGTAAAACATAAAATTGTTTCATAAATGTAATTATTGGTTCTTCTTTGGCATCACTTAAAGAACACAGGCAGTCTACAGATACAGGTGTTACAGGTGTTACAGGTAAGAGCATCTCTGGGGATCAGCTGCAGGTCCTCGATGATGCAGATAAATTCCACAAGTGGGTTTGAATTCTCCCACAGTCTCCTCTGAGTCTTTTCCTGTATCTGATCCAGTTCTGCAGTTACGGTTCCTGAGCACAACCCAGGTGCTGTCTGGTATACTCCCACACCAGCAGGGCGGCGCTGACGTGAACGTTCAGAGAGCGAGTTACTCCCTGCTGAGGAATCTCCACACACACATCCAGCAGCTGCAGCAGATTAACATCTATACCCTCTCGCTCGTTCCTGAGAGAGAGAGAGAGAGAGAGAGAGAGAGAGAGAGAGAGAGAGAAATTATTAATATTAGCTTTATTGTTGTTATCATTAGTTGATTATAATTTGTCATGAGTGAAGAATAAAGGAAAGGGACAGACAGACAGACTGACAAACCATTAGACAGACCGACTGTCAGACATACCATTAGATTGCCAGACCGATAGACGGAGAGAAAGAAAGACCATCAGACCAATAGACCATTACACTGATAAACAGACAGACCAATAGAAAGACTGACCAATAGACTATTAGAGTGCCAGGCCGATAGGACAGACCAATAAACCATGAGACCAACAGACAGAGACAAACCGCTAGACTGATAAATAGACAGACAGTCAGGCCGGTAGACCGTCAGGCAATAGACCATCAGATCTATACATATCAGACAGATAGACCAAAAGACCATCAGACCCTCCGACTATCAGACCAATGGACCATCAGACCGATAGACCACTAGACCATCAGACCGATCGACCATCAGAGCGATAGACCATCAGACCGTCATTCCGATAGAGCATTAAATTGATCAGACCAGCAGTCTGATAGACCATTAGACCAATAGCCCATCAGAGCGGTAGACCATCAGAGCGGTAGCCCATCAGAGCGGTAGACCATCAGAGCGGTAGACCATCAGAGCAGTAGCCCATCAGAGCGGTAGCCCATCAGAGCGGTAGCCCATCAGAGCGGTAGACCATCAGAGTGGTAGACCATCAGAGCGGTAGACCATCAGAGCGACAAACCGTCAGACCATTACACCACTATAGAGACAGACGGATGGACAGACTGGCCAATAGAACATTAGACAGTCAGACCGACTGACCAACAGATCAACAAACCATCAGACAGACAGAATGACCGACAGACAGACAGAACAAACGACCTACCAACCATCACAATGACAAACAGAACAACTAAAAAAGGGAGAGGAAGAAAGAATGGATAAAAGAAAAAGAAAATGAGAGAGTAACCGGAAGAAACAAAAGGAAGGTGGAGAAAAAAAAGAGACAAAAAGAGAAAAAGAACAAAACAGAGCAAGAAAAACAAATGTGAGAAAATCGAGAAAAAGGACAGAGAAAAAAATGGCATATGATAATGATTCGATTGAGCCACATTAGCTAGAATTAAGTTCAGTATAAGTGTCCTTATTTAACTATCAAACCCAGATTAAAGAATACGGATTCAATCAATCTCACACACACACACACACACACACACACACACAGTAAAGGCCTGAAGCTACAGCAGGGCTGCTAAATGAATCTGATAACATGCTGTGATTGGACATTGATTTGGACGCCCGCTGGGTGAGGAACTGCAGGTGTCTGTTTTCCCACAGAGCCAAATGATACATCACAACCAATCACCATGTGCAAACACGCATACACACACACACACATCATTACCACATAGCTTTAATGTACTACTAAGTGTCAAATGTCATTACCTATTAAGTGGTTCAAAGTGAGACAGACAGTATTAAAAATCAATGCAACACAAATAATCTAATAAATAAAGATAATAGTGCACATATTGGGATGTTTAGGGATCTTTTTAGCTCTATCTTTTGGCTCTTTAAAGCAGCTTTATGTAAGAATTGGTGTGTTTAGTCGGGAAGAGGAATTGTGCCACCCTTTACACATGCATTCCTGGACAAGCTGAGAGACTAAAGACAAAACTATTAAGGAACGTGAAAGCAGCATATGGACTGATGTTTTAGAGTAATCTTACAGATTTTCGTATGTTTAAGACTTTGGGTCCTATCTAACACCCTGCATAAGATGTGTTGCAATGCTCATTGCTATCTTAAACCCCCCCCCCCAACCACCTATTTTCACACCTTCCATCTGCCTCGTTTAAATGGCAACAGAGCTTCTGAATATATCTACACTGATGGGCGTGTGTTTCTGGCGTTTTTCCCATTGCCAAGACATCAACAGTCAGACATTCATTGCTATCTTGGCACGTCCTCAACAATTTTACATCAACAATAAAGAGAATACTAAATACAATAACATTGCTGTTCCTGTGAATCAGCTGCTGGAGCTCCTTCAAAGAGTGAACCAACAGCTCAGTTTCCTCTGCTGAGAAGCGTTTGTTGAACACGTCCAGGTAGCTGCGCAGTTAAAATAGCAATCCGCCAAAATCAGAGCGCACCTGATTCTTAAAAGGAATGATGAGCAAGTGACACTCTGATTTGTTAATTTCACATTATGCCAAAAATGAACCACACCCATGATTAATTAAGAGACGCTTCGCATGGTGTACTTTTCCCGTGGTTATGATAGCAAAGACACACTGATATGTCCTAAATCAAGCTGAAAAGTGCATGGATTGCATACAGATCAATAAAATAGAGCTCTTATGATTCAAAACAATTAGATTATCAAACATTATACAATTTGGCCACACCCTCCAAGCAACAAATATACTGATTTGTGTACATGTGTGTGTGTGTGTGTGTAAAGTTTGATTGTAAAGTGTCCTTGGTTTCTAGGAAGGTGCTATATATATATATGTAACTTCATTCATTCATAATTATAGAACTACAACATGGACTACATGATCATGACTATATAATATTACGCTAGATCACTGTGTGTGTGTGTGTGTGTGTGTGTGTGTGTGTGTGTGTGTGTGTGTGCTGATTGTGCCGGTAAGCACCGAGACCTGCTGGAACATGCCTCTCTCCGACAGAGTGCAGAGGGAGGTGAAGAAATCACCCAGGGAGAGCAAAGTCAATTAGCCTGATAACATCCAAACGCTGTGTCAGCTCCCACAGAGCCCCGCCGCAGAGTGTGTGTAAGTGTGTGTGTGTGAGAGAGAGAGAGTGTGTGTAAGTGTGTGTGTGTGTGTTCACATCTTTGCTCTGTTTACAACTATCATGCTCAGATGGACTTCATAACAAGAACCTAAATCTAAATTTACATTGAGCGCAATACAGCTCAGATTTACTAATATCAATATGTCAGTTATCATGATATTAAATACCGTATTTTTCAGACTAAAATCCTTTAATTTCCCCCAAAATCGTCAAATCATCTTATAATCCAGTGCGTCTTATGTATGAATTCTACCAGTCAGGTATTAAGGAGCAGTAAAGCCACTCTGCTGAAGTACAGCGTTATACAGGAGTTTCAGTGAAGTTTCTCCAGCACCAAGGCTGGAGCAGCATTAGCATTACCCGCTAGCTGCACTCGCTATTTCCCCATTCAGAGGTGAGTATTATCAGCCTGTAGCCTGCTCCTAACCCTGGCTAGCACTGCTGGAGCAGCATTAGCATTACCCACCAACCGCGCTCACCATTTCCCCATTCAGAGATTAGTATTATCGGCCTGTAGCCTCCTCCTAACCCCGGCTAGCCCTGCTGGAGTGGTTAAGCGCTAATGCTAATGCTCCAGCCTTAGTGCTGGAGAAATTTGCTAATCTAAGTTTACTGTAAAGAAACGGAAGTGCGTTACTCGCCTAAATAATCAGTTTTCAGGAGCAAAATGTGTGTAGATTAACACTGGTTATAAATAAAGTCTTTTTTTAATACAGTTTTGTGTTTTTAACTTAGCTTTACTTAACTTAGTTAGCTACCCCCCCCCCCTCATCCCACCACCCAGCAGATTGAATTAGAAGTTCATTTTAGTGTTTCTTTAAATGCTTTTTTATAATACAGTGCGCCATATAGTGCGGTATTTTTTTATAATACGGTATCTGTTGATATGTTTCAGCTTTATACTGCTCACATCCATATGAGAATTATATAATATCGACCCGAATGAAGATATATATCATGATATTGATTTTATATATATATCATTCAGTACTATATGCAGTAGTGCTCAGTGGGAATGTGGGTGGGCTTGTAGTTGGATGTTCTGGTGGTCTTACCCCAGCAGCAGGAGGGTCTTCTCTGGAAAGCTGTAGTCCTGTAGACTCTGGCTGTTGGCCGTCTGTTCCACTCCCACTATACAGTAACCTTCTCTCTTCTTCAGCTGCAGGAAGTCCGTCAGCTCAGAGGGCTTCACCTGTAAAAACACAGAGATTTACTCAGTATGAACTGAGATATTTCACCTTAATGGCTCTGTAACGAATGCAGCGTGTGGTTTAACAGTGTGTTGCTGAAAGCTAATGCTAAAATTAGGAAAGGAAAGAGAGGGAAAGAAAGAAGTAGAGGGAGAGAGAGACAGAGAGAGAGAGGAAGAGGGAGATAAAGAGAGAGGAAAATTGAGAGACAGAGAAATAGAGAGGAAACGAGAGCGAGAGAGAGAGGGAAAGAGGAAAGGAATAAGGGAGAGGGAGAGAGTGTAAGAGAGAGAGAGGGGGATGAGAGGGAAAAAAGAGGAAAAGAGAGAGGAAAAGAAAGAGAAAGATGGACAGAGACATAGAAAGGGGAAGAGGGAAAGAAATAGGGAGAGGGAGGGAAAAAAAAGAGGGAAAGAGAAAGAGGACGCTAGGGTGGGGGAGAGAGAGGGGGAAAGAGGGAAAGAAAGAGGAAGAGGGAGGGAGAGAAAGAGAGGGAAAGAGAGGGAGTGAGAGAGAGAGAAGGAATGGCAAAGAAAGAGGGAGAGAGAGAGAAAGAAAGAAAGGAAAAGAGAGAGATAAATAAAGAAATAGAGATGGGAAGAGAAACAGAGGGGAAAGAGAGAGGGTGATAAAAAGAGAGGAAAAGAGAGTGAGGGAAAGAGAGAAAGAGAGAGAGAGGGGAATAGAGAGAGAGAGAGAGAGAGATAGAGAGATACTCACCTCCAGCAGTGGAAGCCAGAGTTCAGAAGATACACTGAGGGCCTGAAACTGTTTGTCGGATACGTGACGCAAACTGTCCAGAACCAGAGCACTCGCCCCGAATATCTCACACGTCCTACACAGACCTAATACACACACACACACACACACACACACACACGTCAGATATTGGATATTACACGTTTATCTCTGTCAATGCCAATATACACATTTATGACTTACAGAGAGACTAAAAGCAAATAAACAAATAAAAATAGATTAAATTAATAAGACTTAAAGCATCACAGCCAGCATCAGTCAGCATCGCTTAGTTCTTTAGCAGCATGCAATAAACAAAACATCAGATATCGGTTTCAAATATTGTCCACATTGATACTGCAATATAATTCCGATAAAATTGTGCATCTCTAATATAATTCTAACTATAACAAAATGAAAAGTGCAGCGACTCGATTCTGATACATCAGCTCACAGACGCAGCCTCTTGCTGATCCACCTCACCCTAGGCGTGAGGAGAGGAAAAAGCGCCATCTACTGTACCCACCCAGAGAAAATGCAGCCGAGATTTAAGGCATGTCCTAACTTTTCACTGGTACTGTACATAGTGACCACTTCAGTTTCTGAATCAGTTTCTCTGATTTTGCTATTTATAGGTTTATGTTTGAGTAAAATGAACATTGCTGTTTTATTCTATAAACTACAGACAACATTTCTGCCAAATTCCAAATAAAATGTGTAATTTACAACATTTATTTGCAGAAAAAAGATGCAGAGCTTTCAGACCTCAAATAATGCAAAGAAAACAAGTTCATATTCATAAAGTTTTAAGAGTTCAGAAATCAATATTTAATGGGATAACCCTGGTTTTTAATCACAGTTTTTATGCACCTTGTCATGTTCTCCTCCACCAGTCTTACACACTGCTTTTGGATAACTTCATGCTGCTTTACTCCTGGTGCAAAAATTCAAGCAGTTCAGTTTGGTTTGATGGCTTGTGATCATCCATCTTCCTCCATAGATTGATCATGATCTCCTGCTGATTTTAAACGTCCTCTAAAGTTCATTAATCTATAGTTTAAATCGGAGTGTTCTAGCCGGGAGATTACAGCACATCTGAAATTAGGCAAATATTGATTAACAGTGTCGGACTGGAGCTCCTGTGACCCGGCCGGACGATGCTGGAGTCAATAAAAAGCTCTACGCTACAAGAATAATAAGCAGCCTGTGTCTTATCTTATCATTAGGAGTCAATATTTATTTATCAAATGGGTTCTGGCTAAATGAAAATATGAAGGTGAAGAAAGGACGGTGAGAGGAGAGACGCTGGAAGTATAAATGAGATGAAAGCGTCGTACGATAGGACGCTGATATTAACCGTGCGCTCGGTTGCCATGTTTCAGACGGGGGAACATAGCGGAAGAGCTTAGCAACAACAAACAGCCTGAAAAGCCTGAAAAGCCTGACACATTTCACTTTATCTGTAAGAGCAAAAGAGGACAAGGACCCACACACAAACACACACACACACAAACACACACACACACAAACACACACACACCAAATATTATCTTTATATGTGAGGTATTATTATTATTGTTTTGTAAAGCTTGTGGCATTACACTGCCAACAAAGGGAGATTTGAACCACTGCTGTTTCTGCTCACTAGGTTTTTTATTAAAGCCCATTACTGGTTATACTGGTTATACTAGTTAGAGGGAGGAAGCCTAGATGTTTGTTTCTACTTTTAAAATGTAAAGAGATGTTGTAAAAGAGAGTTTTACAGTAATCTTTAATATTCTAATAATGTAGGTTATCTTCGCAGAGAGAGAGTTCTATTTCTCCTCACATCCTCTGAGAGTTCTATGCCATGAGGTGGCATGTTGAATATCCAGTGGCCAGTGTGAGGGAATTGTACACTACAATTCACATGACACCAGAGAGGGAAATCAACACTGGGCACAATTTGCAATTTGGACATGTTAACTGTGTGTTATAGTCACTTGTGTTGACAGACAGAAAAAGGGGAAATAGAGAGGAAAAATGAGGGAAAGAGAGAGAGGGAGATAGAGAGAGAGAGCGAAAAAGAGAGAAAGAGGGAGAGAGAGATTGGGAGGAAAAGAGAGGACAAATTAGGGAAAGAGAGAGGGTGAGAGGGAAAGAAAGACGGAGAAGGAGGAAGAAAAAGATAGAGAGGAAAAGAGAGCGAAAGAGAGAAGGAGAGGGAGAAGAGAGAGAGAAAAAGGGGAAAGGGAGAGATAGAGAGGGAAAGAAAGAGGGAGAGAGAAGAAAGAGATGGAGGAAAAGAGGGGGAAGAAAAGAGAAAGAGAAAGAGAAAGAGAGAGAGAGAGAGAGAGGGGAAAAAAGGGACAGGGAGGATCAGAGATGGGGGAAAGAAAGGGAAAGAAAGAGGGAGAGGAAGGAAGAGAGAGATAGAGAGGGAAAGAAAGATGGAGACAGGGGAAGAGAGAGATAGAGAGGGAAAGAAAGAGAGAAAGAGAGAGGGGCGGGAAGAAAGAAAGAAGGAGAAAGAAAGAGAGAAAGACAGGAAAAGAGAGGGGCAGAAAAAAAGTGGGGGGTGAGAGAGATAGAAAAGGAAAGAGAGCGGAAAAAGAGAGAAAGAGAGCAAAAGAGAGGGAGGCCGAGAGAGAGAGAGAGAGGAAAATAGGGGGGGGGGGGGGGGGGGCATGATACCAGAACAGCAAGGGATGGGCCATCACAGGACTCCATTAGGAACCTCTACAACTCGATGCTAAGATAATAAAAATGAGCTAAATGTCTCGTACCTCCCAGGTTAGTGGGCTTGTCGATGAGGGATGCCACCACCACCAGGGCGTTGGTGAGTTTGCCCAGGCGCACCGCCCTCTGCTGGGCCATGAGCTGAGGCTCCTGCTCCTGCACACTCAGCCTCCAGGGGGCGATCTTCTTCTGTACATCAGCCCAGCGCTCCTCCTGCTCCAGCTCACCTGCAGGACAGGTACACGTGATTGTGGACACGTGACACATGATTACGTGATTACAAGCCATTACAAGCTACAAAGAAAGACCGCCTACAGTTAGTTTAGTTAAACTTCTCCATCCAGAACAGTCTTTCCTTGCTGTAGTTTTAGCTCCTCTTCTCTGAATAGGGCGATATCGTTGGCGATACCAGATCACCAAGGCGGCCGTAGTCGGTTTAATGAATGCCAGTGTAGTGCTGAACTTAGCCCCCCCGACAGGAAAAGCACCGCCTCTCAGGAGTGTATTTCTAAGTAAAGTTAAGGCGCTTTTATCAAGAAGACAGGGTGTATGCACTGCCAAGAGGGGGTGCTTTTCCTGGTGGGGGTGCAGATTTCGGCATTACTATGTAGCTGAATTCAGCTGAACCCCCGCCAGAAAAAGCACCACCTCTCGGAAGAAGTTGTAAGAAGTGACATGACTATTTTTCATTTTTTCTTAAGAGTCAATGTATCTTGGGTATTTTCATTTTCTAAAAAAAAGTTAAAGCCAATAAGACATAGGTGCGCGCTCCCTTGAGGGGGTGCTTTTCCTGATGGGGGTGCTAAATTCGGGCACAACACAGGCCCTCATGATGTAGTCAAGGGCAATGAGGAAGAGCAACAGCTTGATCGCAAGTACAGGTTCTTGAAAATGTTGATGAAGATGGCAGGGACATCGTACAGGCAAAGAATATGCCAAAGAGAATCACGGTGGATGCTGTCAACACCTACAGTACCTACAGTCAAATATGGTGGAGGTTTGAATACGTTTTGGGGCTGTTTTGCTGCTTCTGCCACTGGGTGTCTTGACTTCGTGCAAGACATCATGAAATCTGAAGATTATCAAAGGATTTTGAGTCATGGGTCTTGCAACAGGACGATGACCCCAAACATAATCTAAAATGCAACCAGAGACGGATGCAAACAAAGAGCAGAAGATTTCTAAAGTAGCCAGCAATGAGTCTGGACCTAAATAGCATTGAACCCTTGTAGCGATATCTTAAAATTTGAAGAAGAAACTCTTTAGGTATGAGAGACGTGGAACAAAATTCCAGTTGAGAGGTGTAAAAAGTTGTTGATGCCAATCAAATATTAAGTTGAGGATTCCAATCATTTTGTTCTGCCCATTTTTTGGGAGGTTTGAGTGAAATTATATTAAATTTACCTTTTTTTGTGCTGTTTCAATACACACACAAAGGAAATAAACATGTGTAATTGCATGTGTAATTGGGTGCTAAAACTTTCATCCATGACTGTATTCACACAAACACACAGTAGTGTGTATAGACAAGGTAAATGTTTCTATTCATTTATTGATTAAAAAAAAATAAGAAAATAGAATATGGAATAAAATACATTTATGATGTAATATTCTGGCAGCATTGATACGCAGCAATGCCAAAACAATTCAATCCAACTGCTAAAAGCCCTTTTTACAGTCCTGCAGCTAAATAAATACAATCCATCATCTCAATCATCTTAAAGCTCCACCCCTCCCTCCAGCACTTTGATTTTAGACCTGATGTTTTGGCTGTATGTGATTGGTGATTGCTGGCTGATGTCCTCTGCTGCCACCCAGTGGGTTTACCTCTGTCCTGCTGGATCCAGTCTCCAGGCTGCAGCTCGCTCAGCTCCCGGCCAGCGTTCCTCACCGGAACAGAGGAGTGGAAGTTCACCAGCTTCTCCAGCTTCCACACCGGAACCCACTCATCATCAGCCAGCTCCGACAGACTGGGGAATGTGTGCAGGATCGTCTAGACCAGAAGAGAACAGCTAGAGTTAGGTCTGTAAAACTAATATTAGGCATATTCCACCGAATGGGTGCCATTTCTGTCCCCAGGAAATTACATGTATAAATGTGCACACAAAATAACTTTAAAATATATTTTATTATTAAGCATAGTGTCTTGTACATAATTGCAAAAGTAAGTAAGAAAACAACAAAAAAAAACCTTTTCATAATAGATTTTTCACTCAGTCCTGTTACCATAACACATTACCCTGATCATTCTACAACAGGAAGTCACATCTGCAACAGGAAGTGACATCAGCTGGTTCTTCTGAAGATCATGGAAAGACCAAAATTCCCCCAAAGTTTTTCTGTATAATTGATCTTATTGTAACGATGACTGAGGAGCTCAATCTCAACACTCAGTCTTAGATCTTAGATTTTATTTGCTTATTTTTAAAATACAAATCTCGGGAAAATCACTAGAATGTGCAAACCTCAAAATAATGACCTCAAATATTTCAGACCTCAAATAACGCAAAAGAAAACAAGTTCATATTCATAAAGTTTTAAGAGTTCAGAAATCAACATTTGGTGGAATAATCCTGGTGGTTTTTAATCACAGTTTTTTTCATGCATCTTGGCATCATGTTCTCCTCCACCAGTCTTACACACTGCTTTTGGATAACTTTATGCTGCTTTACTCCTGGTGCAAAAATTCAAGCAGTTCAGTTTGGTGGTTTGATGGTTTGTGATCATCCATCTTCCTCTTGATTATATTCCAGAGGTTTTAAATTTGGTAAAATCAAAAAAACTCAATTTTTAAACAGTCCCTTTTTTCCCCAGAGCTGTTATATATATATGCTATATATAGCTGTATATATATATATATATATATTCACGGTCTTACCTCTAAACTATAATCATTAAGAGGGTGGAAGACACTGAAGAAGAAGTGCTCCTGAATTTTGGTCCAGTTCTTCATGGCGTTGCTGTAGACAGACCCCCAGTGAAACACAGAGAAACACATGCATATATATTACAGTATAAAATATAATACTCTTATTCACACTGTATTATTTAATAAAGTGATTTTATGAGTATATAAATACATAAAATATATAATCTGTGGTAGGGGACTCACCCGGAGTTCTGCATGGTCTCGGCCTGCCGCAGACACGCCTGGACCACGGTACCCAGACCCCCCAGAGCTGCCGGCCCACCCGCCAGCGCCCCCTCCATCTGCCACACCCGCTTCAGTGCCAGCAGAGCGTACAGCCGCACACTGAAGTTATGACTGAAGCACCACAGCAGCGCCACCTCCACCGCCCGCTGCCACTGCGCCACCTGCAACCAGAGATACTGCTGCTTCAGATAGGTGGCTGCTATGGTGTTGCTAGGCTAGATGGCTTCTATGATGTTGCTAGGTGGCTAGCTAAATTATTGCTAAGTAGGTGCTATGATGTTGCTAAGTGACTGCTAATTTGTTTCTAGGTGGCTGCTATGATGTTGCTAGGTTAGGTGGCTGCTAAAAGGTTGATAGGTGGCTGCTAAGGTGTTGCTAGGTTGCTGCTATGGTGCTGCTAGGTTGTTGCTACTTTATTGCTAGGTGGCTACTAAGGTGTTGCTAGGTGGCTGCTATGGTGCTGCTAGGTTGTTGCTACTTTATTGCTAGGTGGCTGCTATGGTGTTGCTAGGGAGCTGCTAAGTTATTTCTAGGTGGCTGCTATGATGTTGCTTGGGGAATACTATGGTCTTGCTATGTAGCTGCTATGGTCTTGCTATGTGGCTGCTATGGTGTCGCTAGGTTGTTGCTACTTTATTGCTAGGTGGCTACTAAGGTGTTGCTAGGTGGCTGCTATGGTGCTGCTAGGTTGTTGCTACTTTATTGCTAGGTGGCTGCTATGGTGTTGCTAGGGAGCTGCTAAGTTATTTCTAGGTGGCTGCTATGATGTTGCTTGGGGAATACTATGGTCTTGCTATGTAGCTGCTATGGTCTTGCTATGTGGCTGCTATGGTGTCGCTAGGTGGCTGCTACATTTTTGATAGGTGGCTGCTATGGTCTTGCTTGGAGGCTGCTGTGTTGTTACATGGCTGCTAAAGTGTTGCTAGGTAGCTCCTATGGTGATTCTAGGTGGCTTCTAAGTTGTTTCTAGATGGCTGCTATGATGTTGCTAGGGGGATGCTATGGTATTTGTAGGTGGCTGCTAAGTTGTTGTTAGATTGTTGCTACCGAATTGCTAAGGCGCTGCTAAGTTGTTGCTAGGTGTCTGATATTGAGTTTAATGGTTGCTGGATGGTATATATGGTATTGCATGGTGGGCTGCTGTGGTATAGCAGGTAATTAGGATGAATTGCAGTGTGCAGCTATAATTATATATAAATTTGTGTAGCTACAGGACCGGAGGTGTCAGTATTGTACCTTATCCTCCAGGTGAGGCAGCAGGACGTGCAGGTGCACCAGGACAGACAGGAAGGTGCAGATGCTGGTCTTGGTCTTCTCCTGCTCCTGATCCTGTAGGTCATCAAAACAAGCCAATCAGAAGCCTAGAACCTCTGCAGGAGAACACCGAGGCTTTCTCTGGACCAACCCACTCACCGTACTGAAACAGTCCCACAGCTGCTGGATGTGGGCGGGGTTCTGGTGGAGGATCAGGATCAGAACCCACTCGATCAGGTATTTAACGGACGCCTGGTTACTGGAGAAACCCGCCTCACAGACTGGAACCAGTACAGACTGAACCACGAACTCCTGCAGGAACAGGGGGCGGAGTTACGCATGTTTACGGACTGTACTGTTTATTATTACACTCTAAACAGTGCACTATTCAAACGGGACAATGCTCGTCCATGTAATGCATAGTTGCATCTCAACATTTCTTCCAAATTCCAAATAAAATATAGTCATTTAGAGCATTTATTTGCAGAAAATGTTGTACTAGTGTTTTAATGTTTTAAGACTACAGAAATCAATATTTGGTGGAATAACCCTGATTTTTAAATCACAGTTTCTTCATGCATCTTGGCATCATGTTCTCCTCCTCCACCAGTCTTACACACTGCTTTTGGATAACTTTATGCTGCTTTACTCCTGGTGCAAAAATTCAAGCAGTTCAGCTTGGTTTGGTGGCTTGTGATCATCTATGGTCCAATCCTCACTGTCTTTTATAAACTTCAGCCTGACTCTTCTTTTCTTTTCATTGATGAAGAGCTTTTTTCTAGCTTTACCTGACTTGAGCCTCTAGAAACCTTCAGCTTCCATCTGTTCTTTCTCTGCACTTCAACCCAGCTTCCATCTGTCATTCTTCAGACCTGAACCCCATTGAAAAACCTCTGAACCCCATTGAAAAGGAAAGCTGAGGAGAAGTGGCAAAAGGTCATCCAAAAGCAGTGTGTAAGACTGGTGGAGGAGAACATGATGCCAAGATGCATGAAAAAAACTGTGATTAAAATCAGGGTTATTCCACCTAATATTGGTGGACTGATTCCTAAACTCAAAAAATTTTGGTATATTTAAGGTCTGAAAGCTCTGCATCTTTTTCCTTATTTTGACCATTTTTCACTTTCTGTAAACAAATGCTTTAAATGACAATATTTCTATTTATAACTACGGAGAAATGTTGTCTGTAGTTTATAGAATAAAACAACAATGTTCATTTTACTCAAACATAAACCTATAAACAGTAAAATCAGAGAAACCTGTATGTGTGTATATTTTTTTCTTACTGGTGTGAGTTTTGGCAGGAGCAGCAGTAGCGTTTGCCACACTCTGTTTTTTACTCGGTGATGCATGGAGTTGCTATAGTAACGCACTTTTGACTTAGTTATCGCCGCATCCTGGGAAATCACACACACACACACACACACACACACACACAGAAAATGACAGATATGAAAGAATTGTACAAAAATACATGATTGTTATAAATATCCTAAATAATTAAAATATACATACAAAATGGCTCATTTTGCACCTTGATAATTAAACACAGTGTGTAATATCAAGGACACACACACACACACACACACACACACCTTTTTCAGTAAGTGCTGGACCAGCTCCTCCATCAGTTTCTGGTGCAGACTGTTAGACGGGTCCAGGTGACTCAGGAACGCCAGAACACAGAGCCGGGGGAACTGATCATCCCTGTTCTCACTGAGATACACAAACACACACCTAACCTCACATACACAACCTGACAATACCATATTTCAATATATATAGTATATATTACACATTTTATTACATTTTTAGAAAAATTCTTATAGTAGAACTGAGATGTGCCATAATTTATATTAGAATATGAACTAATAGTGTGAGGGTAATCAAATTTATTTTATTACATAAAATAATAGGTTGCTATGGTGTTGCTTAATGCTAAGACATTGCTAATAGGTTGCTATGGTGTTGCTTAATGCTAAGACATTGCTAATCGGTTGCTATGGTGTTGCTTAATGCTGAGACATTGCTAATCGGTTGCTATGGTGTTGCTTAATGCTGAGACATTGCTAATAGGTTGCTATGGTGATGCTTAATGCTAAGACATTGCTAATAGGTTGCTATGGTGTTGCTTAATGCTGAGACATTGCTAATAGGTTGCTATGGTGTTGCTTAATGCTAAGACATTGCTAATAGGTTGCTATGGTGTTGCTTAATGCTGAGACATTGCTAATAGGTTGCTATGGTGTTGCTTAATGCTGAGACATTGCTAATCGGTTGCTATGGTGTTGCTTAATGCTGAGACATTGCTAATCGGTTGCTATGGTGATGCTTAATGCTGAGATATTGCTAATAGATTTTTAGGGTGTTGCTAAGTGCTATTATATTGTAAATTCTGTAGGTTGCTATTGCGTTGCTAATTGCTATAATGCTTAAAGGTTGCTTTGGTTCGGCTAGGTGGTTGCTTTGGTTACCAAAGTGTTTAATGTGATCTTGCTAAGTGGACATGAGATTGTTGCTAAGTTGTTACTAGATGGTTGCTTTGGTAAATCAGGTGTTAATTGTGGTGTTGCTAAATGGATACAAGATAGTTGCTAAGGTGTTGCTAGGTGGTTGCTTTGGTAACCCAGGTGTTGGAGCTGGGAGATGTGGCATAATTTATATCACAATATAAACTAAATGCTGTGATATTGTTAATAGGTTGCTATGGTGTTGCTAAATGCTGTGATATTGCTAATAGGTTGCTATGGTGTTGCTAAGTGCTATCATATTGCTAATACCATAGGAAACTAGGGTGTTGCTAAGTGCTATTTTGTTGCTAATAGGTTGCTTTGGTGTTACTAGGTGGTTGCTTTGGTAACCAAGGTGTTTACTGTTGTATCCCGGTTGGTTGCTGTGGTTTTCCTAAGATTCCTTCGTATTTACTGTAATATTAGTTAAAATAATTTAGTGTAGATGAGTTTTCCTGAAGAAATAAAAACTTACTGAGGTCTGAAACCTTGGCAAAGCACTGAATATTCTAGTAAAAATTAAAATATACTATATACAGTATATACAGCAGTGTTTCCTGACCTGCTGATCACAGCATTAGCGACACATTGCTCTCCAAGCTGCTCCACATAGGTCTGAACCTCCTGAATCAGCCTAGAAAAGACAAAAGATACTGATAAGACAAGCATGACCTACTGTACTCTCTCTCTCTCTCGGACTCCGGCTGCTGATGGAGAAGTAGAAGTGTATTAACGCTGACAGGACGTACCTCTGATCTCGTCTGAAGACGGGTCCGTATACACAGGCCTCGGTCAGCAGATCCAGGTGGTTAAAGGCGCTCTGAAAGGCGGAGTCAGTGCGGTTCTTCGGGTCGGAGGGCAGCCAGGTCTCACAGCAGTGCTGAATCAGAACATTAAACACTCCCGACTTCGCCTCCGACAACTCCATCAACTCACGAGTTATCTTCAACAGAGAGAACAAACACTTTACTTTAGTACATTTAATTACAAAGTAATTCACAATTCATTTATAGACCAATTACACATCAATTACAAACTCTATTGTGAATGAATGCCATGTGGGGTTTTTTTAGTTTTTTTTGGAGAAAAAAAAAAAAAAAAAAAAAAGTGGTCCGGTGATCCGGTATAACGCTGCCTTAGTCCGGTGGAGGAGTGGGCGGGAGAAACGATAGAATTTCGGCTCTTGCTCATGAATATTCATACATGCAAAAATATATCGCCTCTGATTGGCTAACAGCACTGCAACTCTAAGAAGCAGCAAGAAGAACAACATTTAGAAATATTTTAAAATAAAGATATTTTTACAATAATAACAGTCTTTGCAATGTCATGTAATACTTAACAGCTCTGATATTTAAATAATAATAAATAAGGCACCGTTTACAACGCATAGCATTAGCTACAGCTCTGGGCTCCGCTATCACTGTACTGATCATGACCATAGACATGTATTTATATACAGCTCTGGAAAAAATTAATAGATAACTTAAATTTCTGATTTTGCTATTTATAGGTTTATGTTTGAGTAAAATTAAAATTGTTTCTTTTTTTATTCTATAAACTACAGACAACATTTCTCCCGAATTCCAGATAAAAATATTCTGATTTAGAGCATTTATTTGCAGAAAATGAGAAATGGCTGAAATAACAACAAAAAAAAAAAGATGCAGAGCTTTCAGACCTCAAATAATGCAAAGAAAACAACAAGTTCATATTCATAAAGATTTAGGAGTTCAATATTTGGTGGAATAACCCTGGTTTTTAATCACAGTTTTTTTCATGCATCTTGGCATCATGTTCTCCTCCACCAGTCTTACACACTGCTTTTGGATAACTTTATGCTGCTTTACTCCTGGTGCAAAAATGTAAGCAGTTCAGTTTGGTGGTTTGATGGCTTGTGATCATCCATCTTCCTCTTGATTATATTCATTTATATGCATTTTAATACATTTTAAAATAATAAAATATAAAGCTCACCTGTGAGGTGCAGGTGGTCAGGTGGGGGTTCTGGGTGGGGGTCATTTGAAGGGCGGTGTGATTAAAGGCCAGGCGGATGAAAGCCTGCAGAGCCGGCCAGAAATCATGAGCGTTAGAGCTTAAAGCCTGAACCAGCTTCCAGCACACACACACCGCCTCCACACACACCTCCTCCTCCACCTCCTCACACAGCGCCACCTGCAGGAGGAAAAAACACCATATACACTAACTTTATCTCTACAGAAATACTGATTATCTGCAGCTATACTGTCAGAATCAGAAGATCTGATACAGGTTGAGGTGATCAGACTGGACCTGAGGGAAGGTGGAGGACAGGAAGTCCAGTACGGGCAGAACCAGGTCACTGGGCAGCAGAGCGACCGCCTCCACCGCCGCCCGGAAACTGCCCCCGGCTTCAGCCCGCAGGTACAGCAGACACGCCCACTGATCCCGGATAAACCCAGCCGCCACTCGACCCCAGTCCCTCAGCACCGGACTCTCATCCGGACCCCTGCCAGAACATAAATAAAAAATAAATAAATAAAATAGTACTTTACAGGCAGTTTACAAAAATCAAGCAAAAGTGAAGTTTAGAAAATTAGTGCAAAAAACGTAAAAATATGAAAACAAATGATAAAAATATATATATGAATATTCAGAAACTGAAAATATTTTTCAACACAGAATATCCTTCAACTGAATATTTGGCAACCCAAAATATTCAACAACCCAGATATCTGTTTATTTGAATAACCATAATATCTGTCAACTGAAAATATTTGGTAACCCAAAAAATTCAGATATTTGGCAACACGAATATTCAACTGAAAAATAAATAAATGAAAAAAAAATAAAAATGTTAGCAAATAGCAAAAAATATATAAAAACAAGTTGTATATAAATATGGTTGGAAAATAACTGCAGACAAGCTCCAAGAATAATACAAAAAATACATGTTTACAAATATATACATATATTTAAATATCTATATAAGTATTTGATTGGTTATCAGACCTGGCGGAGGGATCTGCTGTAGAGGGCTTCAGCAGGGGCCGGTTAAAGCTCTGCACTGAGGATGAGGAGGAGGATGATGATGATGAGGAGGAGGAGGAGGATGAAGGTGGGCAGAAGAAGCTGGTGAGGGATCTGAGTGACGTTGTGGCGTCGGACTCGGGTTCGAACACACCGCGCTGAGCGAGCTCACACAGCGCGGCTAACGTAGCCATGCTAACCGCTTTCTGTACCTGCCCAGCTACAGACGGAGTCTAAAACACACACATACACACATAAACTTTATATTTGGCAACCCAAAACAATTGCCAACCCAAAACATTCTGCGAATAAAAATATTTGGCAACCCAACATATTAAGCAACTGAAACTATTTGACAACCCAAAATATTTAGTAACTGAAAAGATTCAGCAGCCCAAACTAAAACTATTAGGCTACTTAAAATATTTGGCAACCCAAACATTCATTACAGCTAAAATATTTGGCTACCTAAAATATTCAGCAAATGAAAATATCTGGCAACCCAACATATAAAGCAACGCAAAATATTTGGCTACTGAACAGATTCGGCAACACGAATATTTGGCAACCCAATATATTTGCAATCCTAAAATATTTGACATCCCAAAATATAAGGCCACCTATAATATTCGGCAACCAAAAATTTGACACCTAAAAACATTTGGTTCTGATTCCAGTATTTGGATTTTGACCAAATGTTTAATTGTGTTTGGTTTAGTTTTTCAGACAAATATTAACACAATAAATTATAAATAATAATAAATTAACACAAATTAAGGCAATTAATATATATATATAAAAAAATAAAAATTTAAAACATAGAAGCTTACAAAAGACTATTTACAAAAATAAGCTACAATCATGATAGAAAAAGTTTCCATAAAAGTTCACAGTGTGTAAGGTGAGGTCTGGTACCTGGTCAGAAGGTGTGGTGAGGATCCTGGTGCAGTTAGTGGTGAGTTTGGGGACGTAGTTGTTCTGTAGGTTGGAGATGAAGCCGGGAACCGAGCTGTAGGTCTGAACCAGTTCCAGAACCACGGAGAGGTACAGAGCCGCCCGGTCCACATCACACAGCTACAACACATCAGAACCATCGTTAAACCACCTTAAATAATGAATCACACAGCTACAGCACACCAGAACCACCGTTAAACCACCTTAAATTATTCATCACACAGCTACAACAAATCAGAACCATCGTTAAACCACCTTAAATTATTCATCACACAGCTACAACACACCAGAACCATCGTTAAACCACCTTAAATTATTCATCACACAGCTACAACAAATCAGAACCATCGTTAAACCACCTTAAATAATTCATCACACAGCTACAACACATCAGAACAATCGTTAAATCACCTTAAACCACCTTAAATAATGAATCACACAGCTACTACACACCAGAACCACAAATAACCACCTTAAACCACCTTAAGTAATTAATCACACAGCTACAACACACCAGAACCACTGTTAAACCACCTTAAATAATTAAATCACACAGTAATCACTACAGCTGAGACTGATTAAACACTGGCTCCTCCCCCACTGCCCTGTAAAATTAAGCTATTAGAGCTACTGTCAGGTAGTGAACCTCCTGGTGAGAGACCAATCACTGCTACACACACCTCTAACACACACCTGCATACTACAGTCGGTCACCACTAGCAGTGATAGGAGGGGTTTTACAGGAATGATTGATATTCTCCACCAGATTACATCACTTCCTTGTCCTGCCCGTCTCCAGATTTATCACCAATCCAGGATTTATAGGTTCTATAATTAGGTTCCTAAGTTTTCAGGTCTGATTAAATTAAGATAAGTAGTATGTAGTGCCCACCTCCTGTAGTTCTCCACTCAGCCTCCTCAGTATAAACTCCTGAACTGGTTCCACCACTCCCAGTAACAGATTCCTCACGGCCTCCGCCACCTTATCATAATCTACAACACAAACACAGATACAGAGTCACGGTTAAAATCACTTATATACTGATTGGTTGACTGGTTGGTTGGTAAAGTGGCCAGTTGGTTGATTAATTGGTTGTTTAATTGATTGGTTGATTGGTTGGTTGGTTTGTTGGTTAATTGACTGGTTGTTTGGGAGTTTAATTGGTAGGTTAATTGGTTGGTTGGATTGGTTGGTTAAATGTTTTTTTATTAATTTTTTGGTTTGTTGATTGGATTGTTTGGTGATTGATTGGTTCATTAATTTGTTGTTTTTTTTGGTTGATTGGTAGGTTAATTGGTTGGTTGGTTAAATTATGGACTGGTTGGTTGTTTAATTGGTTGACTGGGTGTTTGGTTGAATGACAGGTTGATTGGTTGGTTGGTTAAGTGGTTGGTTGGGTATTTGATTGGTTGACTGGTTGGTTAAGTGGCCGGTTGGTTGATTAGTTGATTGTTTGATTAATTGGTTGACTGGTTGGTTGGTTAAATGATGGACTGGTGGGTTGTTGGATTGGTTGACTGGTTGTTTGGTTGAATGATAGGTTGATTGGATGGTTGGTTGATTAGTTGCTTGTTTGGTTTGTTAATTGGGTGATTGATTAAGAGGTTGGTTGGTTAAGTAGTTGGTTGATTTTTTGATTGGTAGGTTGATTGGTTGTTTGAATAAGTGGTTGTTTAGATGAGTGGTTGATTGGTTGGTTTATTTAATTTTTGACTGACTGATTGGTTGATTGATCCACATCGACTGTGGTACTCACCGTTCATCGCTCCAGTCTCTGGGTGTGTGTTGAGGAGCTGCAGGAGGCGCAGGAGGAGCTGCAGGCTGTTGTCGGTTTTGCGCAGCGGTAAATATACGCTGGTGCTAATCCGGCGCAGGACGTCCAGCAGGGGGCAGAAGAGCCGCTCCAGTCCGTTCTCCTCTGGGTTCTGCCCTGGTCTCCTGATCCTCTCCAGATCCACCGAGAGGAGGAGAGAACGGGCCAGAGCCTCGGCCTCGCCCGGGTCCGGAACAGCGTCCGTCTGATCTATAGAGGAGATAACAAACTTCACGTTTATTCTCCAAAAACAGAAAACATGGCTACTGAACTCAAAGATTTATCAGCATAATATGTAAACCTGATGTATTGTTATATTTCATGTGATTTGTTTGTAGTGAGTTTTATTGATTAGAGCTGTTCCTCTTACATAACACCAACCTGCATGATAACAATTAGTCATTTTACTAAATCTGTCATTTGATCTGTTGGAAAAATGGGGGTTGAATACTTGTGCAAACAGTGTCAGTCACTAGAAAAGTGCATCTTCTGAAGGAAGCGCAGAATTGTTGTGTAGCTAAAGTAATTCCACACTTGTTGCTATGGTTTTAGTAGGCGGCTGCTTTGATGTTACTAAATGGTTGCTAAGGTATTCCAGGTGGTTGATGTGGTGTTGTCAAGTGGTTGCTAAGCAGTTGCGATGGTATCTCAGTGGGTTTTACCGTGGTGCTATTAAGTGGTTACAAGGTGGCTGATGTGGTGGTGCTAACTGTTTGGTAAAGTATGTAAAGATGTGGTGCTTAAAAATTGACTTATATTACAGTAAAATTCTAATCTACATCCCTGTCCTCTTTATTATCTTATGATCTTCACGCTGCTCTCTACCGGAGCTGGCTGGTACAGTGAGGAAGGTCTTTAGGCGTCTGGAGCAGTGTGCGGTGATCGTCTCTGGAACAGCGCCGTCAGAATCATCACTGGGCCGAAATCTGCCCTCGTTAGCCAGCAGCCAATCACAGAGCTGCAAAATACAAACAGGTACGAGTCTAAACATAACACGACCTCAAACAAAATCTTGTTTAAAAAAAAAAAAAGGGAAAAAATGGAGTAGGGTAAAGCTGCAGACCCGGAGACTGCAGTTTTAGGACCGCTGCAGATTCAGGACCGCTGCAGTTCTAGGACCCTACTCTGCCGCCTAGCGACATGAGTGATTATTACACAGTAGGCGGGACCAGCGAGAGAGGGAGTGAGTGGGGTGCAGGTGTATGCTAAAGGCTTTTCTCCTCATAGCTGTTGTCGTCGTCGAATTGTGTGGCACAGTTTGGTGCACGATGGAGTACAGTCGGAATGTGAGTTCGGAATTTGAATCAAGTTTTATAGCCTAAATGTATTAAAATATTCCGATGTTTTGAATTAGATATCAATGTAATCTACACAGGATGTGAGTGTATATGTAGCCTAAATCAATTACAAGCACCTAACACTACGTGTTAGTCTAGGACAGCTTGCTACAAAACATCTATTAGCCTGTCAGCGTAGTTCTATTTTTTCTTTTTTCTTTATTGAAAGCATCGTTTGATATGATCATTAGTTCTGCTTAGCACATTGATTGAAATATAAACGATGACAAAAATCTGTATCAAATGTTCACTACGTTTCAGTACATTAAATCAGTGTAGCCTACTGTATTGGGTGTAACGTTAAATGCTTACTTAATATTACTGTTGTACCATATAGTTAAGTTAATAATCTTGAACAATACGTGTTGTCATTTGTAACAGTAATTTTATGAAATTTTTAAATTTTACTGATTATCCTGTCTGCTTTTCAAGATGCATATAACAATTCAAGAGGGTCGAGCTATGCCTAAACTGGAAAGATGCACCACATGCTGCAAAAAGTTCCACTGCCCATTTTGCTCTTCATCTTTGTTCAACCCAACAAAGTTAAGCAAAGTCAAAACCCATTTAGTTGGTAGGTAGTGTGGAAATTTAATTCACAATGTGGAGTTTGAATATTAAAAAAGAAATGTCAAATATTAATATATTTTTTTGTATCTCTTTCTCTATCTCTTCTTTCTTTCTCTCTCTTACAGAAGTCGTTGCGATCCAAGTCCCTGGATAAAAAAAAACAACGTTAATGTGTGAATTTTAATATTTGAATTTTGTTATTATTTCAAATACATTTTATAACCCCAAGTCTTCCTTGTGTCTCTGATATGTGGTTGGGAGTTCTAGGACACATTCTAAGACAAAGTAATATTTAGGTGATGATATTTGGGTGAAATACACATTAAAAGGTGTAATTAGTTAGTTAAATTGGTGATATTTGGGTGAAATAAACATTAAAAATTGCAAGTAGTTAGCTGAATTGGTGATATTTGGGTGAAATAAACATTGTAAAGTGTAAATAGCTGAATTGGTGATATTTGGGTGAAATAAACATTATAAAGTGTAATTAGCTGAATTGGTGATATTTGGGTGAAATAAACATTGAAATAAGCCTTTAAGTCATTCATTTCGCTATGAGGAGAAAAGCCTTTAGCATACACCTGCACCCCACTCACTCCCTCTCTCGCTGGTCCCGCCTACTGTGTAATAATCACTTATGTCGCTAGGCGGCAGAGTAGGGTCCTAGAACTGCAGCGGTCCTGAATCTGCAGCGGTCCTAAAACTGCAGTCTCCGGGTCTGCAGCTTTATACTATTGAAAAAATGGGAATACCAGGAATGAACAGAACCAAGAAAGTGCAGAATAGTTGGGTACCTAAAGTAGTTCACACTGGTTGCTATGGTGTTACTAAGAGGCTGCTAGGTGATTGCTATGATGTTGCTAAGTAGTTGTGTTGCAAAGCAGTTGCAATGGTATTCTAGTATGTTTTACTGTGGTGCTGCTGAGTGATTAGTAAATGGTTGCCAAGGTATACCAGGTGATTTCTACAGTGTTGCTAAGTGGTTGCTTAGTAGTTGAAATGGTATCCCCATAGGTTTTACTGTGGTGCAGCTAAGTAATTCGTAAATGGATGCTAACGTATACCAGGTAGTTGATGTGGTGTTGCCAAGGGGTTGCGGAACAGTTGCACTAGTATCCCAGTAGGTTTTACAGTGGTGCTGCTAAGTGATTACTAAATGGTTCCTGAGGTATACCAGGTGATTGCTACAGTGTTGCTAAGCGGTTGCAATGATATCCTACTAGTTGTTAATGTGGTGCAGCTAAGTGATTACTAAATAGTTGCTAACGTATACCAGGTGGTTGATGTGGTGTTGCCAAGTGGATGTTAGGCAGCTGAAGTTATATCCTAGTATGTTTTACTGTGGTGCTGCTAATTAGTAAATGGTTGCTAAGGTATACAAACTGATTGCTATGTTGTTGCTAAGCAGTTGCTAAGCAGTTACAAAAGTACCCCAGTATGTTTACTTTGTGAGTAAATGTTTAATTTATAATTTTATAGTTAAATAACTGCCTTTATTAACGCAAATGTAATAAAAATAGAACTAACAACAGTAACTAACAAACTTAAATAATGAAGTTTATTGCTGTTTATCGACGTGTTTTGTTATATGTTTCTGATGTCTTTTGTTTATTATTAATCTCACCTCTCTCCACAGCGCTGTGCCTCGACTCAGAGACTCCTCGGCTCTGAAGTTCGCCAGAAACCCCAACACCTCGTCCAGAGACACTGCAGACTGTATAACATCAATAACATCAATAACATAGACAATCACTGACTTATCAGTAATATCAAAGTACTAACACAGGTCCATTATCAGCTATTAATTCACTGATTATTAACAATACAAGTGTTTTAAAACTAAATACAAACTCAATAATCCTCAAAATAATAAGTAAGTGGATATTTTCAGGCATTGTGATTGGACGAGAGTATTGTAGGAGTATAATAAGGAGTAATACCACGTGTATGAGGCAGAGTGCAGTGTGCAGCAGGAAACACTGAGTAGCTCCTCTCAGCAGAACCTGGTGAGTGATCATAGTGCAGCGCAGAACATCTCTACACACACACACACACACACACACACACACACACACACACACACACACACACACACTTATTATTATTATTTCTATTATTATGGATCAATTATATCAGTCATTTTAAGACCAATTTATGCAAGTAAAATAACGAGAAAAAAAAATCAACTGATCTCTGTCTGTCAGCATATCTGGCCGTCTGTCTGTCCTTCTATCTATCTATGGAATCTTTCTGGTCAGTCTATCTTTCTGCCTGTCTGTAGGTCTGTCTGTATTTCAGTCTGTCTGTCTGTCTGTCTGTCTATCTATATGTCTCTCTGTCTGCATGTTAGTCTGTCTGTCTGTCCGCAGGTTAGTTTATTTATCTGTCTATCTGCTTGTACATCTTTCTGCATGTTTGTCTGTCTGCAGGTCAGTCTTTTTATCTGTCTGCCCATCTTTATATCTGTTTATGCATCCATCTAATAATGCATGATGGTAATTATCCTGTATTTTTTACAGTACACTGGAAAATAATGTCCTGTAATATTACAACACCAATACATTCTTTTTTGTAAAATATTCATTAAAACTGAATATGAATTGAATTGTATATAATAATTCAATAATGTAATAGTCAGATAAAACGATACACGATTAGTTGAATCTTATTGTTTAATGTATTAAATAAATGATCTTTTCTCTGTGTTTAATATAAAAGTACCTGAGTGCGTTCAGGCCATCTGCTCTCAGTAGAGGGGCGGGGGGTAAATGGGACAGAGCCTGAGACAGAAACAGCAGCGGGACAGAACACCAGTGCTGAGAACCCAAACGCTGCAGCAGCTTCAACATCACAAAGCCTGCAAATCAATTAATCAATCAATCAATCAATCAAAAACAAATAAATAACCCGTATTACCTTTTAACACAGTGTTCAATATTAACATTAATTTATATTACCCCATGCATGAGGTGCATTGTGATGCTCATTGCTATCTTACACCCTGCCAACAGTCTATCTTCACGGCATCTGCCTGCCTTGTTTAAATAGCAAAGGTGCTTCTGAATATATCTACACTGATGGGTGTGGTGGTCTGAAGATGAGGTGTGTTTCAGTTGTGTAAATTTCTGGTTTATTGCTATCTTTATCTTGGCAACAAAAAAAACACAGGTGCACCACTGACTGAATACAACCTAGACAAGATGCCAACAGTCAGACGTTTATTGCTATCTTGGCAACATAGGTGCATCCCCAACGCACATACACCGCCGCTTGTTACGGAAGCATTGTACACATCCAGGTAGCTGCACTGTTAAAATAGCAATTCTGTTAAAATTATACCACAGATAGTTCCGACCCTGCAATGTGATTGGCTGAGAAGCGTTATATGAGTGTCGGTATCAGCCGATAATGCACTGTAACCGAAGCTCTCCATGTATTACTCCGCCCACATACATGTAACCTAGCAATGATGCACCGATGCAGCGCTTACAAGCCAAACAGCGCAGCTACAAACAGAGCACAAACTTAATAATCTGGAACACAGTGTTGGTCAGTGCCATGGTCAGATACCTCGTTCCTTTTCAGGTAAACTGCTGAAGAACATCACCATGAACTTCTGCAGCTTCACTGCTATCTCCGGACACTCCCCCACCACCTGTCCAGGTGATCTGTAAACCACAACATATCATAACATCACTTTAGAATCAAAGAGTAACTGAGATAGTGTGCTTTAAACCACCTTAATGATTCAATTAATAATCTTTAAATGACTGATATATTAATTTAAAGACATAACGTCTTTAAAACCATTAACAGGTCAAAAGTTTGGGTACAGTGAACATCACACTCACCTGTGGTAGAGTGGGCTCTCTGCCAGCACCTCCATGAAGGGACCTACTACAAACTGAAGACCAGAGATCATTAAGATTCTTATTATTCTAATATTTTAACCCACACTGATTATTAATAACCTCATACACTGCTGGGTCCCCATTGCTGCTGACACAGATGTGCAAATGCACACAAACAACCACTGCCTGTCTAACGCCTGTAGAAAAAAGTACTGCCTAAAATAAACATATACCATAGGGCTATAGCCAGGAATAAAACCCCAGTATTGATCTGCTCTTGTTGCTGAGTGCAATCAAACCCACATAGCAATGTTCCAAAATGTAGTGGAAATACTTAATTTCTTAAATTCCCTAGAGAGTCGAGACAGTTACGCCAACAAAAGCAGCATAAACTCTTTTTTTCAGCCTTTATTTTAGAGGAAACAATGAATAAACTATGAAGGACAAAAAACGACGTATACATATATAAATGCACATATAAATGAATGAAAAAATGAATGGATAAATTAATTCATGAATTAATAAATTAATAAATAAATAAATAAATAAATAATACACACGAACAATTGCATAGATGAATAAATTAATTAATTACTAAATACACTATGTGCTATGTCCTTATGTATCATCCATGCATGAACCTTTATTCGGGACAACATTTATTTATTTATTCATTCATTCGTTTCCAATATCCTGTTTTGGAGCGAGGTTTGGACCACCTACCTAATTAACATACAAAGGCAGAAATACAGAAACAAATAAATGAAGAAATGTGGAAATAAACAAATACATAAATGTACAAATGTTAAAATAAATAAATAAATAAATGCAGAAATATATGAATAAATAAATGTAGAAATACATCAATAAATAAATACATGCATTTATATAGAAATAATGTATTTATTATTCATTTATTTATCTATACAATTATTTATGTGCATGCGTATTTATTTATTTATTTATTTATTCTTTTTTATGTGCATTTATTTATTTATACTCGTCATTTTTCGTCCTCCATAACAAACAGCTTTTGCCTGATGAATAATAGATTAATCAATGATCAAAATAATCGTGAGTTTCAGCCCTAATTCAGAATTAAAACAGGTATAAACAGACACTATGTGGGCTGAAACAGAACCTATGGTCCATATCATATCCTCCACTGTTACAGGTTGCAGGACTAACCTGTGAGAAAGCCGAGGCGACGTCAGGACGCTGCAGTATCTTCAGCTCCAGCAGGTGATTAACTCCTTCCTTCATCACGGCTTTATTCTCACTGTGGAACATCCTCTGATACACACACATCAACCAGGATGTGTCCACCAGAACCCTGCCTGAAAAAAAAAAAGAGATGAAGAAAAACACACGCTTCAAACTGAGATAAATATCTCAATATTCTTAAAATAAAACTGGCTGAAAAATAAAAGAACACCACCTGGATTAAACCAATTAAACAGGTAAAAGCCTCCTATTGGACAATAATAATAATTACTGCACGAATGATCACATACTAATACTAATACTACTTATAATTACAACAAACACAAATCTTACCTTCAGTGTTAGCTGCAGCCGTCTCCACCAGCCTGTTGATCCGGTTGAGGACAGGTCGAACCACATGGATCTAAACGTGACATTAAAAGCAGGTGAACAGAATGTTTTTGCAATTAATAAAGACTTTATGTAGCCTAAACTAACTAATCTGCCTTATATATCCAGTTTCACTGGCTACTGAATAAAAAAAAAAGCCACATGCTCTCACTTTAAAATTTATTACGTTTACTCACAACAGTTAAGGGGGCAATTACGGATGCTGTGTTATAACAGAGCAGCACAGCGGTAAAAACAAAGGATCGAACTGGACTGAGCTTAAAACAGTAGATGCTCGTTAAATAAGATCAAATCCCTGTCATGCAGATCATCATCAGCTACCGGAGCCCTGAGAGAGCACAATTGGTCTTGCTCTCTCTGGGTGGGTATAGTAGATGGTGCTCTCTCTCCTCTCATCACTCCTAGGGTGATGTGGATCAGCACAAGGCTGCATCTGTGAGCTGATGTATCAGAACCGAGTCGCTGCGCTTTCCTCCGAGAAAAATGGGAGAAAATTAGAAATAAATCTTTAAAAATAGTTGAAATACAATCCAGAAAAGGGATGAGCCTTAATATTTGTAAAAAAAAAAAAAAAAGCACTATTTTCAGTTATTCAGTTATTTAAACAAAAAGATACATTTAGGCTATTTAATTGTTGAAAGAGAGACAATGTAATTGAGTAAGAGAGTACATTCCACTTAATTATTAATTAATGAGGAAAATAAAAATCTTCCAAAATACTTGGTACAGTAGATCATAATACAATAACAATATTTACAGAACAAGCAGAAAATAGCAGCGAAACTGGATTCAGAACTGAAATAATTTAATACTTCATACCTGATTCTCTTCAAGAGTCTCCAAAACAAGAGCGTAATCCTCCCAGAACCCCCGAAGCTCTAAACTCTGATCTGGAGTCCATCTGAACAGGCTTTCTGTAGAGAATAACGAAACACAGTCATTAGTAGATTAGTAGATTAGCATCATTCATGTGCTTTTTTTAAATTTATTTATTTAACAGATTTTAACAATCAGCTGATTGGTCAGAGCAGAGTGGGGCGGGGTTGATTAAAATAAATACAGGAAGAAGGTGGTGGGTTGTGGACTAATGCACATTTCTGTACAGTTTTAGGATTCAAAGTATTTCTCAAAACATTTTTTTTAAATATCAGAGCAGAAATTAAAATTTTCCCAATTCAAATCAGACTCGGAGGAAAGCGCAGCGACTCGGTTCTGATACATAGGAGTGATGAGGGTGAGGGGAAAGAGCGCAATCTACTGTACCCACCCAGAGAAAGAGCAAGGACTATTGTGCTTTCTCAGGGCTCCGGCAGCTGATGGCAAGCTGCTTGACCAGAATTCGATTTTCTACCCTAGAACCCACACTCACCTGGATCTCCTACTCCAACCTCCACCTTCAGCTCCTCACACATGGAGACGCATCTCTTCAGCAGGAACAGGGCCCTCCTGCGGGACACGCCGTCCCGGTGCCTCAGTCCAGCCTGGACCACCCTGAAGAACGTTCGGCACTGCCACGGATCGGGCTGCAACCCGACACCCTGCTGGTGCTTCATCAACACTGTCTGCTCTGGGGTGAAGAACAGGTGATCCGATAGAGCAGTCAAGCAGAGCAGCACTCGAGACGTTACACCTGCAGCATCTGCATCCTCAGCATCAGGACCAGAACGAGCATCCTTAACATCTGCACCAGCACCAGCATCCTTAGCAACCGCATCCTCAGCATCAGGACCAGCACCAGCATCCTCAGCATCAGCACCAGAACGAGCATCCTTATCACCCGCATCCTCAGCATCAGCACCATTCTTCCCATGATGCTGAAACCAGCCCAGCAGATCCGTCCAGAGCTTCTGGAGCAGCACGGTGGACGAGCCGGACTTCAGGGCCGTGAACCAGAGCTGTACGATAATTCTGGAGGCCTGAGCTTCTGCCAGATCTTTAACACCACTGAGAGTAGAAGACAGTATTCTCAAAGCTAAGGGGGCGGAGCAGCTGTGTGAGGTAGTGATGACTGACAGCAGGACAGCCAGCACCTCTATGGAGGTATCAATGTCCAGGTGGTCGTGGTGGTCAGGTGTGGTGAAAGCAGGTAAAGCGAGGCTTGCGACTTTCTCCAGAAGACAGTCAGAAGTTTGGACACTTAAGCAAACGGCAAGGAGTCCACACACAGCATGGAGAAGCTCCTTCCCTAATAAAAAAAAAACAACATTTAAAGAATGTTGATTAAAAACAGGCTTTAAATAATTCAGGACAATTACTCAATAATGGTATTTATCAAAATATAAAATATTTTAATGGTGGTATAATGTTTAGACTAGGGGGCTACCATATTGTATTGTGCACAAAATGTATCATGACACAGTAATATCAAAATTATAAAAATCTATATTGAAAAAAAAAATTATATAGTTGAGGCTTATATACTATATTGTATCGCACAGTTTTCGTTCATGATATATTATCAATATTGAATACGGGTATTGATACTAAAAATAGGCACTTTAAACTCTCTATGACTCAAAGTGGTTGCTATGGTGTTGCTAATGTGTTGCTAAATCCTTGCTAACCTGTCCAATATGGTGTTGCAAAGTGGCATTGATTTATTGTTGCTAAGCGTTTGCTGGTTGATTTCTATGGTGCTGCTAAGTTGCTTTCTAACCCATCCAAAGTGTTTGTTGCTAAGTGGCTGTTAAGGTTCTGCTAGGTGGTTATCCTGGTATTATAGTTGTCATGCTATATTGTTGCTAAGTCATTGCTACTGCAAACAATGTAGTGTTGCTAAGTGGTTGTTAAGTAGCTGAGATGGTGCTGCTTAGTGGTCGCTAATGCATCCAATATGGTGATGCTAAGTGGTTGTTTAGGGCTTCCTAGGTGGTTATATTGTTGCTAAGTCGTTGCTAAGTGGTTGCTAGGTAGCTGCAAAAGTTGCTATGGTTACAGCTGTTGGGTATTTAAATATTGCCACGTGGTTGCTATGGTATCCCACAAGGTGGAATGAAATGAAGGTTGATTAAACATACCTCTGCTATCTAGGCTGCCTCCAGCTCCAGCTCCTGGTTCTGGATCTGGTTCTGGTCCCTCCTCCTGAAAGTGGGCGTTTCCAGTGGAAATCCTCCTCAGAACCGGAACACACTGCTCCCATATCACAGCCTGGGTTCTGCTGATCAGAAGCTCCCGGGGCATCAGCTGATCAAAGCCCACAGGTGGGTTTATTACCTGTCCCAGCGCGGCCGTGAGGGACTCAACCCTCTCCACCTGCGGCCACGTGGAGCCGGTCCAGCAGAGCGAGTCCAGAACCCGGTCCAGTCTGTCCGGACACTGAGAGATCACCGCGCTCAGGAGACACGCGGAGGAAGAAGAAGATCTTGCTGCTGAAGAAGACATGATAAAAGAAGAAGATGCGCTGCTGTACTGCTGCTGCACGAGAGCCTGAAGATACCAAAACAAACCCACGTGGCTCTCCCGCTCTTCTTCTACGGCTTTTTCAGCGCAGCGCTGAGCTCAGCCTGCTACTGCCTCCTGCCGGTAACAGCAGGAACTGCACCTGATAAAAACTCCATTACTACAGATACAGCTCTGGGAAAAATGAAGAGATCACTACAGTTTCTGAATCAGTTTCTCTGATTTTTCTATTTATAGGTTTATGTTTGAGTAAAATTAACATTGTTGTTTTATTCTATAAACTACAGACAACATTTCTCCCAAATTACAAATAAAAATATTGCAATTTAGAGCATTTATGTGCTTTATATTTATAAAGTTTTCTGAAGAGTTCAGAAATCAATATTTGGTGGAATAACCCTGATTTTTAATCACAGTTTTTTTTCATGCATCTTGACATCATGTTCTCCTCCACCAGTCTTACACACTGCTTTTGGATAACTTTATGCTGCTTTACTCCTGGTGCAAAAATTCAAGCAGTTCAGTTTGGTTTGATGGTTTGTGATCATCCATCTTCCTCTTGATTATATTCCAGAGGTTTTCAATTTGGTAAAATCAAAGAAACTCATCATTTTTAAGTGCTCTCTTATTTTTTCCAGAGCTGTATATATACTAGTACATCTAAAAGAAATTGAATATCATTAAATGCTATTTTATTTCAGTAATCCATTTATAGTTCAGTCATTTCTTTTATTGTTGATGATTATGGTAAACTTTGTACAAAAAAGTATTAAGACCATTAAAAAAATAAATAAACCGAATAAAAGTAAAACCCAATTAAAAGTAGTCAAAGTAAAACTGACACATTAGTACAAAAAGATAATACAAATATTTTTCTTTAATAAAAAATCTATTATAACACCTGTAGAGAGTATATAGAGAAAAGAAAGAAGAGAGAGAGAGAAAATATAATACACAGGTAATGCAGTATAAAACAAAAACACACGCACAAAGTCGCTTATAATCAAAGTATGTCTTTATTTACACTATTGATCGATCGTTCACATTGATTTCCTTTCACTGAAAGGACAGGATTTGGGGTAATTAAAGGGTAACAGACTCACCGCTGAATGAACACGACTTTAAACCTGAAATAAACAGCAAGACGTGGTAAAACTCGGGTGTTTAGGCCACACCTGAACCAAAAACTTTAAAGACTTCTTATTTGATTTAAAATAACTTTTATATAATTATACATATATAAAACTACACTCATTGACAATAAAATAATGTCCAAACAAGCAGATATATAAATTAATACAGGTGTAATTTTAGCAATATATGGGCGAGTCACCATCCGTGCACCATGCAGTTTGATTTAATGCCCGTCAGTGTGTCTTCGCTATCGTAATGACGGGAAAAGTACGCCTTGCTCGGCTCGAAACACGCAAAAGGCATGTATATACCAATTCTCTTAATTAATGATGGGTGTGGTTCATTTTGAGCGTAACGTGAAATAAACCAATTGGCATGTCACTTGCTCATCATTCCCTTTAAGAGCACCTTTAAGGTGCACCCTGCCAAGGTAGCAATGAACGTCTGACTGTTGAGGTTGCTGTATATACCGTAATATATAGTTTCACATTTTGAACTGAATTACTGGAATAAAGTAACTTTTCAATGATATTCTAATTTTCAGAGATGCACTAGTATGTCATCAACTTACTGCAGTGTTACTGTTTTTGTCAATGAGTATATAGTGATTTTTAGACCCAAACAAACCTAAAATCATCAGTATTAAGTGAATGAATGCGTGTGTGCTGAAACTGTGACCCACATCCAGCATATGGAGAACAGAGTGGGGGTGCAGGGGTTTATAAAGCTCCTTTGTTGGATGGTAATTATACATTAAATGAGTGCATCAGTAAAGCTTCAGCGGCTTTTGTTGGGGCTCCTGTGGAATTTCACGCATCAGCAGGAAATGCAGAACACTTGACCTCCGTAAGCTGCTTTACATACTTCACTCAGGCTCTTCTGAGCAGAGAAGAAACTGGAGAAACTCAGTTTATACTCAAGGAAACATGGATTCACAGTAGCTCCAGACAGAGAACAAGCTCTGGTTCTGGACTGTGGTTCTCGCCCCCTTTCACATGTGATACTTTGGTTCCGACCCAAACAAGGCAGGTGTGAAAACACCCTTAATATAAACACATGAGTCTCTGCTATTAAACACTATTTTACACCATTAATAAATGTTCTTAAATGGTTCGAAGAGGAACTTCTGCTGAAAAAGCTGATATTTTTCAAGGTGGTTGACCAACATATCACTGCCCAAAACACATGCTTTGCTGGTTTAAGGTGGTCTGACAGTAGCTGAAAAAAATACCAGTGTTTAAAACCCCAAATTTGCTGGATCTTGTAGGGTGGACTATGGTTTAAGGTGGTCTGATGCTGTTGTAAAGTGGTCTTATGCTGTCTTAAGGTGGTCTAATGCCTGTTAAAGGTGGCCTGGTGCTGGTTGACCAACATACAAGTATTCAAAACCTTAAATTTGCTGGATCTTGTAGGTTGGACTATGGTTTAAGTAGATGCTGGATTAAGGAGATCCAATGCTGGTTTAAGGTGATCTGATGCTGGTTTAAGGTGGTTTGGTGCTGGCTAACCAACATGCTAAAGTTCAAACACAATCTGATGCTAGTTGAAGGGAGCCTGATGCTGGTTTAAGGTGGTGATGTGCTGGTTTAAGGTGGTGATGTGCTGGTTTAAGGTGGTCTGATGCTAGTTTAAGGTGGTAGGGTGGTCTGGTTCAGGTTTGACACTGTTGTGGACTTGGCCAACTAGCATGCCAATGCTCAGAGAACAACATATGCTGGTCTGGTGTTGTTTAAGGTGGCCTGATGCTGGTTTAAGGTGGTGCAGTGCTGTTTTCAGGTGTTCTGATGCTGTTTTTCGGTGTTGTGGTGCGGGTTTAGGTGGTCTCATGCTGGTTTAAGGTGTTTTGGTGCTGGTTGACCAGCATACTAAAGTTCAAACACCATCATATGCTAGTTTAGGGTGAACTAATGCTTTTTTAAGGTGGTCTGATGCTAGTTTAAGATGGCCTGGTGCTGATTTAAGTTGGCCTAATGCTGGTTAAAGGTAGCTCAGTGCTGGTTTAAGGTGGTGTGGAGCTGGATGACCAATATACTAAAGTTCAAACACCACCATATGCTGGTTTAAGGTAGTCTTTTGCTAGTTTAAGATAACCTCATGCTGGTTTAAGGTGGTTTGATGCTGGTTTAAGATGGCCTGATGCTGGTTGAAGGTGGTCTGATGCTGTTTTAAAGTAGTCTTATGTTGGTTTAAGGTGGTCTGATGCTGGTTTAAGGTGGAATGATGCTGGTTTAAGGTGGTAGGGTAGTCTGGTTCAGGTCTGACGCTGTTGTGGGCTTGGCTAACCAGCATAACCAGCGTGCCAAGGCTCAAAGCACAACATATGCTGTTTTGGTGCTGGTTGACCATTAAATTAGTGTTTAAAATCCAACGTATCTTTGTTTTTTGATGGTCTGATGCTGGTATTTAAGCAGTGCTTAAGAGTCCAGGACCTGTATACCTTTCTTCTTTTGGACCGTTCTCCACTAAAATCACTGCCAAAGGTTCTTTAAAAAACTGGAAACAGTTCTTCTGATCAGCGCTGCTCCACAGAACCATTTCTCTTGTTTTGGCGAGTTTTTTTTAGGAGTGTTGAGTTCTGGTATTGTCTGCAAAAGCAGAGCTCTCTCAGAGTCTCACAGAACCAGCTCCAGGAACTGCTCGTCCTCCAGCAAGTCCAGGGCCAGGCAGTTGGTGGAGCGCCGGCCGTAGAAGGTGGGTTTTTGGGGGTCGGCGCCGGTGCCGAGTCCGAAGGTGTAGCTGCGGGAGGTGTTGGGCAGGGTGGAGAGCAGGAGGGGGCGGGGCATGAGACGGACGTCGTCCAGACTGTGACTGTGTCGCTCAGACGAGCCTCGGGTTTTCCACTTCAGAACCTGCAGAGTGAAGAACAGCAGTATGATGGTTAATCTCATGATTATTTACTCCAGCCAAGTCCTGCTGGAAAATAAAATCCACATCTTCATAAAAGTTGTCAGCAGCAGAGGGAAGCATGAAGTGCTGTAAGATTTTGACTTGATAATAAAACACAGTGGATCAACACCAGCAGATGTTGCACATGTTTCTCCAAACAATCACTGATCATCAGTAAATTTTACATTTCATTTAGGAAAAATCGAGGGAGCAGAGTCTGGAGGAAGAGTGGAGAGACACACAGTCCAAACTGCTCGAGGTCTAGTGGGAAGTTTCCACCAATCAGTGATGGTTTGGGGAGACATGTCACTTTTATGGAGATGCAGATTTCATTTTCCAGCAGGACTTGTCCAGCACACTGCCCACCCTGCCGAAAAAAGTACCAATTGGTCTTATACAGCATTATAATTTTCTAAGAGCCTGATCTTTGGGTTTTTTTTCATTGCCTATAATCCATAATCATCAAAAGTAAAATATATAAATGCTTCAAATAGATGTGTGTGTAATACATCTATATAATATGAGTTTCACATTTTGAACTGAATTACTGAAATAAAGTAACTTTTATTATACTTAAATGTGCTCAGTTGAGATAGATATTTTGTGTAAATATTAACAGAATTTATATATTACTATGAATTTGACCACGTTTTGATTTAAAAAATTTATCAATCCCTTCTATTGTGAAGACGTTCGTTTATTGTAATAATTCACTCAACGTTTAATATTTTATAAATGTAAATGTAAATTGCCTAAACCCATACATCACCCAATGCCTCTTCCAAACTACCCCTCCCATTTTTTGTAGCATTTTTTAAATTTGAGCAGAGGAGTCAGCAAAAATTTTAAGTCTTTAGTTATACTTTATCTTTATCTCATGTTTATTAGTTTTAGCAATGTAACAACCATTCGCTACAGTGTTTAGGTTATATTGGCCACAAACACCTTATAAACTCGAGTTGTGAGACACAATTTATACAGCATTTACTGCATTTTACCTACTATTAATTTATTTAATTTGTTTAAGTTATAATTTGTGATAAGCCTGTCTCTAATAATAATTAAATAAATAAATGCTATATATTAAATACATATTATACATTTTACTGAAAATACTAAGACTAAATTTAAATCTAAATGAACACTGTTCACCATATCAGGTATATGGAGGTGACTGACCTGTTCAATGGAGTCACATGGCTTCTCTTGGTCGGCGGTCGTCTGGAAGAGGTTTAAATGGATGGCTGGAAGAGAGTAAAATGAATAAAACAAAAATGCACTCAAAAAACACCTTATTCCCAACTCAACAGCCCTCTATCACATCTTAAAAGTACTGTACAAAGCTTCAGAGCGTGTATATATATATATATATATATATATATTGTGGTAGGCCCCTGGGGTTAGGGGCGTGACCACTGTGACCCGGAAGGAGGAAGCACACAGAGATACACAGACACGGGGATTAAATGAACTCAAAACATACCTTTATTGGCTTTTAACGCCCTCCACCACACCCAAAAACAACTCAAAAGAACATACTATGGCCCAATGGGGCTCTAGAGTTTCATAGTCTCTTTTTAAAGTGCTGACTACGAGTCCGCGCAGCCTCAGCCCTCGGCTCCCCAGTCAAAGTCCTCAAATGATGGCGGAGGCTGAGTATATATGCCTGTCTCAACTGGCGGCTCAATCAGCCCTCATGCGGGCCAGCTGAGACGGGCATGGCTTTGCGCTCTGGCGTGGGGCGGACCCACAACTCCCCCGCCTCCTCACGCCACAATATATATATATATATATATTGCTGTGAATCACAGTAGTGGGACTACATTTATACTACATTACCACAAGGGGGCGCACTTGCACATCGTTTCAGTTTTAGCCAGAAAAATAAGCTTAATGTTTATCCAATACAAAAATAGCTGAGAGATGATCCTATTGAACAGATCTGAACTTTGGGCATAAGATAAGACAACACTTTATAGCAACACTATTTAATAGGATGGTCCATAAACCACTGAAGTCGTGTCGTCATTTTGTAGTCGGCGCTATGTTTTTTATGCCCATATTTGGGGTTTCGTGTCCATGTTAAGAGGTGTGCACACTTTAATCCTAAATATCACTGGATCCTCTGAATTTCGAGATAGTTTAATGGTAGTAATTAGAAAAATGCTAGCTTTAAGATAATGCACCAGCGAACTCTGGCCGGATCACGTTTTGGATTATTTTTCTTCTTCACAGAGGATAATTAAAGTATTGAAACAGGTGAAAACTCTATCAGTCTGGTGATGTGGAGCAGTGTAGGCTGTGTTAGAGCTTTAAAATGCAGATAATAAGAGGAGCAGCACTTTTCTGCAGGTTTATTATTTAATTACGATCATTAGTTTATACTAATTTAAACACCTAATTTCGAATAATCGACTAACAACTAACTAATCAATAAAGTATCAACGAAATAACTATCGCTGAGACGTATGGCTAAGTGATACAGCAGGAAAAAGTAGTAGAACAGTGTTACTCCAGAACCATGGAGCTAACCCAGCTAACTGAAGAACTATAGAATCTAAAACATGTAAAATGCAAAAAAAAAAAAAAAAAAGCTTCATAAGGGTTTTCTTTCCACTGAAACCTGTTATAAGGACAAACCTTAACGTGCCTTAATGTACTAAAACAATGAGCCAGAAACACCAAACCTCTATAATTTATTTCACTGCATAATAAAGAGGGTAAATGGTAAAACGTGTTACAGCGTTTAAAGCTGGTTCTGGGGTAATTCTGGAAGCCATACAAGGACTACAGATTGACAGTGAACTTCAGTGGTCTACTGATGATGCCTCGTAGATGCTCAACTATCACTCAACTAAAGGTCCATTAAATGCAACAGAATGCTCACAGGATTGTTACATCTGCTAATTGTGACCTTTGTACACTTATTTTCTACACAGTTTTAACAGTGAGAGATACAGTTTAAAATAAAATTCTGAAAAGCACATAGTACAAATTATATTAGTTTATTTGCATTTTGCAGAGAGAAATAAGTATTTGATCCCAAACCAACCATTAAGAGTTCTGGCTCCTACAGAGCAGTTAGACACTTCTAATCAACTCCTTACCTGCATTATTAAAGACATCTGTCTTAAATTGTCACCTGTATAAAAGTATAACTCCTGTCCACAGACTCAATTAATCAGTCAGACTTTAACCTCTACAACATGGGCAAGACCAAAGAGCTTTCTACGGATTTTTGAGGTAAAATAAAAGTTAAATAAATGTAAATCTAGGAGAACCTGGTGAAACTCTTTAAAAGATTTTTCCAAAGGGCTTTTTACCCATCAGCAAGTTTTTCTCACCTGCTGAGTTTATTTCTGAGCTGAGGGAGGGGCAATCCACGGACACGCCCTGAAGAAGCTCCGCTAGTCTCAGTGTCTCCTCAGGATCATCCACTGAAACTTCTCCAGGCCCGTTCACATGCTGCTGGAAATCTGTAAAGAATTTAAACACAATACAATAATATACTTTGTAATTAGGATTGGGCGATATGGACCTAAAATAATATCACGATATTTCATGGTATTTTAGAGATAACGATACTCTTGGTGATATAACAAAACACTGAAATAAAAGAAATATTTAAAGAATACACAGAGCTACTGCAACAAAATGAAAATTACATTTTATTATTGCATATGATATGATTTGGCACACCCCCTAACTAAGAAATGATGCAGAATATCATGATACTAATAATAATGCACTCCAAATATCTCTATATATCCAGGATTAAAGTAAAATAAATGATGCTGGACAGATATCATATTTAATGGGCAAATGAGAACAGTGTGATTTTTTTTTTCTTTTGCTAAAAACAGTAAAAAAAAAAAAAGTATTACCCTGATGTGATAATTAGTGGTGGGTGATATGGCACAATATTTCAGAGTATAATATCGTTCACGCTATTCAAAAATGTTGGCGATATTATTGTGTACGATACTATAATTTCTAGTTTAATATCAGTATGTCAGCTATTAAAATGTCCTGCAGAGTTTGTCTAAAAGGAGCATCTGAAATAGGAAGCAAACAATGGAGGACTTGATAAAAAATAATTGCGATTAATCGACTAATTAAAAAAAACAATTGCAGTATAAGTCGACTACTAAAATCCTCATTAGTTACAGCTCTAATAGATATAATCTGTATTTTAGCTGTACAGCTGTTGTGCAGCAATATTCTGCCTGTGAGGAATGCTGGGGGATGAAGAACGAGACAATACCTCATCCTGTAACTCCTGCAGTTATGAGAGGAATGTGAAGAATCCTGCAGCTTCGTACTTTTGACGAATGAACCGAATTCCTGATAAGCTGCGTCTCACAGTGTACTATTTGTGCTATTTGACATTAATCACTGCTCCCAAAGACTGAAGGGTCAGGTCACACAGAAACTTTCAGAAAGATTCTGTATCTACTGTAACTGTAGATTAATTACAGAGCAGTATGGGTACAACAGATTACAGTGCTGTTGATTCTGTATCTACTGTAACTGTAGATTAATTACAGAGCAGTACGAGTACAACAGATTACAGTGCTGGTGATTCTGTATCTACTGTAACTGTAGATTAATTACAGAGCAGTACGAGTACAACAGATTACAGTGCTGGTGATTCTGTATCTACTGTAACTGTAGATTAATTACAGAGCAGTATGGGTACAACAGATTACAGTGCTGGTGATTCTGTATCTACTGTAACTGTAGATAAATTACAGAGCAGTACAGGTACAACAGATTACAGTGCTGGTGATTCTGTATCTACTGTAACTGTAGATTAGTTACAGAGCAGTATGGGATAAAGGGAACTGTGACGGTATCTCCTCCTCACCTTCGTCGTGCCACTCCTCCTCCTCGGGGCGTGTCTTGCTGCCGGTGTCGATGCCGGACGTGTGGGATGATCCGTGACTGGCAGCCGAGCTGAAGGATTTCTCCGCCCGTCTCAGAGGCTCCTCCTCCTCCACTGACACCATCTCCACCGATACGCTGCGCTGCCGGCCATCCGCCTCGATGCCCGAGCTGCTGGTGGAGTGCCGGGACAGGAGGGGGCTGCCGTCGCTGCTCAGGGGGTCCGGGTCCATATCGTCACTGATGTACGACTCCCGGTATCGCTTCTTTTCTGGACAGGGGAGAAAACATAATACATAGGGCCTTTAGCGATTAGCATTAGCCGCTAACTGCAGCGCTTGCGGTGCATAAATGCGGCCCGATAATGTTTTATTCCATTTAGCTTGTTTTAACACGGTAAACATGCAGACTACAGTCTAAAAAATAACTGACTCTGAATGGCGAAAGAGCTAGCACTGCAGATAGCCACTAATGCTAATGCTGCTGCACCCAGCTATAGTTTAATGCTGAAGAAACATCCCTGAAAACTCTTCCTCCTGCTTTATAATGCTGTACTTCAGGCAGAGTGGCTTTTGCCGCTCCTTAATACCTGACTGGTAGAATTCATACATAAGGCGCACCGTCGATTTTTGGAAAAAAATTAAAAGTAAAATAAACATTGTAGTTTTATTCTATAAACTACAGACAACATTTCTCCCAAATTCCAAATAAAAATATTCTCATTTAGAGCATTTATTTGCAGAAAATGAGAAATGACTGAAATAACAAAAAATATGCAGAACTTTCAGACCTCAAACAATGCAAAGAAAACAAGTTCATATTCATAAAGTTTTAAGAGTTCAGAAATTAATATTTGGTGGAATAACCCAGTTTTTTAATCACAGTTTTCATGCATTTTGGTTTATTCTCCTCCACCAGTCTTACACACTGCTTTTGGATAACTTTATGCTGCTTTACTCCTGGTACAAATATTTAAGCAGTTCAGTTTGGTGGTTTGATGGCTTGTGATCATCCATCTTCCTCTTGATTATATTCCAGAGGTTTTCAAATTACAATGTAGAAAATAATACACATAAATAAATAAATATTAAATGAGAAGGGGTCCAAACATTTGACTGGTAAATTCTGTACCCATGGGGACCTGCTTTTATAAATGCAGCGTATAATTAAAACGTTCACTCCAGTATTGAAATTGAAAGGTGATAGTTACTGGTATCTTTTCACCGTTAGCCCGACCGGTTTATCCGGTCCAGCGATCAGTCAGTCGCCTCCTGTTGTCTACGGCTGTAAACCGCATACAGCCGGAGCCAGCGGCCCGACCGACCCGCTCGATCATCATACTGATAAAACCATCACACTAATGACTCACTACAGCACACAGCATCACTATACAGCACAGGATGTGCTCCAGCAAATAACCAGAACACACACTCATTCACGAGGACGTCCCTTACTATACTAAATTGTGCCCAATTAACCCTTTTTCCTTTCTAGTGTCATGCGACTTATTAGTGTTACAAGGCCTTAGGATATTCAACATGCCACCTCATGGCAAAGAACTCTCTAAGGATGTGAGAAACTGAATTGCTGCTCTCCACTGTAAAAAAAAAAACTGCCTAGGCCAGTAGTTCTCAAATATTATCTTATTATTTGATCTTATATTATCTAAAAAGTTAAAGTACCACCTAAAAGTCATCCAAAGGAAAATATGCAAGCAAACTAAGAGTAAAAAATATGGATAAAAATGCAATGTGCAATAATGCTTTTGAATGTCAGTGTGAAACAATAAATTCATGCTAATAACATATACTACATACTAAGTACATGACATTTTTAGAATGTTCTGCTTTTATCCAACAGTGACAATACGTCACTTTCTCCTAATAAAATCAGCCAAATTCTTAAGATACAGGAATTGCACCTCCCCCGATAACCACATGCGTTTTTTTTGTAATACTTTGTTTTTGATACATTAAAAACCTTTATTAAATGTACCACAGTTTGACAACCACTGGCCTAGGCTATAAGAAGTTAGCCAACATCCTAAAAAACTGAGCTAGAACACAAAGTACAAGGTGAAATAAGGTCACACAGCAGTTTTCCAAGATGGCTTTCACTCAGGACAGGCCTCTCCAAACCAAAAAAGTTCAGCGTAAAATCCATATGTTGCCTTCAAAAAATAGATGCATGAGTGCTGCCAGCATTGCTGCAGAGGTTGAAGAAGTGGGAGGGCAGCAGTTCTCAGACCATAAGCCACACACTGAGGCATCAACTCTCTCTGCATGGCACTATCCTAGAAGAAAGCCTCTTCTAAAGCTGATGCACAAGAAAGCCTGCAAACTAAAATTTGTTGAAGACAAGCAGTCAAAGAGCATGGATTGTATGGATTAAATTAGACACTAAATAACACACACATGCTTACCCTCGTCCTGCTCGAGCTGGCGCAGGTGTGTGAGGGCGGGCTGCAGGGTGAGGTAGAGGCGGTGGCTGCTGCTCAGGTGAAGGAGGAGGTGGCGCGAGCGGAAAGCAGAACCAGTATAATACACCAGTTTCCTCGCCGACGGCAGACCATCCGGCTGGATCTCAAACTTCTTACCCTGAAATAAAAATAATAACAGACCAAAAACATTATTACTGATCTAACCGATTTAACCTCATGTCTAAGTAAAATATAACTGCCTTTAGGTAATATCTTTAAAATAAATTTTATTATTAAGCATAGTGTCTTGTACGTTGATCTAATTGCAAAAGTAAGATATGTAATTAAAACATAAATAAAAACTACTTATAACACTGAAAAAATAGCATTAGTTACCCCAATTCCACTCTCTAACTATAAACTTTACCATGAAATATAATTATTAAAATTATTGGAAGACCAAAATTAAGTTTGCTCATTAGTTTTTCTGTATACTTGATCTTATTGTAACTGTAACCTGCTACAAACCCATTCCTGTCACTTTAATCCCTGTTACTCAAAACATAAAAAGTACCAGGAGTGAGTGCCAGTAACAGGAGTGAGTGCCAGTAACAGGAGTGAGTGCCAGTAACAGGAGTGAGTGTCAGTAACAGGAGTGAGTGTCAGTAACAGGAGTGAGTGCCAGTAACAGGAGTGAGTGCCAGTAACAGGAGTGAGTGCCAGTAACAGGAGTGAGTGCCAGTAACAGGAGTGAGTGCCAGTAACAGGAGTGAGTGCCAGTAACAGGAGTGAGTGCCAGTAACAGGAGTGAGTGCCAGTATATTAAATACACTCATCATCATTCATTATTCTGTAGGTAGACGTAGATACTAGGGCTGTCCCTAACGATTATTTTTTAAACGATTATTCTAACGATTATTTATTTCGATTAGTCGACTAATCTATTTATTGAGAAACATATTTAAATAATTATTATTTTACGTTTTAAAGCAAACGATAAATTACTATATTAATATATAATAACAACAACAACACAAGCCTACTAAACCAAACCCCACACTTATAATCACTTACATGTACAACACGTTTAGATCTTTAACGCTAAAAATGGTAAGCTCCCATACACCACAACCGTGTGTTGCACTGTTTTCTGGGACCGCTAGATTTTGTGACCACTGGCAAGTAGTTCTCAGCAGACCGGTGCACTGGCCGATTCGAAACGTGTTCGTTTCTAATGTTTACCCCGACTGGCCAAAACGGTTCAGTTTAGGGCTGAGGGTAAGGTGTAGGTATAGAAAGCTTCTGTTTTGCCAATGAACGCTCATAACCGTGAGCACTGGTCACAAAATTCCGACGGTGACAGAAAACGGTGCAACACCGCAGCGCCGACGGCGCTAGCTAAAATAACTTAAGGCAGCTAGCTTAGCTAAACACCTGAACTTATGAATAATGCTACTGTTTCTGGAATCTGCGAAATGCCATGCACAAATATAAACCAAAAATTTATAATTTCTGCCTGTGGCAGGTTTAAAACCTTTGGTAGACAGCCTTAAGTCTTTTTAAGGACACCCGCGGAGACCCTGATGTAAACGGTAACTTACTGTGTGACCCTGTTGACATAGTGCTCCTGGATGTTTGCGCTTCAAGTCCTTTTGCACGTATGGCAGAGGACCACATTGTTGCCCTTTTGCGTGAAATGCTCCCAAACTTTAGATGCCCGCTGGCGTTTTTTTTGTAGCTGGAGATTGCTCTCCGGAGTCCATGCTCTCCTCTGCCCGAACCCGACATGACCCGAGGTCCGACCCGAAATCCGACCCGGGCTCCAGAAAATAGTCCGAGATGTAGGCGTCTGTTTTTTAATTATATTTTTATGTAAAAAAAAAATAACGAAAATAACGAAAACTGAAAGTGAAACTAAACTAATTTATTTACAAGCGCTGTTTTCACTACCGCAGTTCTACAGCGGGGGTGTTGTGCCGATTCTGTCCGCGAAGCGGGAGTCAGATTCAGCAGAGAGTCGGATTCGGCACAAACGCGGCGGCACCTCGCGGTGCGCGGTGTCAGTTGTAAGCGCTCGCGCTAGCCGCAAAATACGGCAGAAAACACTGAGGGAGCTGCAGAATTATGTATGGGACTAGAATATGAGCTCTCACCAGAACAAGCAAATCTCTCTCTCTCTCTCTCTGTGTGTCTCTCTCTCTCTCTCTCTCTCTCTCTCTCTCTCTCTGTGTCTCTCTCTCTCTGTGTGTGTGTCTCTCTCTCTCTCTCTCTCGCACGTGAACTCCTCCGCGTTTGACTTGCAGAACTGTGTTTAGCTGTTCTTAAAAATCATTTTAATTAAATAATAGTTCTATGCTTCTATGTTACCGTGTTAATTAACATAGTTCTGATCATATTTACGACGCGCCGACGCACGTTATGCAAATCGATGTATTTTCGTAATCGATGACGTCGATTATGTCGACGCGTCGCCCCAGCCCTAGTAGATACTAGGGTTTAATAAAATACTTCTGTAGAAGTTAAAGGATTAACTCAAGCTTTTTACTCTTTAAGTAAAAGTGTTTTTTACTTAAAGTACTGGTTGCAAAACTACTTAAAGTATAAAAGTAAAAGTAATGTAAAATGGGGGAAAAACTAAAGCCATTAAGGTCAACACTGATTCGAGCTGAATGTGAAAGTACCAGAAATGTGAGTCGGCCCACGTTGGTCCAGGGGAAGTCGTACAGCAGCTCACGTACGTTATTCATCTCCTACGATACAGAAAACAACGAACAGCAGTGTTAAATTACAGCAGCAACTGAGCAGTCACACTGAAACCTGGCTAAAAATTGAGCAAACCGGCTACCTTAAAAAAGTTAAGTATAAGTAAACTTAACTCCGGTCTTACACTATAACAAAAATAAAAAAGTTAAATCAACTTCCTTTTTAGTTGTAATAACTTGATGTTGTAAGTTATGTTAACTTAAGTTTTCTTTACCCATTACTTAACTTTTTTACGGCAACCGGTTTCCTCAAACGAGGCAGGCTGAATGAATCAAAATAAAAAAAACAAAGTAAATGAAGAAGTGCAGGCGAGTGGGTGGTTTAATCCAGACTGAGCTGTTTTAACTGGGAGTTACAGGATCAGAGGAAAGGAATCCCGGACCCTGCACATTCCGGATCACCCGGCGGACACTGGCACGCTCATCACCACTATGACGCATTTACAGACATCATCTTCATCATAAACACCACACTCCTCACCCTTCTCCTCCTCACACTCCTCCTTAACCCCTAGACACACACACACACACCTGATAAACCTGCATTCCTCGCAGGGTGAGTCCCAGCAGAGCCGAGCCTTTCTCCTCCCGCTTGTCCTGCAGGAAAGATAAAATGATGGACGTCCGTGAGATACAGCCATCACCCACACCCTCACTCAGCAGCTCCACAATTACAGGAGACAATACAAATACATCTGTTTCAGAACACTGCCACTATGATCCGGATATCATTGGTTCAAATCCAGTTTATGCAGCTTGCCATCAGCTGCCGGAGCCCCGAGAAATCACAATTGGCCTTGCTCTCTCTGGGTGGGTAGATGGCGATTTGGGCTGCTAACTGTGTTACCCCTGAAATGTACAGAGCAGGCTAAAAGTTTGGACACACCTTTTCTTTTCCAATGTGTTTTCTGTATTTTTAAGACTATTTACATTGTAGATTCTCACTGAAGCATCAAAACTATGAATGAACACATGTGGAGTTTAATGTACTTAACAAAAAATGAGCTGATCCTCCACAGTCACCGGACCTGAACCCAATCCAGATGGTTTGGGGTGAGCTGGAGCACAGAGTGAAGAAGGCAAAGGAGCAACAAGTGCTGATAAACACCTCTGGGAACTCCTTCCTTCAAGACTGTTGGAAAACTTTTCATTTCAGGTCACCACCTCTTGAAGCTTATTGAGAAAAAGGCTGTAAAAGACTTTCAGAGACCTTCCGACAAGACGATGACCCTAAACATATAGCCAAAGCTACAGTGGCTTAGATTAAAGGATATTCATATGATAGAATGGCTCAGTCAAAGTCCTAAAAGATCTAAATCTCATTGAGCTTCTATTGAAAGACATTAAAAAACTGCTGTTCACAGACAATCTTTATCCAACCTGGTTGAGATTGAGCTGTTTTGTAAAGAAGAATAAAGCAAAAATCTCAGTCTCTACATGCACAAAGCTGGTGGAGACAAACCCCAAAAGAGACTTGCTGCTGTACCTGCAGTAAAAGGAGGCTCTTCTAAGTGTTGATACAGGGGGAATGAATACTTTTGCACGTCACTCTTTTTATATGACTTTTCAGGAGCTTCTTGCACCTGCACTTTAAAAGCCATCAGTAAATCTGCACACACTCTATTAAACTCTGAACCCCGGAGCTTCTGAGCTTCAGTCTGACCCACCTGATCCTCTAAAAGGCCAATAACTGATAACCCCCCCGCCCCCCACCACCATCACGCCGCGACCCCTGTGACCCCTACTTTGATGAAAACGCTCCCTATAAGCCTCCTCCCACATTCCAGTGCCCGGCCAGGCCTGAACTCCCAGCATGCCTCCTGTGCCGGGGTGATCTCTGACCTTGTGGAGTCTGTAGAAGGTGACGGGGACGTCCTCCAGGCGGCAGGACTCCCTGATGAAGAGCAGGACGGCGTCCCGGCACGGCATCCCCCACAGCTCCCGGTGCACCTTCGGCCCGTGGCACAGCAGGTAGTCCACGCCGCGCTTAGCCACGATCTGCAGGATAAAATCAGCCCTCTTTATTAGTGCTAAACAATATTTTACATTCTTAAATTAGACAGTTTTGCTGGATTTTCTCAGTCAGTTTTATGAGGTAGAGTCACCTGGAATTCAGGCTTTCAGTTAACAGCTGTGCTGAACTCACCAAGAGTTAATTACTTGAATTTCTTGCCTCTTAATGTGTTTGAGAGCATCAGTTGTAAAGTTGTGAAGAGGTATAAATAGATAGATAGATAAATAGATAGATAGATGGATAGATAGATTTTATTACATTCTTGTTGAAACTGATAAATGTACATGTAATGTATGTAATGCAGATAATAAAATAAAAGGTAAGAAATTGTTCTGAACACAGTGTTTAGGAGGAATACAGTTGTTGTTTAACACTAATCAGCAGAGGTCTAGATCAGCAGCAGCATGTCGTACCCAGGGAGGGAAGTAGTCTTTGGGTCTGAAGTACGGAGCATCCTGCTGGCTGGTGTTTTCTGGAGGGTGGTCTCCCAGGTCGGCCTGCAGGGCGTATCCTGCCAGCTGGAAATACACCTCCTCCTGCTGCCGGCACTCGGAGCGCAGCACCCGCTCCCTCAGATCAGCGTAGTACAGCCTCCGAGCTTTACGCTCACTAAAACAACACACAGAGAGAAAGAGCCATTAAATACAATTATACTGATCCTCCTCAGCTCCCACTGTACTCCGATATTTTCTTTAAAAAAAATGATTACAGCAGTCCGTTCAAGCCCACACTGCTGATGCTCATTGCTATCTTACACCCCATCCGTAGTCTATTTCACACCTTCCACCTGCATCGTTTAAAAAGCAACAGTGCTTCTGAATATTTGCTATCTTGGCAGTGAATTGTCAACACAGGCACATGACTTGTTAAAGTAGCAATCCACCAAAGTCAGAGCGCACCTGGCTCTTAAAGGGAGTTGCAGGTGACACACTGATTGGTTAATTTCATGTTACGCCCAAAATTAACGACACTCATGATTATTTAAGAGAATTAGTACACGCCTTTTGTGCGTTTCAAGCTGAGCAAGGTGTACTTTTCCCGTTGTTACGATAGTAAAGACACACTGGCTCGCCTACAGATCAAAAAACAGGACCCAAATGTTATTTATACTCCTGATCTACAGTTACTTTAGAGTTGCTCTGTATTCTCAAAAAAATCAGTTGTTGTGCTGCTGAAATGGATTTCATTTTCAAGCAGTAGCTTGTCTAGTCTAAGTAATTCCAGGTGGTTTCCAATGTATTGTTAGCTGGTCTTTATAATGTCCAAAGTGGATGCTATTGTATCCCAGCTGGTTGCTATGGTTTTGCTAAATGGTCACAATGGTATCCCAGGTGGCTGCTATGGTGCTGATAAACTGGCTGTGGTGGGATCCCAAGTGGTTGCTGTGGTTTATCTAAGTGGTTGCTATTGTGTTGCTTGGTGGTTGCTATGGTGACGCTAAGTGGACGCTAGCTTGATGCTACAGTGTGAAAAAGGTAAAGGTGACTGCTATGGTATTTCACGTAGTAGCCTGTAGTTGCTAGCCAGTCGCTATGGTCTCCTAGGTGGTTGCTATGGTATTTCAGGTGGTCACAACAATGCCGCAAATGATCTAGTCAAGTTTTTGGATGCAGTTTATGAAAAGAGCACCTTACCTAATGTGCAGCTTTGTGTTTGTACTGCAGCCAGTGCTTCAGTTAATACAGGGCCCGTTTTGTTTGAAGTTTGAAGTATTTAGTAAGGAATTAGAACCAGGTCCAGCAGAACTCACCAGATAAGGCGCCCGTTCTCCACGTAGTACTGCACTTTCAGACAGAGCAGCGGGGGAATCCACCTCTTCTGATTCCCCTGTAGAGAACACAAATCAAGCAGCTATTTAACTTATTTTCCTTGGTCTACCTGTTTAACATCTACTACTTAGTACACCAGTGACGACTTTCTTCTTCAGGACATTGCAAACAATTGTTCATGCTATGAATAATATTTGATGTTTTGCAGTGTCTTAAGCCAGTGGTGCCCAACCAAGATCACAAAGTATTTTTTAGTGGTTTCCTGCTTTAACGTGTTATATAGTACACCAGTGACGACTTTCTTCTTCAGGACATTCCATACAGCTGTTCTGGCTGAGAATAATATTTGTGCTCTAATGGTTCTAATTGATTTTCCATCTTCTCTCAGCTTCACAGTTGCTTGTTTTTCACCCAAAGACTCTCATAGCTCTCTGGTTTTCATATTGGTTACTCCTCTACCTGGAAATAAAAGCTAAAATGTTGATCTTTTGCTTTATATGCATCTTTTAATATAAAATCCATTTTTTTAGTCTACAGCAGAAATAAACAGATTGACCTCACTGTTCCATTACTTATGGATGGGCTGTAGCTGCTTGATGTTTGTGTGTTACCATATAAACCATATAAATAAAGAAATTCAGGGCATCACCCACCTTCCCCGAGTCCTGCTTCCACTCCTTAGGAAAGTACTTGGCCAGCCTGTCCTCCAGGTCCACAAACATGTGCTCATTGTCTGCAGGACGCACCAAAACACACAGACAGGAAGTGAGACTTCTTTCACACAGCAAACAAAAGCAGCAGCTATTCACGCGTGAAATTTGCTTAACAATGGGCTCAATTAGAGAGAAGACAAAGAGGACTCGGACCATCCTGCGGAGCATCTCCGGCAGACAACAAAACCATCGGGTGAGGGGACGGTCTAAACTGGAACTGGAAAGATCCTCCTGAACTAACTTACATTCGGTTTAAGAATTTAAAGGAGAATGTCCGGCCATCTGTTCGTGACCTCAAGCTCAGGTGTACTTGGGTTCTTCGGCAGGACAATGACCCAAAGCACAACAAAAACACGACCACCTCCGAATGGATTAAAAATAAGCTAATTTAAGGTTTTGGAGTGATCTAGTTAAATCCTCCAATGTGTCTGAATTAAAACAATTCTGTAAAGAAGAGTGGAACAAAATCCCTCACTGCCAGTTATCAGTAAAGCTTGATTGCAGTTGTTGCCACCAAGTGTGAACAACCAAGTTATTAGATTTAGGGGACAAATGCTTTTTTACACATGGCTAGATTTAATAAATACAATTATTATTTAAAAATCATCATTACATTATTTCTCTCTTAAATTCTCGGGTCAACAATCAAGGGAAGGCTTTGACCCTCGCTTAAACCATTAGTTTTCTCTCTCTCTCTCTCTCTCTCTCTCTCTTCCTTTCTCTCTCTCTCTCTTCCTTTCTCTCTCTCTCTCTTTCTCTCTCTCTCTCTCCGGTGGAATTCGTGAACACATGCCAGAGTTAATAAAGTTAATATAGCTGGAATTCCGTCCAGCTTTAGTGGTCGCTGCTTCCCCCTCCCTCACCACAAACACAAAGCAGGGATTGTGTAAGAGGTGAGCAACTCCAGATTACAGAGGTATTTGAGGGAGGAGAAGAACGCTGGAAGAGGGGATAAAAAGAAAGAGGTGAGAAAAAGAGGAAAACGAGAGGCCTGGCGCTGTTGGTATAGTATTAAGTGGACTGGTGTGAAATAGGGCCTGTTTACACTGGAATTAACAGCAGTTTTGTTAATCGGATCATGTTCGGATTTCTCTTGTCTGCATTAAATATATAAATGTTCCAGGAAAAGATGACGATATAAGGAAGCCATGCCCCGCCCCCCTGAACACTCCAGATTGCACATATCCCTGATTTTGGCTGATAACCCAGTTATTTGGGCTTTGAGTTATATAAACAAGGTTAGATGAAATGCTGAAGAAATGAGGCAATGCTTAATTTTTATTACAGCAATATAAAACTATAAATCTCAGCTCACAAAGAACCTGTTTTACAGCTCTTATTACCTCATTTATGTAATACAGAACTAATCATAATAGTATCACAGCTCATTGCTATCTTTTCACACCTTCCACTATCTTTGTTTTAATAGAAACGGTGCTTCTGGTTACAGGGGTTGGATAATGAAACTGAAACACCTGTCATTTTAGTGTGGGAGGTTTCATGGCTAAATTGGAGCAACCTGGTGGCCAATCTTCATTAATTGCACAGAGAGTTCATTAATTGAGCATAGTGTAAAGGTTCAATTAGCAGGGTAAGAGCACAGTTTTGCTCAAAATATTGCAATGCACACAACATTACGGGTTGACAGCAAGTCTTTTTGATGTATCAAGAGCCACGGTATCCAGGGTAATGTCAGCATACCACCAAGAAGAACCAACCACATCCAACAGGATTAACTGTGGACGCTGTAAGAGGAAGCTGTCTGAAAGGGATGTTTTCGGGTGCTAACCCGGATTGTATCCAATAAACATAAAACCACAGCTGATCAAATCACGCAGAATTCAATGTGCACCCCAACTCTCCTGTTTCCACCAGAACTGTCCGTCACTAAAATAAATGAATGTGGTCTAAAACCTGGTGTTTCAGATTCATTGTCCAACCCATGTATATATACACTGATGGGTGTGGTGGTCTGGAAATTAGGTGTGTTTAGGTAAATGTCTGGTGTATCGCTATCTTGGCAATGAAAAGTACAGGTACGACACTAACGGAATACAACCTAGACAATCCACCAATGTGACATGTACCTTGGTGCAGATATGAGCCCTATAATTGCTTCACTGGTATTTGAGAGCTTCAGTTCTTTAGTTAATCCCTGCCTGGGAAACCGGTCTGTAATGATCTGGACCGAACCTCCGGTCGAGTCAGGAGGGTACTTACCCTTAACTACAGTCAGTCCGAAATAGTGCAGCTGCTTCACTCCCAGAAGCTCAGAGACCCGAGAGAATACATCCTGTCCAGTAGCTTTCAGCTGGAGACAAAAGAGGACATCATTTACTATCGATACAACAGATAAAATACTATATATGGACAAAGTAATTAGAACATCTGCTACTAACTCACTGGTTCTTCTGAAAATAAGGGTATTAAAATAAATGTATACTCATTTGATCTTTTAAAAAATCAGGGTTGTAAATGTTCTTGTAAAATAGCATCTGAGCTTTTGAGCATTTTGCACGATGGCTGCACAGCTAAACGGTTCCCACTGTTCCCTGTGGTATCTGAGGTGGTTGCTATATGGTTGCTAGGTGGCTGCTAAGATGTTGCTAAGTTGATACTAGGGGTTGCTAAGAACTTGCTATGGTATAACTGTCACCCACTAAGATGTTACCATAACTATGGTATGCTGGTCGTTGTTATGTTATGGATAAGTGGTCATTGTGGTGTTGCTCCTGTGTTGCCAGGTGGTTGCACTAATGTACCCCTGGTCCTTGCTGTACAGTTGCTAAGTGGCTTCTTTGCTGGCTGGTTGATATGGCATTGCTAAGTGGATGTCCAAAGTGGTTGCTATGGTGTTGCTGAGGTAGTTGCTAGTTGTCTGCTGTGGTATAGGTAGCTATTTGTTGCTTTGTGATGTATCAAGAGCCACGGTATCCAGGGTAATGTCAGCATACCACCAAGAAGGAATAACCACATCCAACAGGATTAACTGTGGACGCTGTAAGAGGAAGCTGTCTGAAAGGGATGTTCGGGTGCTCACCCGGATTGTATCCAAAAAAAAAAACACCTGAGCTCTACCAGAGCTCTACCAAAGCAACTCACAGCAACTGCTTTTACTCTGTTTTATTCAGCATTAATATAAAAATTACACATAAAAAACTATACATTTCAGACATATCAGGGAAACAAAATTACTTATATTAAAATTAACTTTCTTACTTACCCCCACACTGATGTCCAGAGTTTCCTTGGTTGGGAGCAGGACACACACTGTTCGCTCTTGTTTGGCTAGGACAGACATTTCAGACCCAATATCACACCGATATCTCACTAAAATCACCCCAAAATCACCATAAAATCATTCCCCGTCCCTCTCCAGACCACGGAATCCACAAAGCGGCCTCATCTCTCCACAGCTGAAACAGAAAACACACAAACACACAAAAGAAATTCATCATTACGGGTTTTGAAACAGCAGCAGTAAGAGATTGTGCTGTAATTGCGATTGGTGGAACCGGCCTGGTCAGTGCTGGCCTGCAATCAGCCCCCGATTACGTTACAAAATCATCTATTCAGACCTAATTATTATTATATAAACTGCTGCAGTTACATAATCCTCACACCAAGTCCAGAGTCCAGCAGATAAAGCAGAAATTAACTCTTAAATCAACATTAAGGGCTTTACTTACTCGGTTATCACTAACCAGTTAAACTAACTACTATACTCAGACCAAATAACAACCACATAAACAACCCCCCCCAACCAACACAAATCAGCCAGATCAGATAAGCCCACTTCAGAAAAAGCAGAAAAGTGGGCCAGACCACATTCCTCGCATTATTTACCCAAACTGCAGCTCCTTCACCTCAGCTGAGAGAGGGCCGGTCACCATCATTCATTCTTATTGGCCGATACATTGTTCCAGAAATAATTGCGATAAACAATGTTATATTAATTTTAAGGTCATTTTATGTCACTGATTTAATTCACTCATAAAACAACATGCATAAACATGCATTTATATCCATTTAAAAAGCAACAGACTTTTGATAATTAAGAATATTTAGACATTGAATAAATTAAATTTATTATTTCTTAATACTAACTAGTGAATAGGATTGTGTATACAATATGGGGCTTATGATTCAGTATATTGTGATATACTACAATTCAGTAACCAAAACCATATATTGTAATTGTTTAAATAACATTTTAGTAAAAAAAAAAGAGCCATAGTATAAAAACACAATCAAATTTATAAAATCTTAACCAATCAAAAAATAGAGTGTTGCAGTATATGTATATCGCAATATATTTGATCGTATTTATCTGTATCATGATATATATCGCCAAATTCTTACCAATACTCAGCACTGGTTCTGATTGGCTGGCCAGTATTCTGACTTGTTTAGAAAGCAGTCTGGGCTGAAACACTCCTTATAACTTCAGTGTCCGAGGGATTTTGTGCATAAAAGTGTATATTATTTTTATTAGATTCCTTATTTAAAAGATTAATATCACAATCCGTCACAAATCATACAGTCATATCACTCAACAAAAACAAGCTGCACTGCACTGAGCTTTGGGAGATGGAAGTGGGCGGGGCTTGAGTCGTGGATCCGCTCGGTAAAATCCTGCACTGATTAGCGGAGGTTTATCTCTCCTAATCAATTAATCACATTAATGAAAGAAGCAGGGCTATCTGATCCCCACTGAGCCCTAACATATGTCTAAGAAAAATGTGTATTGGTTTGTTTCAAAGCATGAAGCGCAGTAAGATTATAGGTAGCTTATTTTTTTTTTGCCTATGCATAAGCAATTAGTACATCTGTGTACAGACAAATAATTTGATAGCTTTTTGTACTTTGAAGATATGAAGATTTTTGTGGGACAAAGGTAGGTGATTTTTTTTATTATTATTATTATTTTTAATTATTAAAATGTATAATTTATAAGAGGTTATTTAAATGACCAAAAAATTAAATCCAATGGTACCATTGGTGTGTGTTTTTTATATTATGAGCTGAACAGTGGGACCCTCAATAATAAAAAAAATAAAACTGCAGTTTATGACCAAATTAATACTAAAAATCATCCAAACTATGAAGAAAAACATAATTATTTTGTAGACAAACAAAAAAGATATGTTTTATATTTTAGATTCTTCAAAATAGCCCCTCTTGTTTAGATGTTCAGTTTTGCACATCTCTGCTGGATTTGTCAGTCAGCTTTATGAGCTAGAGTCACCTGGAATTCAGGCTTTCAGTTAACAGCTGTGCCTCATCAAGAGTTAATTACTTGGATTGAGTTGGTATACAGTGAATAGTGAATATTTAAGTAATGCTCTAATCCAGATTATGGTAAAAACTCAGCAAAGTCATCATGAAAAATATAACAAATGTAAAGAGAATCAGGAGGAGATGAACTGGAGCAGCTTCAAGGGTTCAAGAGTTTGTTAGACTGAAGCTCACCAAATACCTACCTGTATCTCTGAGTGAGTCTGAGGTAAAGTCAATAGGAACTGTCTGTTTGGACATTTAGCTAATTAGCTACTAATAATAATGTTTTTTAAAACAGCTGTGTTTGGACTCTTAACCTTACCCATTTGTTATCAATTTTCTTTTTCAATTTTGTTCTATTGTGATGCAGAACATGTTAGCATTTTAGCTAGTTAGTTAGTTAGTTTAGCTATTTTTCTCCCCGGTAACGTAGCTAACTCACCGCTAACGTTAGTGTGTTAGTTAGCTCACTGCTAACATTAGTGTGTTAGTAGTTAGCTCACCGCTAATGTTAACTCAGCTAACTTTAGTTCTCTCCCTGTTAAGGATAGCTAGCTCTCTGCTAATGTTAGTTAGCTTTACAGTAACCTTAGCTCTCTCCCCAGTAATGTTAGCTAGCTTGCCGCTAATCTTATTATCAAGATTTTAAGACTTTTTAAGGACCTGTGGGAACCCTGTTTAAAATAGTAAAATAGCTGCCACCAATAGTAATGGACTTTAAAACAGTAAATTCTGTGTTTGGACATTTAGCTAATTAGCTACCAAAAATAATGGTCATTAAAACAGTAAATGGTGTATTTAAACATTTGGCTAATTAACTACCAAAAATAATGTTTTTTAAAACAGTAAATGCAGTGTTTGTACATTTAGCTAGTTAGCTACTAATAATAATGGTCTTTAAAACAGTAAATGCTGTGTTTGTACATTTAGCTAGTTAGCTACTAATAATAATGGTCTTTAAAACAGTAAATGCTGTGTTTGGACATTTAGCTAATTAGCTACCAAAAATAATGTTTTTTAAAACAGTAAATGCAGTGTTTGCACATTTAGCTAGTTAGCCACCAATAATGATGGTCTTTAAAACAGCAAATGCTGTGATATTTGTAAAAATTATATTAAAAAAAGTAAATGCTGTGCTTGGGCATTTAGCTGATTAGCCTACAATAAAAATATCTTTAAAACAGTAAATGCTGTGTTTTGACATTTAGCTAATTAGCTAACGTTACCAATAATAATAGTCTTTAAAACAGTAGGTGCTGTATTTGGAAATTTAGCTAATTATCCAACAATAAAAACGGTCTTTAAAACAGTAAATGCTGTGTTTGGACATTTAGCTAATTGGCTACCAATAATAATGGTCTTTAAAACAGTAAATGCTGTGTTTAGACATTTAGTTAGTTAGCTAACAATAATAATGGTATTCTGCCCATTCACAGGTTTCTACCCATCAACAAGCTTCTGCCCAGCCTCAGGATTCTGCTCATCCACAGGCTCCTGGAAGTGAGCTGAAGCTTTTGGAATATGTGACTGCTGCATACTAAAGGATTATAATGTTTTAATCATATCCTTTTTTTGTGCAGCTTATGTTACGCAGTTTTCCACAATGGAAGGATGGAAAGCTGTCAAAGTTTGTTACCAAATGCCGTCATCGTGCCTGACCATGGAGCTGCAGGTAAGCAAAGATAACTTGGTTTGGTGTAAAATTGCTAAATTCTAGAGAAATCTATCAAATAATGACTAGGCAATGTTAAATATTAACGTTTTTCCAACCTAAAAAAGATGTGATGCAACCAAATAACAAAATTAATGTTTATTCAATGTTCTTTGCTATGAGGGTATTGTTTCGACTAAAATTAGGAAATATATAGTGCCAATAGTAACAATCTTGTGCATATTATTTAGCCCTATAATAAATCCTAGAATTTAAAGTCCTTTTGAGCTCCAAAACATACAGCTTAAAAATGATAAGTTTCTTTGATTTTACCAAATTGAAAACCTCTGGAATATAATCAAGAGGAAGATGGATGATCACAGACAACAAACCAAGCTGAACTGCTTGAATTTTTGCACCAGGAGTAAAGGCATAAATTTATCCAATAGCACTGTGTAAGACTGGTGGAGGAGAATATGAACTTGTTTTCTTTGCATTATTTGAGGACTGAAAGCTCTGTGTCTTTTTTGTCATTTCAGCCATTTCTCATTTTTTGCAAATAAATAAATGCTCTAAATGAAAATATTTTATTTGGAATTTGGGAGAAATGTTGTCTGTAGTTTATAGAATAAAACAACAATGTTCATTTTACTCAAACATAAACCTATAAATAGCAAAAGCTGCAATTATAATAATTACAATCAAATTAACCTTTAAAAAACATGAACATTGATTCAATGTTAAAATGTTAAAGTCTTTCCATCACAAACCTTAAGCGATATAATGCAACCCAATTACCAAATTAATGTTTATTCAATGTTCTTTGCTATCATTGTGTTGTATCGACTAAAATTAGGACAGTTATTCCATATCATCCAGCCATATATGAAACAATTTCACTCTGGTGTTTCCAAACCAAGCTAACGTTGCCTGTCAGAACATGAATCCCCACTAGAAAAGCTTCAGTCTTCAGTATCAAATTACAGATAACGTATCAGAGGAGACATGTTCTGCTCTATTAAATGAATCACACTGATTTGACCTACCTCCGGTTGTTGTTTCCCTTTAACGGTTGTGGTTGGAGATTTAGTATTGGGTGTTTACTACCAAAAGCGTCCAGTTTTTCCAGTACTAACAACTTCTTCAGAAATCTTACAACCTGAACCCTCCCACAGTTCTATCAACACTCACTCTTCATCCTACAAACAGCAGCTTTCAGCAAGTTTCAGCATGTTGGGGACAGAGATTCAGCTCTGCTTCTTTTGTGTGGTCACGTCCCACAAAGCACTGACTCAGTTCCAGCACTTTAACTTTAACACTTTTAACCTCACTGCGTTACAACTAGTTCTAAAATAATATCATAATATTATATAATAAATATTTCGTAAAAGAAAAAAGTGTTAAATAAATCAGAATAGTCTTTATATTTTTTAGATTCCTCAATGTAGCACCTCTTGCTTATATCTCTGCTGGAGTTTGAAGTAGAGTCACCTGGAATTAAGGCTTTCAGTTAACAGCTGTGCCTCATCAAGAGTTAATTACTTGAATTTCTTGTCTCCTAATGTGTTTGTGAGCATAAGTTGTAAAGTTTTGAAGAGGTAGAGTTGGAATACAGTTGGGCTGCACGATAAATTGTTTAAGCATAGTCATCGCGATGTGCGCATGTGCAGTAGTCACATCGCAGGACAGGTGATGTCACTTAAGGCAGTTAAATCAAACACGTCATGTTGCAATGTTTTGATTCTTGACAAAAGAAGTAGATACACAGTACTGTCTCTGTGTCTGTGTGAGTGACAGGCTGCTGCTGCCTGAGAAGCGTGAGGGGGGTGCAGGAGTAAACACGAGAATGTGCACCTCAGTCCAGCACAGTTTTGCAGTGCAGATATTTCCAGTTACAGCTGAATTCACGCTTTTAATCTTAGAAAAATTTACCTTTTTCTTTTTACCTTTTAAAAAGCCATTTAAATGCCTGATTAAAGGGCCGATTACTGCGATTATTGCTGTTTTCCTCAAGTTTTGAGTGCTCAGCTCTGACTTAGCTCTTGATTGGTCCAGACGCGAGACAGCGCTAAGGTGAGGGTGGGGCTGGTGACGTCATGAGCCCTGTATTGTTTAATATCGCAACTTATATTGTTGAAAAAAAGAATTTCAGAACAATTGCAATGTAAATTTTTTCCAATATCAGGCAGCCCTAATATACAGTGAATAGCCCTATTTGTGTAATGTTCTAATCCATATTATGAGAAGCAAGAACTACTTAACTAAGTAAAGAAAAATACTTTAAAGAAAAATTTAAGGTCAGTCATAAAAGGTCAGAAAAATTTTAAGAACTTTGAAAGTATCCTCAAGTGCAGTCACTACAAAACCATCAAAAACGTTATAATGATGGAACTGGCTCTCATCAGGACCACTCAAGGAAATATTTGGAAGAAAACTTTTGACAGGTGTGGCAAATAAACTAGAAGCATAAGTAATTATGTTTTAGGTCAAATTTACACAGAAATACCGAAGTTTCACAAACTTTCAAGCAATGCTTTCAGCTTCTAACCCAGAGTTGACCCAAACATCACGTGAAGATTGTCCCGTTTCTGCTTTAACTGCGTCTGAACAGTTCTAATCTCATCACTTCTGCACATTTAATGCCCTCTGGCTGAGCCACCAACTGCCACGACCAATCAATACCCCTGCCACTCACTGTAGCAGCCGCCACTCCAGCAGCCACTCTCAAAAATACAGCTAATCATCATCGTACAACCACTGCTCAACTCAAACACAGCCAGAAGATCGAGAAACAAAACCAGGGATATGTTTTACTTAAATAAAGCCATTTCCTTTACTAGAGGAGGAGCAAAATACTCTAAAACACAAGATGCATCCTTAAACTGCACTTTATCTCAATTCAGACTCCAAATTGTCTTTTTTGCAGAGCTTTTTAAGCAATAGATTGCAGTTTTGTATTTTTACCTTAAATCCCTGATTGGTTCAAAAAAGTTAACATTTATTTTTCTCAGATGTTATAAATATGAAAATATGTTTTTATACTGAAAATTTAAGTAATTAACTCTTGATGATTTCAGCAAAGCTGTGAACTGAAAGCCTGAATTCCAGGTGACTCTACCTTATAAAACTGACTGAGAAAATCCAGCAGAGATGTGCAAAACTGTCATAACAAATGTAAAATATTAAACATATTCTGCTTTTTAAACACTGTATTATTTGTTAAATAATGTTCTATGTTTTCTTTCATAGTTTGAATAAGTTAAGCATTAATCTACAGTGCAGCACATTTTAAAATAATAAAAAAACACTGAATTTACTACATTTTACTAGGGATAAATTGTGTAAAAAGTAAAATATGATTATAATTATGGTAGTAAACACACTTTAACTCAGTTTACAGCGGTAAAAACGTGTTTAAACAGAGTTTTCCCCCTGATCTGAAGCTGTGTACAGTAATTATAGCAGGTTAATTCAGTGATTATCATAAAGGAAGACTCACCGCTCTGAGCTCTGTAATGGTTTAGTCCAGACTGAGGGATCCCGCCCACAGCGCTGCGGCTCTCAGCCAGGACTGTACCATCTCACAAACCGCTGGGGGGACCAGCCCCGGTTACTGTTATTAACTAACAATAATCACCACTTTCTGCTCTAAATACCGGGGCCAGTCTTTACATATACCTATTTTAAAACTAAATAAAACCCTAGTTGATTTATATGTATATATTTTTATAAATATAATCAACAAATACATTCATTATAGAAAAACACCCCCCTCCTAAAAACTGCCATCAGCCTCCGTCTGCTGAAATAGATAAACAAGCAGTGGATCAGTCCAGGCGTTTAAAAGAGGTAATGAATTGATTTAATTAGTTTATTGAGTTTATTATGATTAAACTTTTATATGACATGTAAATACTTATAATATCTCTAAATAAATGAAACTACTGCCTCGTGACAAGTCAGTTAACTCCTGAAAGCAAAAGACTTGGGCAAATTTACTTAAAACGTATAACTCTTAAAAAGATAATTGTTAACTGTTTTTTTAAATATTAAAATCTTTTAAAACACAGGTTTAAGAGATACATAAAACAGATAACATAAAAAACACAACATAAAAAGATTTGACTCTTTTTTAAAGTGACATAAATCAGTTTTTAAGAAGATTCGTCTCTTATTATAGTAGTTTAAAATTAGTTAAAAAAACATTAAAACATTTTGGGGTGTTTTTTTGTGTTTTATCTTTTAAAAAGGAGTTCAAGTTACCTTTTAAAACATTTAAATCTTTGAACTATTTAAAGATTTTAACTACTTTTAAAAAAGATTTGATTCTTTTTTAAAGGTAACATCAATTAGTTTTTAAAAAGATTTGACTCTTATTATAGTACTTTAAATCAGTTTTTAGAAAGATTCAAATATGTTTATGTAGGGTTTTTGTGTTTTATCTTTAAAAATGAACTCAAATTACTACTTAAATATTTACAAAATAGTATAAGAAAATAGTAGATTCAATTTAAAAAAGAACTACTTTTAAAAATAAATCTCTTTATGAAAATAGTTTTAAACTACTTTTACCTATTTTAAAAATATGTATTTTTGTAAAATATGTATTATATGTAAAAAAGCTTACCTGTTAGCTATTAGAAACTCTTTACAATTATCCAAATTCTAAAAGAAAAATAGTTTTTTTTATTTTAGATGGCAGGAATAGACTTCCATAATAATGTTAAAAAATAAACAAAAAAGCAAACAAACATTAACAAATAAATTAATTAAAAAAATACACACATACAAATATTTGTATTTTTTTTTTAGTTTTTTTTTACATTTATTTTACATTTTTTAAAACAAATTTATTGAGTAATTTATAAGGTTATTTATTATGTTTATCTGACCAAACTACCTTTTAAAGAAGCATTCAAAACAACTAACGAAATTAATCTACTTTAAAAAATAATTTAAATCTTCTTAGAAAAACTGATTATCAACATTAAACTCCAAATATGAGATAATTCATTGTATATGTATTTACTCAGCTAGTTTAAAAAAAGGTTGGCAAATGTCTGCTAGAATGGGTAAAAAAATCTGCATTTCTGCATCTCAAAACTTACATTTTATGGTGTTATTTGGTTTAATTATCATGTTTAGTTTATTATGTTTATAATGACCAGTAAAACCTGCATTTTCTCAGCTGGGTTATGATGTAATTTATAGGTATTTATCCTGTTTTTCGTGTTTTATTTGTAGTTGTTTGACTCATGGCTTTTATTAGTGTGCTCATAGTGTGCAATCAGTGGGAAATTCCAGCTTAATTCATGTATTAAATGACAGAATTAACTCTCAGCACATAACTGTGTGAGTGAATCATGGGCGGTGTGGGTGGAGTTACAGTAAACAGGGGGGTTGGAGGGCTCTGTGACTCATGCCAACAGATAACTATCCCTATTTTAAAAATGGATTTTAACTAGTTCACAACCATTCAGTTCTTTTAACTTTAGATATTAAATAGTTTGTTAAAGATTTGAATAAATAAAAAAAATATTTGAACTACTTTTAAAAAGATATTTTCTTTTTATTCATAATATTCAAATTGTTGTGAAATTACATTCAAACTACTTTTTTATTTGTCTAGAATTTCCTCTCTGGGATCAATAAAGTATCTATCTATCTATCTATCTATCTATCTATCTATCTATCTATCTACAGACAGACAGACAGACAGACAGACAGGTAGGTAGGTAGGTAAATAGATAGGTAGATAGACAGACAGACAGACAAACAGGTAGCTAGGTAGGTAGGAAGGTACATAGATAGGTAGAGAGACAGACAGACAGGTAGGTGGGTAAATAGATAGGTAGATATACAGACAGACAGGTGGGTAGGTAGGAAGGTACGTGGTTAAATAGAAAGACAGACAGACAGCGAGACAAGGTAGGAAGTTACGTGGGTAAATTGATAGACAGACAGACAGATAGATAGGTAGGTAGGTAGGTAGGAAGGTAAAAAGATTGAAGAAGGTTGATAGACAGACAGGTAGGTAGGTAGGTAAATAGATAGTTAGATAGACAGACAGACAGACAGGTAGGTAAATAGATACAGTTAGGTAGAACAGTTAGGTAGAAAGGTACGTGGATAGATAGATGCCTGTAATCATGTACATATCTGCATATCTGAGACAGAACTGCGTAATATTCTGCGTACGTTACTTTTTTCTCGTTAGTAAGCACAATTTTAATAATCCTCTTAGATCGTCTTTTTCTGAGCAGTATTGGAGAAAAACAGCTGGTAATCCGCTGGCCTTCCCTGGCAGGACTTAATCTAGGAGCAGATTAGCGTGATTAGCGATTAGCTCGTCTGAGATTACACTGAATGAGGCCACTAGAAACCACAGGCCACGCCCCTAATTACCTCCACATGCATATTTACTGTGGGGGTGGGGTGAAAGGGGGCGTGGTCTTTACAGAGGAGTAATGAGGACTCTTTCCAAGGCCTGAAAAACATAATGTGGGGGGTTCAGGGGGAGGGGTTAATTAGACTCTGTTTTGCACTGTGAGACCTGGACCATTATCTGAAAACTGTACTTTTAGTTGATTCATTTAGATTTAAACATGTTTTTTAATAATTTAGACTGATTATTTTCATATTTATAAGATATCCCACTGTATGTAAATCATATTTTCCAGATAAATCACATTTTATTTCACTTTTTGCATATTTCCTGCCATGTACTTGTCCACCCTGTTACGGTAAGTAGGTAGGAAGGTACATGGGTAGATAGATAGACAGACAAACAGATAGACAGGTTGGAAGGTAGGTAGACAGATAGACAGACAGATAGGTAGGTGAGAAGGTGCGTGGGTAGATAAATAGACAGACAGACAGACAGACAGGTAGGAAGGTACATGGGTAGATAGATAGACAGACAGACAGGTAGGTAGGAAGGTATGTGGGTAAATAGACAGACAGACAGCTAGGTAGGAAGGTACATGGGTAGTTAGAAAGACAGAAAGACAGACGGACAGAGAGACAGGTAGATAGGAAGGTATGTGGGTAGATAGATAGATAGATAGATAGATAGATAGATAGATAGATAGATAGATAGATAGATAGATAGATAGATAGATAGATAGGAAGGTATGTAGATAGATAGATAGATAGATAGATAGATAGATAGATAGATAGATAGATAGATAGATAGATAGATAGATAGAGAGACAGGTACGGTAGACAGGTACTGTTATGGTAAGCTGTGCAACAGGATGCACAATTTTAGAGAAAATATAATTTTTTTAGCAATTTTCTACAGTTATTTTCAAGAATGACTGTGAAATTTTATTGTGATAGGGTGGACAACTTAAGCTTGACCGCTTTAAACTCAGTATGGAGACAATATGAGAAATATTACGTGATTTTTATGGAAAAAGTTGTAGGTTATCCCAGGATGACAGGGTGGACAAAACTTTGGACACACCTTAAATTCAGTGTTTTTTCATTATTTTAACATGTATTGTATTGTAATATGTATTGTTCAACAGTGTTTATATGAAAAATAACAGTGTAGCTGTGCTGTGAAACAAAACAACACAGTTGTTCGGTGTTTTATTGATGGCAGACTCATAAACATTAGCACTAGCATTAGCATTTGTACTAGCATAAGCACTAGCTAGCGTGAGTGCCATGAGTCCTTTCTTACGCATCCTCGTTCACGTGACCCCAGTGACCCCTGTGCCCCCTGCGACCCCCCTGACCCCAGTGTAGACAACATGATGACATCATCCCACAGCTCTGCCCCGTCCACAGACCGGGGTGGTTAGGGGAGGCGGGGGTGTATTTGGGGGGAGGGTGGGGTACTCGACCTGCTGTTTTCTTTCAGGTCCTCCTTGTTGCCTGGTGACTGAGCATTCCAAAGATCAGCTGGGTGGGAGAACAACACCCTCAGCAGGGTGGGCTTCAGATTCCGGGCTAAACGCCCAGTTTCCCGGATTTTAACCCACTCTGTTTTACACACTGAGCACTAACTGGGTTCTGCTGGTACTATCATGTGGTTATTATGGTCTAAATGTAGGCTGTGGAAATCGTCACAGTTACGCTTAGTCATAAAATATTTATCCCCAAATTTGTTAAAGGATTCAAGGAGAATTTATTGTAATTTGCATCACATGTCAGATGGAACGAAATCACACGGTCCAGTTTACACCCAAGAGCCGTTGTTCAAGTCCAGAGTGTGAGTTTTGCTGTAGCAGCATAAAGTGTCTCAATGTGGTTTAAGGTGACAGTGTTTGAAAATGTAAAAAAAAAAAATGTTTGAAATATTGAAATGTATAAAGGGCTTATAAAAATGTACAAAAAACCTGAAATGTTTAGAAAACTTATAGAAATATTTTAAAAATATATAAAAAATATAAGAATAAATGATAAAAAAATATTTTAAAAATATAGAATACTTACAGAAATATAAAGAAAATATACAGAAATGTATATAAGACTATTAATAGAAATTATAGACATTTGTAGAAAATATATAGAAAAATATTAAAATAAAATCTAGAAAATATATAAATGTATAGAGTACTTATAACAATCTATAGAAATCTATGGAATACATGAAATGTATTCTTGACTATGGAATGTATTGAAAATGTTACGTTATTTGTTTTATATTTTATCTGTTTTGAAGCCATTTAAAAAAAAAAACATATTATATAAACATATATTATTTAACTTTTACGTGGAGAAGGAAAAAAAAAGTTTAAATTTAAGGGTATACTTTTTCATGGCAAAATGTATTTATTAATTAATTTATCTATATCATTATTTCTGCATGTATTTATTTATTATTTAATATGTGCATTTATTTCTTTATATAGAGAATGAAAGTATATTAATACATGAAATCTCTTGATAATGTATTTTATTATTAATTTATATGCATTTCCTACACTGTCCCAAATTTTTCTAATTAAGGGTTGTAGAATTCCATATAAAAATGTCTATAACGGCTTATATTGGAGAGAAAGACAAATCCAACAATAATAAACCAGGCGAGTCAGAGCACATCTCCACATCTGAGCGACGGGGTAGAACTAATGTTCTAGCTAGTCAGGCATGGCGGCCTATAGAACTGGTTCCCTCCACTTTCAGAGCAATCGATGATGTAATTGTTTGGAGATGAGTTATTAGGTCATGAAATCTCTCATCCAGAGCAGAACATCAGAGAGTAACTGAGGAGCTCAGCAAGCGTAACCAAACTCCCTGCACCAGAAACCTCTTAATGCTGACAAGAAACAGGAGCAAATATATATTATTTAACATTACTGTTGTATTTTGCTCATATTAAAAGCATAGTTCCACCATTAGCCAGTGAGTGGAGGAGTGACTCTGATTACTGTTGCCACTTTTGAAGCTCCACAGTTGACAGGAATGGTGAAGTATATAGAGTATATAGGTAAATGTTTGAGTAAAATGAACATTGTTGTTTTATTCTATAAACTACAAATGACATTCCTCTTAGAGCATTTATTTGCAGAAAATGAGAAATGGCTGAAATAACAAAAAAAGATGCAGAGCTTTCAGACCTCAAATAATGCACAGAAATTATTCATAAAGAAATCAGAAATCAATATTTGCTGGAATAACCCTGGTTTTTAATCACAGTTTTCATGCATCTTGGCATCACGGTCTCCTCCACCAGTCTTACACACTGCTTTTGGATAACTTTAAGCTACTCCTAATGAACTTCATGGGTCATAGGTTGGTAATGCATTGCTATGGTACATGAGTGGGCTGCTACGGTATTGCTACAGTACAGGAACTGGTTGCTATGGCTTTGCTAAGTGAATGCTAAGGTGTTACTATATTATACTTTAGCTGTTGGTTGCTAAGGTGTTGCTAAGTGGTTGCTCTAGTCACTATGGTAGTTACATCAGCTAGCAGAGTGTTTGCCAAGGTGATTGTGGGTGGTTACTAAGTTGATACTATTGTAAAGGAGTGGGTTAATAAGGATTTGCTCGAGTACACTTGCTGGTTGCTTAAGGTGTTGCTAGTTAGTAACTACACCAATGGGTTGGTTGCTATGGTGTTACTGTACTATATGTTGGCTGTTGGTTGCTGTGTTGCCGTAGAAGTTACTAATCAATCAGCGTGGTTGCTAAGGTGCCCTATGCCCTAAGACATGAAAGGGCTAAAATTAATACTAGAGATCAACAACTGTATCATAACTTAAAATCTACATTCTTACTAAATCTTACGATGTTAAAACTTATATTAAAATTTACATTCTTAATAAAAATTACTGTTAATACCCATATTAAATTTTACATTCTTACTTAAACGTACTATGTTAAAACTTATAATAAAACTTACATTCTTACTAAAACTATGTTAAATTTTATATTAAAACTCACATTCTTACTAAATTCTTACTACTGTTTGATCTTGTCTTTTTGAATGCAATTGAACCCTTACAGCACCGTGAGTCCAGAATCTAATAGAAAGTATTAATTCTCTGGACAGTAGAGACAGTTACTCCAACAAAAGCAGGATAAACTCTTTTAATACCATTATGTGTTGAGGAGGTGCTACCACCTAGTGGAGAGTTTAAAACACTAAGGCACATAATCAATCAATCAATCAATCAATCAATCAAGCTTTATTGTCACACAGCCACAGTACAAGTACAGAGACTGGTCAAATTAACCATCAACCTGTCCACAATAGGGGGGGGTTACATGACAGGAAGACAGAGAATAGGAAATTAGAATAATATAAATTAATAATATAATAATACAATATAATATAATACAATTAACATATAATAGCCTTTTTCATCCATAATTTTAGCCTGATTTTAATGATTAACTATCTAAAACAGAGCCAGGCTGTAAATTCATATATATATATATATATATATATCCCTCACAGCAAAGAACATTAAATAAGGTTAAAAATGTAAAAATCACTATTAATTAACCTTTATTTAACATCCAGACTATGAAGAAACACATAAGAATCATGTAATAAGCCTAAAATACTGATGAGTGCCAATTTCAACATTATAATTTGTTTGATGGTCGTGCGGTGACTGCACTTGAAGATACTTTCAAAGTTCTTGAAATTCTTCTTTTCGCATTGACTAACCTTAATTTTTTTAACTTTACTTATTTGAGTAGTTTTTTTTTTTTTTCATAATCTGGATTAGAACATTACTTAAATATTCACTATTCCCTGTTTACCTGTAACTCTACCTCTTCACTTCTTTACAACAGATGCTCTCAAACACTTTATTAAGAGGCAAGACATTTAAGTAATTAACTCTTGATGAGACACAGCTGTTAACTGAAACTCATTGCAGGTGAAGCTGACTGAGAAAATCCAGCCAAGATGTGGGTCAGTCTTGGCCTACAGACTGAAGGTACAATTTATCATTTTAGAGTTAGAAATTGTATATAAAATTAATATTTGTCATTGTGGCAATAATAAACCCAACATTTAGAAATTAAATATTCCTGACAGTTTCTTTTTATGTTTTGATCATTTAAAGTGTCAGTCACGTGTTCACTCAATCATGTGTTCATCCAATCATGTGTTGCTGCTTGATGGTGATTGGCTTTTAACTCTGAAACGTCTGGTTTGTAATGAGTCTCATCAGGTGAAGTGGAGCTGCAGTGCTCTCTCAATGTAGAGGTAAATATTATTTTTATATTTAAAGGTTTCACACACTTAATGTGTAGAGTTCAAAATGTATATTAATATTTATGAGGTAGTGATACAAATGTTTTGGTTATTATAAAAGCTATTTTATTAAGGAGTTTTAAAGGTTAGGCCGGTTAGCTTGAAATATAGGTAGGTTAGCTAAATAAGTTCGATAGTTATTTAGCTGTATTAGAGAGATAGCTTAGTTAGAATAGCTACTTAGCTAGCTAGGTTAGCAATGTTTAGCTAGAAACCAGAGACTGTAAAAAAGATGGACGCCGTGTCGCCGTTCCCATTCATTCAATGAAAATGAAGCCAAAATCTTCCGCCATGTTGGCGAGCCTGACACCCGATTCTGCGCAGTAGAGACCAGAGGAGGGAGAAAGACTGTGGAGAGACAGCCTACTCATTTAAATAACCCCGCCCCTGAGGGCTGCCTCGCGGTCATAGACTGCAGAGCGGGGCGGAGCGGAGCTGACGGTCTGTTATTGGTCCCGCCCATAAGCAGCCCTTTTACACATCAATAACCACACCTTTTTTTAATAGAGCTGAATAACGTTTTAAAAAACGAATTATGTGGGGATATAAAAATTTGACAATATAAGCAGAGGTTACACTAGCTGCTGCATTTAAATAATGGAGGTAGAATTACAGTATATTAGAAAAACACGTGATTGAAAGTTGTTCTGTTTTGCCATTGAAACCTATGGGGATGGGTGGAGTTACACAGCTTTCTGCAGCCGAACAGCAGGGGGCGCCCGACCTGTGGTGGCTTCACTTTTGAGAGACGATGCTCTGTCCAGCTATATACAGTCTATGCTAGAAACCTATAAAAACATGGTAAAGCTATAAAAAATTCAAACATTAAAAAAAATGATATAAAAACATGCAAACACTATAAAACATGATTTAAAAACGTGGTAAAAAAAAAACTTAGTAAAACCGTAAAACAATGGCGAAACTATACAATATTATGATTAAAAAATATGGTAAACATGTTAAAACAATAAAACAAATGTAAAAATATGGTAAACATGGTAAAACTATAGAAACATTGTAAAAATAAGGTAAACAGGTTAAAACTATAAAAACATGATAAAAAAATATGGTCAACATGTTAAAACTATGAAAACTTGGCAAACATATGGTAAACAAGTTAAAATTATGAAAATATGCTAAACATGCTACAACTATAAAAATATGGCAGACAAATATAGCAAACATGGTAAAAATATAAAAACATGGTAAAAATGTCAAACATGGTAAATCTACATAAACATGGTAAAAATATGGAAAACATTGTAAAATTATAAACACATGGTAAAAACATGGTAAACATGGTAAAATAAAAAAAAAAACATGGTATAAACATGGTAAACATGTTAAAATATAGTAAATAGGGTAAAACTATAAAACATGGTAAAATTATTAACACATGGTAAAAACATGGTAAACATGGTAAAACTACAAAAAACATTAAAGAAATATGGTAAGTATGGTAGAACTACAAAAACATGGTGTCAGTGTGGTAAAATTATGGTAAACATGGTAAAACTACAAAAAACATTAAAGAAATATGGTAAGTATGGTAAAACCATAAAAACATGGTAAAAATATGGTAAACATGGTACAGCTATAAAAATATGGGAAACAGGTTAAAACTAAACTAGTATGAAAATGAACGTTGTAAAAAGTTGAGGCTCAGGGATTTTCACACTATCAGCTCTGAAATTGTTTAGTGCTCATTTTCTGTTCTTGGCCTAAATCTACTGGAACATCAGATTTTGTGTTAAAACAGTAAAATTGATAAGTATGTCTTGGTGTTGCAGCTGCTGTGATGCAGAAATGAGACGGTAAGAGGAGAGCTGGAATTCCAGGAAGGGTAGGGGGCGGAGCTACAATAAAACACAACATCTCTGCAACAATTTCTGTCTTTTTAAACATCTGACATCTTAAACAGTTAAGAAACTAGATATATTAGATATATGCGTTCATACAACCATCATTTCACCTTTCACTTTCAACTGAGCAATTCTGCAGGGTTTTTTTTTTACCTGGTGTTGATCATTTGCATAGTGGGCGTGTCCTCCCATCTCTCACTCACCGTCAGTGTGTAATCATTCTCCACAGGCTGCTTCTCTTGGGATTTGTATAAGTGTTACGTGATAGTGAACTGCCTGGCCTCAGTGTTGTAGGCTGTAAGAGCAAGTTGCTATGATTTTGAGTTGGTGAGTGTATTTGGATGATATAAGTTTGATATAAATATAAAAACTAAAATCTTAGCAAGTTAAATCCTATTTCTTGTTTATGTGTAGTTGTCAGATTTTTATAAGAATATGTTTATATTTATTTTGATTTTTATAAGAATTTAATTTATGTAATTTCATATATTGTAAGTGTATTCCTTTATTTATTTCATTTATTTTTTATACATGTATTTGCTAACTAAAAAAAAAAATATTTCCTGAATGAAACAAAATAGTATTTAGAAGATTAAATAACTTAATCCTCCTGTTATATTTGTTTATCAGGAACAGCAATGGTGTTTCGGGGTTAATTTGAACCGGTGCATGTTTGTTTATCCAAAATAGAAACCCCCAAAAAATAAAAAATCCTTAAAGTAGTCTGAATATTTCATTACTAACTACATTACTATTTATTCTATCAATATTTAATGCAGTGATGTTTCTTACCTCTTATAGGTAATGCTTCAATTAGGATAATTCACTCGTTTTTAATAAAAAATATTTGTGTTCAAACTTTTTTAATGTTTCACTACTTTATTACTTTTGAAAAACCAACGTATAAAACAATAGTTTTACAAAACATTGAAACATAACATTGCAATGTTGTTTTAGTTTTTGTAGTTTTTGCAGAGGGTGGTTGCAAATATGTGAGATGAACCATTTTTATTTAATATAGTGATTAAACTAATTAAGGCAAGCAGAAGAAGTTTTATACTGAAAAAATACTTTTAACTATTTTTCCAAGATCTTTAAACTTTAAAACGGGTCAAATTGACCCAGAACATAACAGGAGGTTTAAGTAAGTTATTAATTTTTATAGAAATATGAGGATTCAGAGTGATGTGATGGTGCAGGAGGAGCTAGTATGGTGTCCCGTGACTTTTGTCCTGTCTCGTACAGGTTAAGAGCTCTACACTGAGCTGCTGTGGGATGTGTGTGTGGTTGTTCTCCTGCATTGAGAGTGAATGTGATGGAGTTCTGCTGATGCTGCTTCTCTGATCTATACTGAGTTTGGCCACAGGGGGGCAGCACTGTTATTTATCTGCTCTTTTAAACAGAGGTCACAGGAAGCACATGCAACATCTCAGGTGGAGGTGAGTAGATTTAAAAGTCTGTAGAAAATAGATAATGAGCGCTACTCAGGTGTTATCAGGTGTACTCAGGTGTTGGTGGTATCATATCTGAGAGGTGAAAGTAAGGTGTTGCTTGGCAGTTTTAAGGTATTCCAGGTGGTTGCTAAGTGATTACTATAATGTTGCTATGATACGTGGTTGCTGTTTTGTTAGTATCATATCTGAGATAGTTTGTAAGGTGTTGCTAGGCAGTTTGTAATATATTCCAAGTGGTTGCTAAGTGGTTACTATGATGTTGTTATGATTTATCAAGTGGTTGCCAAGGTATTTAGTATGGTGTTGCTAGGCAGTTTATAAATTTTCCAGATGGTTGCTAAGTGGATGCTAAGATGTTGCTATGATTTATCAAGTTTCGGCTAAAGGGTTGCTAAGTGGTTGCTGGTATCATATCTGAGATTTCTGAAGTTTGTAAGGTATTATTAGGCTGTTGCTGAGGTGTTCTAGGTGGTTGCTAAGTGGTTACTATAATGTTGCAATGATTTGTTAAGGTAGTTGGTATGGTGTTTGTAAGCTGTTGCTGAGATATTCCAGGTGGTTGCTATAGTTTGTTTGCTAAGTGTTTTTTAAGGTGCTGTTAAGTGTTTGCTAAGGTATCCCAGATGCTTGTAACACTGCTGCTAAGTAGTGGCTGGGCTGATGGTACCATATCTGAGATCTGAGTTTGTAAGGTGTTGCTAAGCAGTGGCCATTGTATTTCAGGTGGTTGCTAAATGGTTACGATGATGTTGCTGTGGTTTAAATTCATCAAGTAGTTGCTAAAGTAGTTGGTACAGTTTTAGTAGGCAGTTGCTAAGATATTCCAAGTTGTTGCTAAGTTGTTGCTAAGTTGTTGCTATGATGTTGCTATGGTTTATCAAGAGGTTTTAAAGGTGGTGTTAAGTGGTTGCTAAGGTATTCTAGATGCTTGTTACAGTGTTGCTAAATGGTTGCTAGGTCATTGCTATAATATCTGCGTTTTTTGGTACGCTGTTGCTAGGCATTTGCTAAGGTATTCCAGGTGGTTGCTGAATGGTTACTATGATGTTGCTATGGTTTGAGTTCATCAAGTGGTTGCTAAGGTAGTTGGTACGGTATTGCTAGAGGTTATTTCAGGTTGTTTCTAAGTGGTTGCTATGGTTTGTCAAGGGGTTTCTTAGGGTTTGTTAAGTGGTTAATAAGGTATTCCAGAGTGTTTGCGAGGTCATTGCTATAATATCTGCTGTGTTGCTAGGTATTTGCTAAGGTATTCCAGGTGCTTGCTAACATATATGTGGTAGATGCTTAGATGTTGTTAGGTGGTTGCTATGGTGTTGCTAGGCAGTTGCTAAGGCAATGTTAAGTTTTTGCTAGGTGGTTGCTAAGGTGTTGTTAGGCTGTTGCTATATAATCCCACGTAGTTGCTAAATTGGTGCTAGTGCTGCAGCTGTCCCAATACTTTTGTCTGTATGGAGTAATTTGTTAATCCCCAGTTACATATACACATATACAGTTCTGGAAAAAAAGAAATCCTTTAAAAATATGTTTTTTATTTTTCTTTTATTTTACCAAATTGAAAACCCCTAGAATATAATCAGGAGGAAGATGGATGATCACAAGCCATCAAACCACCAAACTGAACTGCTTGAATTTTTGCACCAGGAGTAAAGCAGCATAAAATTAGCATAAAGCAGTGTGTAAGACTGGTGGAGAAGAGCATGCATGAAAACTGTGATTAAAAACCAGGGTAATTCCACCAAATATTGATTTCTGAACTCTTAAAACTTTATGAATATGAACTTGTTTTCTTTGCATTATTTGAGGTCTGAATGCTTTGCATGCAGTTTGGGAGAAATGTTGTCTGTAGTTTATAGAATAAAACAACAATGTTCATTTTACTCAAAAATAAACCTATTAATAACAAAATCGGATAAACTGATTTAGAAACCGCTTAGAAACATAGCTAACACATTAGTGCCCATTCCATCAGTAGGGCAATAACACATAACACTTGCAAAATAAGGGACCGGGATTCGAGTTAGAAAGGATAAGGAGCAAGGGGATAAAAAAGTGAAAAGCGATTTACTGTAGCGTTTAAATTAGATCTGAATGGGTGTCTCTGATTGGTTCTGAGAGTGTTCATAGAGAGAGAAAGTCTGTTAATAGATTTTTCCAGTGATTGATGTTAATGTTATTTTTGGTTTTCCAGTTGATGAGGATGATTTTATTGGTGGTGACTCATGAAAACAGGAGTATTGTTTTCTGGTGTTGTTTTAGTAGTTTAGTAGATGATGCGTCTCTTATAATAGATAAAGTGATTGTTTTGAGTGGATTTGGGTGATATAGATCAGGAGATAAGAGGGTGAATTCTATACTGAATGAGCTGTAGGTTAGTGTTTCTGATCATGTGGTGATTATTATTAGATCAGTTTTGGAAGTTAATGATGAATCTTCTTCCCATTGCTTGTAGGATAGAGTAATAGTAAAGTTTAATTGAGATAATATTTGATATATGTTGTGTAATAATAATGCTAATAAATTGTGAAATTGGTATAGACAGGTCTGATGTAGTTGGGAGGTATTTAAGGATTCAAGTTCTTCAAATGCCATTTTTCTGGGTTAGTTGAGGATGTGAATTTAAGGTAGTATTGTACAAATTGAGTTCTCCTGATGTTGTCCTAACTTCTGGGTTAGTTTGTAAGTGAATATAAGGTGGTATTGTAAGAAATCAAGTTTTTCTAATGCCGTATTCTGGGTTGGTTTTGGATGTGAATTTAAGGTGGTATTGTAAAAATCGAGTTCTCCTGATGCTGTATGTATTTCTGAATTAGTGAAAGAAGTGAATTTAAGGTGGTATTGTTGTAAGAATCGAGTTCTCCCAATGCTGTACAGATTTCTGGGTTAGTTGTAAAATGAATTTAAGGTGGTATTGGGTCCAGTTTCTTTTAGATGGGTTTAGATGGTGTTTGTTATCTTGTGAAATTTCCACCAAATTGTCAGAGTTGTTTCACAGTTATATTGTTTTATAATTGATTCAGTAATAGTGATAGTGATATATTTGCATGATGTTTTGATGTTTTGTAAGTCCAAAATCTAGCTGAAATATTGGGTTTTATCCATTTTAATATGTATTAGAGTTAATTTGTAAGGAAATAATGGTGGCAGTTTGGTGCCTCCATGATATTTTGAGTTGTGTAATGTGGTGAGTTTGATTGTGGGCGGCTTATGTTTAGAGTATTTAGAGATTGAAACCATGTAGATTGACGTTTTTATTGGGAATCATTGATAATAAATAGCTGATTTTTTGGTAATACTTAATAATTCATTTTAATTAGTGAAATGAGAAGTGTTGTGCAGTGATGGACATTTATATTTAAGTCACTTATTGCTTTGGTTAATGAGTTGAAGTTGAGATTAAAGACCCAGATATCAGAATTTCCTGGTAATTTCATGATGAATGGACCAATAAAAAGAGGAGGTTTTGTTGTAACAGTGATGTTTTCTGGTTGATTAGATGTTAAACTCAGTTTAATCACTCTTAATCACTCTCAAAGTACTTTTAGCGTCTTTAAAGTGCATTTTGACTGGATTTAGAGGAAAGTATCCAGTCTGTTAATAAAGTGAATAACACTGTATGTGTTCAGTGTGGGCGTCTATTCCTAAAAGCTGCCTGTGATTGGCTGTTTCAGAGCTGAAATTCTAGCGCTCGCTTCGTCCGACACTCTAATTTTGCTCTCATTTGCATATTCGAAAGCAAACAGCCAATCAGGAGTGAGAAAATGAACGAGCTGTATTTATAGAGCGTAATATGACTAGTGTTCTCGATCGTGGTGAGGTCTGAAAAAAAGGCTAATTTTTAGGTTTTATCCACCACGGATGAGAAAACTAGAGCGGAAGAATAAGTATTAACACTGACGCTCTAAAAAACTTTTAAAATTTTGTCCAAAAAAATTAAAAACCCAAAAAAAATTCTAGCCTCCTTTTTCTTCTTATTTTCTTTAACTTCTTTTTGGTCTGATGGTGCTCAGTGGTTCTACTGCTACCTGAGAGCTGCACCACCTACTCAGGTGCTACCTGAGTTAGGCTGCGACGTCTCAGGTACAGTCTGACATCCTTCTCCACCAGGAGCAGCATCAGTCTGGGAAGCTTCATGATCATCATCCATACTGGATCATCACACACTTCCCCAGTGCTGAAGCTCCTCTGCTCACACAGAGTGGAGACTGAGAGTCAGTGGGGTAAATCTGGGTAAAAGAGTGCAGCCCAAATTTATACAGAGTGCTGAACTCCAGCTCTTTTATACTCCAGGACTGAGCTTCACACTGATGCTAACAGAGTCAGGTGATCATGAGGGCGGAGTCTAACCTACCATAGATGAGATGATTGGGTGATACTATAGATATACCCAGTATGAGACTTTAAAACTATATTATCTTTAATATGTGGATCTGGTTTAAGCTTTTAGCTCCAGCTATAAGTCTAAGAATTTGAGTAAAAATGTATGAATAGAGATATAAAAATAAGATAAATTCTATTTTACACCATAAACCCACTAACTGAGTGGTACCTCTCAGAAATTTGCCCTTTATTCTCCAGCTGCAGTCTGGAAAACGTGGGTTTAAATGTTCTCCACAGTTCTGATGCCCCCGGTACATCAGAGTGGAGAACGTGGGCAGACAGGGACATTCAGGTTCTGAAATTAATCAGATCCCAAACTCATACAGAGCAAATCATCTCCTCACACTCTTAAACTCCAGCACTGATCTTCACACTGATGGTAAATGATGAGTCCGATGATCACAAGGGTGGAATCTTCCGTAACTGAGTAGACAGTGGTCAAAAACATGATTAAAAGCTGCAGTAGTGTAAGAGTTTCCGTCAGTTTTATCTTAATAAGTTAACACTCCTGAACTTTTGGCGAGATTATATGATAATAGAATTGAGAAACTCCATCAGTTTAGTTGGAGTTTGAAGCCTGTAGTCTACAAATTTAACACCCACCAATAAAACCAGTGAATGAAGAGACTAATCAGACTCTGTTGACCAGAGTCTAGAAGCTATAACACACATATCCACCCTTACAGCATTAGTTTCTACATTCATGGTAAAAGCTTTCCTACTGAGATGTTGCTCCTCCCACCTCTCTCTCTCTCTCATCGTCAGTGTGTAGTCATTCCCTACAGGCTGCTGCTGCTGCTTCTCTTAGGATTTATATACAGTATGTGTTATATAATAGTTTTAACTATAGCCTGGTCTCAGTGTTGTAGGCTATAAGAGCAAATTACTATAGTTGTTTTGTGTTGTTGAGTGTATATATAGATTATATGCTCTCTGGTCACATTTTTATTACTCAAGCTTAAATGACTGATACTAAAACAGAAAACTAAAATAAACTTAATCTTAAACTAACAAACAATGTATAGAATGTTGTGCCCACTACATGAGTTTTGTTAATGTAACAGATAGATACAAAACTTAAAATAGGCAGACTAAAAAAAACAAAGTAATTTTTTTAAGTTGGTGACACTTAAAAATACATATTTAACGTTTTTATGCGTATAGGACAGCTTGTGGTGGATTTCTTCAAACTGCAAAAGTTCTTTCGCAGTAAGTTACCTTAAAATTTGGGGTTTTCTCAACTTTTTACATAAGTTTTTACATTGCATTAACTCATTCAGATACCACAGCAATCATTGCAGATACAGTTGTGATGTTCAGGCAGGCAAATCCAATCTGATTACTTCCACATAAAAAAGTTCAGACTCATCTCAACAGATCAGAACCAGAGAGAGAGAGAGAGCATAAACTCAGTTTCCTTTTCTTTAAGTGACTCTTAAAATAAGTTAAACTCACCAAAACCAACTGTGTCAATCTAAAATACTAATATCCAAAAAAAAAAGGTTGAAAATCTCAAACCTATGGTGGCTCAGTGGTAGAATCAGCGCCACTAAGATCAGGAGGTCGTGGGATCAAGGCTTGTGAGAAGCAAATCTTTTACCGTATTTTCAGTGTAAAGTTGGCTAATCGAATGATAAATGCTAAAAAAAAAATATATAGCAGGTGTGAGATCCTGTGGCTCAGTGGTAGAGCACTGCCTCCCCGGTCAGGAGGTTACCGGTTCAAGACCGGTCAGGAGCTCCACATCACACAAACACCAGAGGAGCATCGGTGGTGCGGTGCTGATGGTGGCAGGAGAAGGGCGTTACCGAAAAACCTGAGACCCGAATCCCAGGAATCCCAGGAATGGGGGGGAGAATATCTGGGGTGTCTCCCCCCCTGGCCTCCGGAGAGAAGAACAGCAGGGGTTATAAATCACATACAAGAAAAAACTTAGTTAAATTTATATCCTGAGGTCTGGAATAAAACCTATCACCCCTAGTTGGAAGGAGTTTCAGGAAGTAAGACCCCCTCCCCCTTTCTCTCCAGGCTCCTCCCTCTTTTTTCCACCTGCTCCTCCTCACCTCACCTTTCTCCTCTCTCCTCCTGTACCACCACCACCACCAAGGACTTGAACCCACAACCTTTTGCTCTCAAGTCCAGCACTTTACCCCAAGGCCACCGAGCCAAACAAGATAAATGCTTTTTTTGGGGGGTTTGTCATGAAGATTGAGAGACAGAGTTTTAAAAAACTTAATCTCCGCCTTGGGCGGGTTCACTTGTAGAAAGGGCAGGGCTGCTTGCTTAGAAGAGTGGCAAAACAGAGACTTCTACTGGCTGATCTTCTTGGTGGAAATAAGAGATTGAGTGATCACTAGAGCAGAGATTATCTCTTTTGTCGAACAGGAAGATAGGTAGTCACACCAGTAGGACACTTTGTTTCGCCTCTCTATTGAGCAGACAGAAACTGTTCTACTGGCTGATCTTCTTGGTGGAAATAAGAGATTGAGTGATCACTAGAGCAACGAAACAGAGACAATCACTTTTATCCAACAGGAAGCTCAGCTAGTAGGGCACTTCGCCTCTGTTTCGCCGCTCTAGTGAGCACTCTCTCTTTATTCCCAGCAAGAAGATCAGCCAATAGTGCACTTTGTCTCTCTTTCACCACTCTATTGAGTGCCCTCCTGCACTTCCAGTGGTAAAGAGTGCCATGATGAAGTGCCTTCTAGGCCACCCTCTACTAGACAGTGTCTCAAAAGTGTCGTTTTCAGTAGAGTAAATGTGGTGGATGCAGGACTGTATAGGGCAGGGGTGTCAAACTCATTTTGGCCGAGGGCCACATTGGCATATTGGCTGTCCTCCGAGGGCCAGATGTAACCTATAAATGTAATAAAATGTAACCAAATGTAATATATGTAATTACTCCTTAATGTTAAATAACTCTCAATATATTATTTATTCAATCAAATATTACAGTTGCATGGAAAAAATGTTTGCGTGTTGCTCTATTAACATAAATCCTTTTAATTTGTCATGTCATGAAATCCAAAAACTCCATCAATCAAGAACCAAACTATTCAAGTGAATAGAAATGACATCAAGTTATATTAACTTTGATATTAATAAATATAAAATCAAAAATTGTGAGCTGTTAAGAACATAGCATTTCCTCAGATTTAGCAGTTCCTCATCCAACCACTAGTGGGAGCTGCAGCAGCAGCAACACAAGTCCGCAGTCTTCACTGAGTCAGAGCTACAGCCCAGCCACGGGCTACAGGGCTCAGCTCAGCCCAGCCAGTCTGGAGCGATTTTAACATTTTAAGTTCTTCTGTGTATGAAATAAAGACTTTTCTAACCGGATAATACAGCTCTCTACAGTTCATCTTTCAGCCCAACCAGCTAACAGCAGCAGTTTAGAGCAGAGTCACGGAGGCACTGCTAGGATTACATTAAAAACAGGTCAGTTATCGCGCTGCTAACCTCAGGATGTTTATAACTACGGAGTTTAGTGGACACACCATGGCTGCAAGGTTAGACTGTTGAAGGCTACTGAAGACTATTAAAGGCTATTGGAGGTTATTGAAAGGGTTATTGGGGCAGAAATCAGTAAAGGCTGGTTAGATAAGTGATTCACGTGCTCCTCCTTTGCTTCGGTGAAACTGTGAATAGCGCTGTCACAGTGATGTTTATTAACGTCATTAAAACAGATTTTGTCAGCTATTGTCGTATAAATATTCACACAGAACTTATATCTCTCCTAAAAAGCGTTTATTTTGGTCAGTAACACTCTTCGTAACACAAAAGGCATACCGGTCTTTCGCCTTGAAGCACAGCCGTCCGTCAGCATCAGCTTCTCTTTTTCTGGACATTATGGGATAAACATTTATATGTCTCAATTCCACCCGCGAAGTTACGCCTTCCCTCCGGCAGGGTTTCCACATCAATGACTACACTGCCGTGTAGTGGCAGTAAGCCGTAACTTTGCGGGTAATACAATCGACAAGCATTGTGGGAAATGTATTGTTTGGCCAAAGAACGCTTCCTACCTATTTATTATAGACACTAAGATCTTACAAGCTCTCGCGGGCCACATAAAAAGACGTGGCGGGCCACATTTGGCCCGCGGGCCTTGTGTTTGACACATGTGGTATAGGGTTATTATGGACTGGGATGTACTGGAATTAGGATCTCTGTATCTCGAATTCTGAGGAACTTTCAGTAAAAGTAAGAGCGGTTTTGACTAAATCAGGGATGCCCGAACTTATGGTGCAAGTTTAAAGAAGATCAGAGAAAGTCAAAATTTTCACCCGAAAAAATCATCAGTGGTATACGCTGTTTTTGGACGAAATTTTTGACTTTCTCCGATTTTCTTCAAATTCACAACTTAAATTCTGGTCATCCTAACATAGACAGATCCGGTCTTAGTTTTGCTGTATCTCCTTCCTAAGTTGAGATACAGAGATCCAAAAAATAAATCCTTTATGACCCAAAACCATGTATTTTTTATGCTAAAAATCACTTTAAAATCATCACCTCATACCTTTTTGATTCCATATCTGCCTTCTAAAATTACACTGTCCAAAACCCATATATATATCTATATACATCACTGCATCCCAACACATTTATTGTTCACCAACAGGTTCTGAAGATTTAAAAACACCAATCATCTTTACCTTGGGAGGGATCACCCAAGGTCTTCTTCTTCTGTGTGGGTTGCTGTGGTATCTTCCTGTGGTAGATCTGGATTTGTGGAGGTTGTTGTTTGTCTTGATGTTTGTCCGATATGAGCATCAAGACAGAGACACATCAAAATTACTACTAGATATTAAAGATGAAGTGGTTGCTAAGGTGTTGCTATGGTGTGCATTATCAAGTAGCTAAGTGGTTGCCAAGGTTTTGCGAGCCTTAAAACTTTTGGCTAAAATCACTACTAGAGATCAAAGACTTTACTATGTTTTAAAACTTACATTCCAACTTCCAAATTTCAGTGCTGGACGAGTTGGAGACCAACATTTACTCATGTTTGATCTTGTTGTGTTGAATGCAATCAAATTCTCACAACAATCTTGTTCTACAAAAGTTCTTTGTGTCGATATCTGAAAAAACTGTAGTGATTAAATAAATATAATAAAGAGGATAGAAAAAGGTGCTGGTTGCTAAGGTGTTGATGGGTGGTTGCTATGCTAATTGGTTGGTTGCTAAAATGTTACTATATTATACTCTAGCTAAATGGTTACTAAGGTGTTGCGAGCCCTAAAACTGCTACTAGAGACTAAATTTACTACTAAAGATCAAAACTTACATTGTAACTTCTAATATCAGTCCAGGATGGGGGTTGTGTTGAATGCAATAAAACCTTCACGACAATTTTTTTCAAAAGTAGGTCAGTAGATCAAAACGTGGCAGTTGACAAGTTGTGACAAAATAAAATAATACATTAAAATTTGATTAAAATCAAATTTTATGCTACAAAAAAAGAGGCAACGTCACTAATTTGAGTACATTTAATGAATTGTGAAGTCCATGGTACAAAACCATTTTTTAACAAATGATAAAATCGATGTTTTATTTAAATACACTTTTTTGATTACAAGCATAAATTAAAAGTCCCCGTTAGAAACCAAACTTAAATACTTTCCTCGTACATCTACGAACCTTCTACTACGCTCTCTCTCTCTACGAGACTCTCCTACCGCAACACGACCAAATTAAGATTCCGTTAAACGTGGAAAACCCCTGTAGTAGTAAAATGCTAACATGCTAACAAGTTCCTGTACCCAACGCCAGGCTGGGGTAGTGTGTGTGTGTGTGTGTGTGTGTGTGCGTGAGGTTCTGATGGCTGAACAAGACAGCGTTTTATATGTAACCGAAGAAGAGTCCAAGGCTGTGTTGTCTCAGCTACAATCATCATCATCATTATCATCTCACATCTGGAAGTCTTTTTATCGCAATCACGTTTGTTTTTTTTTATCGTAAAAAAGAACCGTCGTACAAAAACGCATGTACTCAAATGGCAACGGACTGATTACAAAAAAAACGAAGAACAATTTAATCTGATGCGGTTCGAATGCCGGTCAACCACGGATACGTTTAAACATTCTGGAGAACAGCGCAATTCTTTTTTTTTGTTGTTTTTCGCCACTTTTACGGAGAAAAACGAAAACGAAAAACAAACTCGGTACTTCAGTCAGTTCCTCCCACGATGACTGTATATAAAAGAGCATGGACGGCGGCACAACATCTCTTGGAACCGTGGTTTTAAAGTGTAGCTACGACAGGTCTGGTTGCAGTACGACAGCAAGCATGTAGCTCCGCCCACCACAATGATTTTTTACTTTTTTTTGTGTGTGTATTTTTTAGCGTAACATTTAGTTTTTTTCTGTGCTAATATTATTGTCACATTTTTTTTAAATTGTCCTACAGAAATCCTGCAGTTTATAAATTATATATAATATATAGCCAACATTTTTGAATATCGCGAACAATATTATTATACCCTGAAATATCACCCACCCCTAATTATCTAATTTTTAGCAAAAGTAAAATTCACACTGGTTTAATTTCCTATAATATATCTACCAGAGACAGATTATATCCAATATCTGTCCAGTATCATTTATTTTACTTTAATACTGGATAAATGGAGATATTTGGAGTACGTTATTAGTATTATTAGTATCATTCTAGATCAGTGACTTTTGTTACAAATCTGATAAAATTCTTGTATTTTTTTTTTAATATCTCAGTTAGGAGTGTGCCATTTTGTATCGTTTGCAATAATTTTGCCAACATTTTTGAATATCAAACGATATTATTATACCCTGAAATATCTTGCCACATCACCCACCCCTAATTATCTAATTTTTAGCAAAAGAAAATTCACACTGTTCTTATTTTTTTTTATTTTTAAGGCCATATCGCCCATTCCTAACGCTCGGTATATCGTAAGAAGGCGGGGCTATTTTTCGTATTAAATGTGTTGGCTGGATCTGATTGGCTACATAAATACTGTAGCTAGTTAATCATCCTATTATTGATTTTGTGATGTGTTTTTTGTGCTATTGTTCACATAATCAGCTACTTCATACACCTTTTATTATGTTCGCTAAGTAATTTTAGTTTGGAAATTAGCATAAAATGCTTCTGGTCATTTAGGCTATGCTGTAAACTGATGTAACTAAACTCAATGAAGGCAGGCTGAGACACTAAGCTTGGTCTTGGAGGGCGGGTCTTCATTTTTACAGAAAGCAAGCACAGCGTCCATGCTCTTATATAAAGTTATCAGCCTCTACGTATAAATATTTCGCTCTTTTTTCGTTTGTTTGTTAGTTTTGTAGCAGCTACTTTTCCAGTTCAGCATGAATAAGATTGAAATCAAACGAATTCGATTGTACTGTGGAAGAAACCTGGCAAAATAGAACTTGATAATAGATAAATAACACTGAAATTTTACAAAGAAAGAGACTTGGCTTTATCTCACCAACGAACAAAAAAAAAAAATTAAAATAATAAAATAAAATAAAAATCAACCGTAAATCAGTCTTTTAAAAAGAAAAATAGCAGTACAAAAATAAAAACGGTAAATCCCACATTCACAACAGACCGAATAAAAACAAATATCCAGAAGGAAATGTAAAAACACTGACATACGCTTCTCTTTACCCCACTGGACCAAGGCAGAGGCATATTTAAAACCATAAAAAAATAGTGATACGCTGTTGAATGTCTGTCGGGGTGTTGAGGTATTCGCTTCCCGCCTCCTGGATCTCTCCTGGTTCTCTCCTGGTTCTCCTGGTTCTACTGAAAGAACTTCAGTCCGGCCACCAGGAAGAACTTCTCCAGGAAAATCTCGGAGTCGAGGACGGCGATGTGCGCCGCCCGGCCGATCAGGGAGTTGGCGGTGTTGGGCAGTGCGTGGATGACATCGTAGCGCACCAGGTTACAGTCTTTGTTCTGAAGCACCGGAACCAGCAGGTTCTCGATCATTTCAGAGTACACCGGGCCTGCGGAGCACACGGACAGAGACAGACGGACAGATAAACCAACTAAACCTTACAGCAAATACAGAAAACAACAAGCACACTTACACACAGCAGAGACTCTGAGTCTTTAACACAAAATTCACTACATAATTCTTTATAGCTAAAACTAGTGATTAAAAAAACTATTTAACAAGACAAACTGAGAGTAAAAAAATAAAACCCCGTAAATAATTTAAATAACCCATAGACTGTATAGGTAAAGACAAACAGACAGATAATTAACACATGGATAGATAAAAAAAGATGGCAGACGGCTGCATAAATGGATGGATAATCCAGACAGACAGATTGACAAATAGATAGAAACAAACAGGTAAGATAAACAGATAGATTGATAATCCAGACAAGAGAAGGATTGATAGAAGGATAGATAAGAAACACAAATGGATGGATGGATGGATGATATGAATAGTCCAGACAGTGACAGACAGATTTACAGATGGAGATGGATTGATGAACAGTTGGATTGAAAAATAATCCAGATAGACACATAGAAAGATAAAGAAAGACAGAAATAAAGACATAAAGGCAGATAGATAGATAGATAGATAGATCAAATAAACGGATGGATAAATGGATGGATAATCTAGATAGATAGATACAATCAAAGAGACTAATTAAAGGACAGATACAGATACACCAATTGATAAATGAATGGATAATTATCAAGAGACACAGAAATGCAGAATCTCAGGCCTGGCTGTTTTCACTCTCACCCGTCTGCTTGTCCTTTAAGGCTGTTTTGCACATCTCGATGCGAGCGGAGTGATAGGGCACGTAGCGGTCCTGCAGAGAGCCCACCAGCACCACGTTCCTAAAGAACTGAAGACCTGCACCACAAACACACACAGCCCACGGAGATCCATCAGCACCAAATACACACGTTACAATACCCATAAAACTAGTTTTCTTTTTTTGGTTGGTTGAAATTAAACGAATTCGATTGTACTGTGGAAGTAAGCTGGCAAAACAGAACTTAGATAAATAAAAACAATGATAAAATTCCGATACAGCAGGCTATGTTCACACAGCAGGTAAAAGTGGCCAAAATCTGATTTTCTGACCAAATGCTATATTTACAGAGCAGTGCTTCACATTAAGTTTCACTTTAATCCTTCAAACAGAATCTTAGGAGCTACGAATGAGTTCAAAATTCGCTCCAGATCGCTGAAACGGATACGTTATTTGGCCACGGTCAGGTTTTCATTATTTTTTACATTTTCCTTTGACTCGAGGCCACGATATATAGCCACGTTTGGCCAATTCATTAGGAACACCGCAAGGTTGCAACAGAAGACTTCTAATATTGATGGATGAAACACATCAGTCTAAATATTTATGATCTCTGTTATCTCTAGGGCTGCAACTAATGATTATTTTGGTAGTCGACTAATCTGACGATTATTTTTTCAATTAGTCAACAATTATTCATGCCATTTTTAAAATGATAGAAACATAAGAACATGACCTTTAAATGGCATTTAAGTATCTGAACATTGTTTAAACATAAAAAGTACTGATATTTAGTGATTAAATATGTAATCTGTTGTGTTTGGGCACTTTTGGAGACACAAAGTTGAGTACACAAAGTTGAGTATAAACTGTGTAAGCAAACCATTTACCCATCTCCCATTGCAGCCAGCCTTTCCCCAGCACTTTGTGTAATGTGGTACTGTTACAACTTTTAACTTTTCGTTAGTTGTGTGAACTTCTGCAGGCTGCTGTATAACTGATACTAACCTGCTTTCTTGCTCAGCTTGTAGAGGAAGGTCTGTCGCGGGTCTGAATGGTCCCGGCAGGTCAGCTGCAGCAGCGAGCCGGACTTCTTCCACTTCTGCATGAACCACAGCCCTGTAAGAGAAGGTGAGAGTCAGAACAAAAACAGCAAACCCTGATACTGTTGAAAATATAGTTTCTTGAAGAACTTTTACAGATTCTTTAATTTGAAACTAAGGTATTTTGAGAAACCTTCAGGAAAGGGGTTTTAGAAAATGATGTTCTTGAAAGAGGACACAATTACACAATTCAGAAATCATATGAGTTCTTTACACACAAACACTCTCACATAAAGATAAAGATCTCACCAGCTCTATTTTTACCAGTTTCAGTTACCAGTTTCATGAGGCCACGCCTCATGTTACGCTTAGTTTGTGCTAAATGTCAAAAAACAAACAGGCTAGGTTATAATTAACTGTGATAGAAGCACAAAACTATAGAAAATTATTTAAAAGTTCTTACATCTTCTGCAACTTCTGACAGTAGGCATGGAGTAGGTATAGATTCCTCCCTCATACGAAGTCTAATCCTGGCTTATCCTGCTATGTACTTTCTGAGGTTCTCAACCAACAGATTGAAATGGTGTATCAACTGATTTAGTGGGTTAGGGGTGGAGCCAGCATAAGAAAACGGATGGATGGATGGTTTATAGGGGCAGAGCACCTTAAGCTTACTAGATGTTTTCTCAAAATACCTTACAGGGTTCCTCCACAGTTTCAAATTGATGAACCTCTGAATGTTCCTCAAGGAACTTAGACCTTTTATAGTGTACCTCAGTGTACATCTATTTATTTATCAGATATTACCATACGCACCCGTGTTGACGAGAGCCGAGGTGTTGTAGAGGGTGCCGAGGTGAGGGCCGGACAGTGACAGGAAGGTGTGCAGTCTGCTCAGGTAACACTTAAACCTGGGCCTGGTCAGCACTGACCGCACGATCAGATTCCCCAGAGAATGACCCACAAAACTGGGGAAAAAAAACAAAAAAACAGATTATAGTGGTGAGAAAACAAATACATACATTTATAATATTTACAACCTATGCATAATAAGACAGGGTTGTAGAAAGCTGCATAATATATACTTGTGCACTGTTCCAAGTACTCGTGACTATAACATAATGCTTGAATATTAAATAAATATAAAGATTCTGTGGTAGACTTGTGCACTTGCACCACCTGCTGGACAAAGTCCTCTACTGCATGTGAATTACACATTGACTAAAATGTGTAAAAACTGTAAAAGGAGATTACCTTATCTTGGAAACGGTGAGATTGTAGATCTGTATGTATTGCACAATTTCATCCAGCAGTCGGTCAGTCATAGACTCAAAGTCAGCGAAGGTGTCGTTCTGAAGAGATCACACCAAAACAAATAATAATTCTTTTTAAAGTTAAATAAAAATGTTAACAATTAGGTCTGTCAAAAGAAAAAAAAATGCTAAAAAATAGTCATGAGATCATTAAAGATTGTTGTTCGTTGTCACTTATTTGGTCATTTAAAGAGTACATTTTAAAATACTAATAAAAGTGATGAATGTGATTCATTTAGATCGATTTTTTTAATCGCTAGACAGCACTACAACAAAAACAAGCGTATTACCTGGTTACGTTCCGACATTAGAAAGTCAATGCGAGCTCCAGGCAGACCCAGCTCCAGATACGTCTTCACCAACCGTAAATCTGCACTGTTACCTGTAACAGCAAGAGAAAGAATTTAAAACTCTTGATCTCTTGAACCTAAAGGAGGGGAACTTTATAAACTTGTGCAGAATAGGGTATAAATACGACAAATAATTAAACATTTTGTTCACCAATAGAAAGAACAAAAAATAATTGCGACAAATCGACTAATCGACACAAATAGTCCTTCTTTGCAGCCCCAGTCCAGAAGCAAGCATCTAATAGAAAGCCTCCCTGGACAGTAGAGACACTGAATTCACAGATATATATTAACGATATAAGCACTGTTTATTTATATACTAAATTAGTATAGATTCCTCACCGTCCAGCCCGTGCACACACACGATGAGGTGAACCCCCTCGTCACAGCTCTCGTCCTCGTCCAGGCTGAAATACGGCACGGTGGAGGCCAGCTCTGCCACTTCACTGTACAGAAACCCGGGCAGCTTCAGCTGCTTCAGCTCCTCCCTCGCCTGAACAAACCTGCAATACACACACGCACATTTACACACAGTTAAAGCAGCAGTGTGGGCTAGCTGTACACATGCATTTCTGGACAAGCTGAGAGATTCAGACACAAATAAGCATGGAGACCTGGGGGTGGTAAAATAAGGCTATGTTTACATAGCAGGTAAAAGTGGCGTAAATCAGACTTTCTGACCAAATCCACTGTTTATTTTACACTGTTCACACAATATTTTATTTGTTCCATGTGTGATATAACAAGCTTTAATGTGTGTTAGATGACATTTAAACATAGATGCATTGATGTACGACTTCTGATACGATGCCGATATTACATGTATACAGCTCTGAAAAAAAAAATAAGAGAGCACTTAAAAAATGATGAGTTTCTTTGATTTTACCAAATTGAAAACCTCTGGAATATAATCAAGAGGAAGATGGATGATCACAAACCATCAAACCACCAAACTGAACTGCTTGAATTTTTGCACCAGGAGTGTAAAGCAAGTTATCCAAAAATGTTGACCATAGTTTATAGAATAAAACAACAATGTTCATGTTACTCAAAAATAAACCTATAAATAGCAAAATCAGAGAAACTGATACAGAAACAGAATTGGTATCTTAAGTTTTTCCAGAGCTGTGAGAATCTAGGCATCGCCCAATAACTAAAAAAAAAAAAGCAATTATCAGCCGATGCGATACCAATATAATTCCGATATCAACATGCAACCCTACATTTAGTTCAACTGGTTTCCAACTGTTGGTGCAGAAAAAAACATGTTTTTCCCCATTACAGCAGCTAAAGTATGAATGTTTTGGAAAGGAAAACTCAAAAAAAGTGGTGTCAGCATTTTCGTTATGTGCCTCACCTACAACAAACCACACCATGAAAAACATGCTGGCAGCAGATCAGTTAACCTAGTCTGGGTTTCCCCACTTCATCAGAATTTTCATAAATATGGGTTTTGCAAGTGAGCAACTGCGTTATTACTGTTTCACTGCACAGAACTGCCCTACTTTATTCACATTTTCAGATTGTAAGCAAGAGATGTGAAGTACAAATACTTTTTTACCCTATTTAAGTAGAAATGTTGGTTATCTATATTTTACTCGAGTAATTTTTACACATTTTCACACAATTATCTGAACTTTCTACTCCTAACATTTTAAAAAGAGCCTCGTTACTCCTATTTCATTACAGCCCCTTTTTATATTCATTAATAAAACCCCTATCCAGATAAATCTCTTCATCCAGATAGAGTGTATCTGACTGTGACTGGATGTAGAGAAGTATAAACATATACCATTCCGACACCCTATGGGTTTATACTGGGATCCATCATACCTGCACTTTTATACTTTTTAAAGTAGTTTTGAAACCAGTACTTTTACTTAAAGAGTAAAAAGCTTGAGTTGATACTTTAACTTCTACATAAGAAGGGTATTTTAAACCCTAGTATCTATACTTCTACCTACAGTAGAGTAATGAATGAATAATGATATTTCTCACACCTTTATTATCATCAAAACCACTTGGATGTTGGAATTTCATTGTTTCCAGTTAATTTAATTCTATTACCTTATCTTTAATGGAATGGCATGTTGTAAAAATCCCCAAGCAGGGAAATACTCACGCCTTCATCTGAGCAGGAGGCGCCGTCTCGTACCAGCAAAGGTTGCTGCAGGTCATCGCCGCTTCCGAAGACCGGGTTTTCAGGCTAGTTCTAGGAGAGTACGTCTCCCTGAGGTGCTCGAACCCCAGCTGATCGTATAAGAGACTCCGTGCCTCGGCTCCGCCTCCACTGCCCTCCACCTCTCCAGCCTTCGCATCCTCTTCGGGAAGACCGTTGACATAGAGCGGTGCGTCGGTTTCCTCGTAGTAGCCGTTCTCGATCATCTCGTGCTCTTGCTCTTCTTCGTCTTCTGCTGTTGCTGCTGCTTCCTCTTTCTCGGCGGCGTTGGAACGCGCTTGATTGCCCAAGGTGATAGCGGAAGTCTCCACGGGGCTGATCTCGGATATATCTGTACTGGAACGCGAACCGAAGTAGTTCTCCACCAAGCCTTTCTTCACCAGGTCTGTGCTGCTGGTGGCGGAGGTGCTAGACTGAGCGGCTGTCTGCAGGTCACTGGAGACTTCTGGTGCACCTACGCTAGAAGGACCAAGATCTGGAGGATCTGAAGCCTTGTCAGGAGCTGACGAGCTAGCTCCTCCTCCGCAAAGGGACAGAAGCACAGAAACGTCGTCCTTATGGAACACCGAATCATCTCCGAGGCTAGTGGTGGCTCCTCTTTGAGGTACAGTCCTTGCTGGGATGTTGGTGCACAACGGAAGGCGGATGTCGGCACCTCCGGAGAAAACCAAGGTCTGCTCTTGCACGATGACGCTGGATTTCCTCCCCACTGTCTCGCCCTCCACCTCATCGTCTGAGGGGAGCGAGTTGATGGAGGTTAGGGAAGACTGGACGCCGCTCACGGCGCTGGTGCTCTCTGGGTTTGGCAGCTCTGGCGTTGCGGACGCTTTCGACGCGGGACTGAGTTGAGGCAGCTGCTTTGCGCCAGCACATTGAGATGTCGGTTCGACCGATAATTGTTCAACCGGTAAAGGAACCCAATCTAGATCCACTCCAGCGAGAAGGGAAGAAGAAGCCTGGTTGCCCAGTGGACCTGGTGCCAACTGAGTGGCCGAACTTGGCTCACTCTCGATGCCTGAATCCGACAGGCGCGAGGAGGCAATTGGTATGTTGTCGCTCCTCAATGACATTGCACAACTAGCCACTAGAGCCACATCGGTGGTCCCCTGCAGCCCCTCCTGATTCTGATTCTGCCCACTTTGAGGCTTGGACTCGCAGCAGTCTATCTGTTTGATCTCAGGAATGTCCCTCCTGGGGGCTGGATGATCGCTTGGGCACGGAAAGAGGATGGTGACCTTATCGCCCTGGTAGGGGTTCTTGTCGCTAGGTTTGACCTCGATATGCCGAAGCCCAGCAGGCGCGATCAAACCGTCAACACCATGTGCCGTTTTGCTTTCGGGGGCTCCAGCTCCAGTACCTGCCTGGGGCCTGGCCTGTGCTTGCAAAGTTAAAAGATTTGTGAAATTGTCCCTCTGGATACCAGTGTTAGCCTGGCTGTCGTTCAAAAGACAGTCTATAGTGTGAGTGGTTGTGGCGTCATTCTGATAAATGGATTTATTTAATGTGGAGCTTAACCTACTGCCGGGATCTCCAGACAATAAGTCTTGCTCCTCTTTTTGATTGCACTTGGGGTCGCCCTCTTTGGACTTGCCAGCCGGGTCACCATGTGGAACCTTCAAGTTCTTGTAGCCGGTCAGAACTACCGAGTCCTTTGAGGTCTGTCTGATCAGCTTTTTTGCATTCTCAGTCTTGGCGTTCTTCTTGAGTTTGATTGACTTGGCCTTGGATTTGATTGGAGGCTCATTCGGTTCTGCCCAGCCGGTGGCCAGAGCGGACTGGTGGAGGTCTGGGCTGAGGGGACCTACTGCACTGGCACCCAACTCTTTTGAATTAGGCTTATCTGCTTTACTAGATACAGAACCAGTCCTGGTGTTGTGCAGACCAAGCCACGGACCATCACGATCTTTAGGAAGAAATGATAAATCAATCAGTTGCAGTTAACTAAAACTAAAACTAACAGACAACCATTTAACAGAAATCTCAAACTTCAGAGATGTTCTGGGTACATTTTTACATTTTGGATACAGTAAATTCCTCAAAAGCAATATTAATATTACTCTGAAAAGGGCTTGCATTTATTTGTTCTATCACATTCAAATATCCCCACAAATATTGCAAACTCTTGCTGTATAGTGACACATTTTCTTTGTATTTGGAGAAAGTTTAGACACTTTGGAGTAGACTACAGGACACCTAATATAATGCTTTGTAGCTTCTTTATGCTTTCATGCATCTTCTTTACATGCTGTACTTTGTTTGTCAAGACCCTTGTGGAGTGCAAGCATTTAAATATTGTAAAATAACAGGCGCTTTTTGTATTTTTGGACATTTTCTTCTGCATTTGATGTTCTAAAAGGGACCTTAAAAATGGAAACAAAAGGCTGGAGGTAAATGATTGTTTGGGATGTGTTTTGTAGAATGACCTAATTGAATGTTTAATTGAAGAGAGCATAATAAGTCCAGGTTATTTAGAGAAATTATAGAATATATTTAGAATAAAAGTCACTGTATTCCATATAGAAGAGTATTTTAATAGTGTTTTTTAAACATCTGTCCCAGTGTCCCTACTAACGCATTGTAAATATTGTATACCGTGAAGCTCTACAACCACACCCAAAAGCCATTAACTAATGCTAAGAATATACAAACCCTCCGTAATAGACTCCAGATATCGATCCTCAAAGATGATGGGCAGGGAGTTCACGTCCCCGTCCAGGTCAGCACATTCCACAGGAAGTGGCGGCAGGGAAAGGAAGTATGAGGAGCTCTTAATAGCTGCAGTCATCTGCTGGTGGCTGTGTGCACTGCAGAAACACGCACACATAAAAGAACTGTCACCAACACTGAGTCGCTAACTCATGAAAGATCACATATGTGCCCCATATGCTAAAATCCACCACTGTGGTTTGCTGGTGTGGAATTCACTCACTGCAGTTCCTGGAAGGCCAGAGCTGCCTGTCTCGGGTGTTCCAGGCAGAAGAACGCCTCAGCAAATCTCCGCACCTACAGGAAAATTATAGACCAGCACTGATGTTACACAGAAATAAATTAGAAGTGAACTGAAGCTACGAGAATTTTGGTGGGGTAAAAGATGTTTTTTTTTAAGATAATTAAAGTTAGAACAGGTCTATGGGTTACACACAAAATTGTTCATTAAGGTTTTTTTTTGCACAAAATCACTAGAGAGATTTCACCAGAGAGATTTCTTACCAGATTTAGTCTCTTTCAAAATGAGCCGTTTAAGGGCTCTGTCACTTTTATGCAAATAAGCTGTTGCTGAGTGTTTACCACACATTATTATTAGCTTGTGCTAAATGAAAAAACACGAGCAAACTGCAATAGAAGCAGTAGGTATAGATTCATCCCTCAGAAGAAGTCTGCTGACTAATTCTGCTGATGTTTTTGCTGATGTGTGTGGCTCTGGTGGGGGTTGCTGGGTGAGGGGTGGTGCCAGCTTTAACCACACAATATTGTTATCTTGTGCTAAATGGCAAAACACAAGGAATCTAGTTCTTGCTTAAGCTTAACTGCAATAGAAGCAGTAGGTATAGATCCTTCTCTCCGACAAAGTCTGCTGGCTAATTCTACTGACATTTTTTCCAACTAATCTAGTTAGTGAGGCTCTGGTGGTGCTAGTGTGGTTCTATGCAGGTTTTCTTTTTGTGAAATGACAATAAGGGTGCAAACAGAGGGCTATAAGGATCACTGGCAAGATGGTGTAGCACAAGCAACCAATAAAAACCCAAAAATGTGAGTATATTTTTGCCATTTTTAGCTGAATAATGTTTTGTTTGACAAATATTCGAGGCATGCCTAGTCCGCATGTAAGTAAGACCTTGTCTAGTCTGTGTAAAGTGTAGAGTGCAGTGTGTGTGAACTCACCCTCAGGGCGTGGTGTTCTTGAGCCAGCAGTGCTGAAACGCTCTCGTGCAGAGAGATGGCTTCCAGGAACTGGCCCCACAGAGCCATCTGCAGAGAGCACAGCTGGGCAAGGTTCATGTTCACCAGCTCAGCCAGCTCGTCTGGGCTCTCTGCCCTCTGCTGTAAGACAACACGCACACGGGCACAACAGTTACAATAACATCTGAACGAGAGGACACATTATTTACATACTATATACCTTCGCTATAACAATAGATTACCACCTGGATTTAACTAATTATAGAGGTAAGCGCTTCCTATTGGATAATATTCACTGCATAAGTGATAACGCTTCAGCTGCAACAAGTTATTTAACCCTAACTGATGCAGGGAGTATCTTCTCATTTGTGGAAAGACACAGCCTGCGGTCGTGGGCAATGCAGAGAAAACACGTAATGCTCTGCTAAGTGCAGTTCAGCCACTGATCTAGTCTTAAGAGTCTCTGTAAATCGCAAAATTCACCGGAGATCCTATAGTTACACATAAATGTGGGTAGTCCAGGTCCAGAAAACAAAACTCCAGTGGAGTTTTGAGTGGAGAACTGTTCTAAACACACACCTACCTATCTCAATTGTACTTGGCTGGTGGTGTTCCATAGACAAATTCTAACCATTTGTTCCTTAGCTCTGAATTACTGGGTAAAGTATATAAACACTGATGTGTTATTCGCACAAATAACACAGGAACGAGCCATGTCTGCCTGTGGGTGGTTGCGAGCCAAGGTAGGCGAGGCCATGAATTTACAAGTTTATGGTGATTTTCCTGATCTACTTTTTTTTTTTTTTTTTCATTTTACTGAATATTGTTTTTACTAGCTACTGCAGACAATGGAGGTTGAGGAAGAGTTTCATGTGCAGCATCATATACAACTCAGAGTCTACTGTATTTCACAAAGAACAAGAAAAAGGGGATTTTAGCGAAATGGCACCTTTTTAAATAACTTGTTGCCAGTTGAAATATAGCCACACATGCAGTAATTATTTAATGAGAGTATATTACATATTTGCTTAGTAATATTCAGGTGAGGACCTTTTTTTGGCCAGGCTGTGTAAATGTTTGCATTATTGACCAGCTCTACTATGTAATTTAAGGTGTTTAAACAAAATATAGAGGAAAAAAGGTGAAGATAGCATAATCAAATCCCTCCATTCCTCCTTCCATCCATGACCAGCTATGCAGCCAGCTGTATTCACTGACTGCCCAACACCCAGTCTGGAATCCGTCTGAGCCCCGGGGCTTCCCCAGCTCCAGAGCTGCTGTTTTTACAGATGTGTTACATTACGTTTCAGCACTGAGCTCTAACATCTGCTAAAATCCTCCTACAGGCCCCAGTGAGGGAGTACAGTCCAATCTTTTATTCCTACATATTCAAACATGCAAACACTACCAGCCATTGTCCAACAATACTAAAAAATACTACAAGATTTAACATGTTCACTGTTCCCCTGCGGGACTGTACTGTACAGTGATTTATGGCTCTGCTTTTATTGTGTTTTAGGTGTGAATCAATACATCTACACATATTATTTATGCAATGCAATTTTAAGCCTGTTAGGAGCTTATATAACAGGACACATATAACAGTGAACAGTATTTTAGCCAGTCATGCTTCAATAACTGTGACTCCATAACATACACACAGTGTGGACTAAAGTAGGTGAAGAAATAAGTATATAATTCTCAAACAAATTATAATAAATGATTATTTAAATTTCTTTAAAAAGTGTATAACTGATTTTTTATGCTATTCTGTTATTATTATGTCAGTGGCATTTAATAATCTTAAAAGTACAAAAATATTGTGTATCGCAATAATTTTCGGGGACAATATATTGTCACGAAAAATATATCGTGACAGGCCTAAGTTTAAGTGAAGACACCACAAGAACCCACAAACCCACAAACTCAGCCTCAAGGATGTTCAGAACCTACCTTGACTTGTTCGCAAAGCTCTTGAATACGGGCTTCCACATCTAGTTTTTCTAAAACAGGCAAAATAAACAAATGTACATTAATTGACGCTCTTCAGTTTTTCTTGGGTTAAACCATTTCAGAGAGAGAAAAAGAGAAAGAAAGAGAGAGAGAGTCTTTCTGAAGGACCTGAGGTTTTATTTATTTATTTTTACCACAGGCGTGAGATCTACGAGAAAGATAAATATATATATATATATATATATAGCAGAGGGGGGAAACGAGAGAACACAACAACAGAGAGCAGCAAAACTGCATAAGGATTGATTTCTAGTCTGTTCTAGTCAATCCTGGTTCTCAAATCAACCATGGATCTGAACCCAGTACTCTCAGCAGATCTAACAGAGGTAAGAGCTCTTTGTCTACCACAGACAACAGTCCACATGAAGGATGATAGATGATAATGTAGAAGAAGATCAAGACAGGACAGGGGAAAAATGGGGAAAAATGGGGAAATAGGATAAAAGGATAAAAGAAAGAACCCAAAAATGAAAGGCAAGAGGCGTGTTGAAGCTGAGGCCAGCTTTGGAGGGACATACCTATGTAGACGCGCCTTTGGCCTCGGGGAAAAGGTCTTCTGAGAACTCGTTCATAAAGGACTTGCATGCTGGGCTTGGCTAGTGTGGGATTGCACATATATAGGCATGTTTAAAACGTGTCCTCGTCGGTTTTACTGCTAAAGCTAGAGCCGCTAAGCGCTAGCTAGCCCTAACATACATGCAGGAACCAGCCACAAGACATGTAAGGCCGAGAACAGCCGGGGAAGAGGTTTAAGAGTTAGTGGTTTTAAGTGAAAGTGTGTTTGGTAAAGGGGAAGGAAGTGGTCACATTAGCCTTAACCCTTTCAGACCCTGAGTACACTCCAATTTACATTGTGTGTTTTATTCTTTAGTGCTTATTCTTTCACATAACTCAGATTAAGACCTGCTGTCCTTCAGAATAGATATTTATATTATACATAAATATTAGCCAATCAAACAGCAGTTCAGGCCTGCCTACTGCATATGAAAAATAAAAATCAGCAGACTTAAAGCATGGCAGCATCCCAGCTAATGAGGCACCATGTAATATTTATTTCAGAGATTTAGGAATTTTACCACTTAGAAATGATTTGTAAAACTAAAAAAACATAAAAAATACTACTAAGAATTTATATATAGATAATTATAGTATTTTATCTTGTTTTCTTAAATGCAGACAGAAAAGGCATTCAAATATTTTTATCACTGGACATAATTCAGGTCTGAAAGGGTTAAGAAGGACACAAACATTAAAAAAAAGAGTGGAGGGGTTGCATGCAAACATAAAATAAAGAATTAATCAGGAAGCATAACATTATGACCACCTTGTTTCTATACCCATTATTCCATTGTTTTATCAGCTCCATTGATCAGTTTGTAGTTCTATAAATATAAACTGTGGATTATAATCCTTTTTTTACCCTGTTCTTCAAATTTCAGTGCTTAATGTGTTGTTACGTGTCTTCTATGCTATCCCAGGTAGTTGCTATGGTGTTGCTAACTGGTTGCTAAGGTGTTTGCGATAGTATCGGTGGTGGTTGCTATGGTATCCGTATTGGTTGCTATGGTGTTTCTAAGTGGTTGCAATGTGGTTGTTAATGTGTTACTTACTGCTTTCTATGGTATCCCAGGCGGCAGCTATGGTGTTGCTAAATGGTTGCTATGGCATTGCTAAGTGGTTACTAGGTGGTGATGAATGTGTTGTTAGGTGGTTTCTATAGTATCCCAGGTGGTTGCTCTGGTGTTGTGATGTATTCATGATGGTTGCGATGGTGTTGCTAAGTGGTTGCTAGGTGGTTAATATGGTATCGCAGGCGGCAGCTATAGTGTTGCTGAGGTGATTGCTAAGTGGCTGTTACTCTGTGGCTATGTGGTTTCTATGGTATCCCAGGTGGTTGCTATGGTGTTGCTATCTGGTTCCTATGGTGTTGCTAAGTGATTGTTAGGTGGATGCCAAGGTATTGCTATTGTATCTGTGGTGATTGCTGTGATGTTGCTTAGAGGTTTGGAGGTTTAGAGGTTGGTTGCTATGGTGTTGCTAAGTGGTTCATAGGTGGTTCCCGTTACCTGCACTAATGGAGTACATACATTTTGGTGCAAAAGTACAGTAAATGGGCGTGCAATTTTGCTCCCCATTCATTCTTAATAGGAAAAAATGTGAAACAAGGGAAGTTTTTTTTTTACGAAAACCATGAACTACAAATCGTCCTATATAATCAGTAAATATAAAAAGATAAAATAATGGGATAGTTGGTGTTGAAACAAGGAGGTGGTGTTAATGTTATGGATGATCGGCGTATATACAGCTCATACAGAGTTAAAGGAAAGGGTTAATGAGTTAAAATAGGATTATTATTTTAAGTTAAATGCAAGGTCTGAATGTAGATTATATATAGATAGACTGATCTGAGTTAGTGGTATTATATAGAGGTTACTGGAATCAGCTAGTGGTAGAAACTAGTTTGAAGGTTCTAGTCTGAAAGCTAGTAGTGCTACTGTAGGTCTTGGAAGGTGAGTTAGCAGGACTCAGGTCTACTTGAGCATTAGCACAGCAGAAGTGTTGTAGAAGATTGTAAGTCATTATTTAAAAGGTTTAGACAGGTTTTAAGGAAGCGGGCAAGAGATCTAAGAGGGCAAAACACTTTAAACATGGACATCAGACATCTCTATATCAGTCTACTACAGTAAGATTGAATCTAAATCAAGATTTAGCGAAAACATTCAAAATATCAAAGTCAAAATTAAGTAATGGCTAAACAATTTATTTGTTCAGGGCCCCATGAAATCCATTTTATTTATTAATATGATTTATTTTATTTCTTTTTGATGTTCAGAAAAGGCTGTTTACTTATTCAAATTTGTGCCGATTAATAAAATATAAGCTTGTTTGTTTTAATGTTTGTTCCAGGAGCAGCATAAGGTCACCCAAAAGCAGTGTGTAAGACTGGCGGAGGAGAACATGATGCCAAGACGCATGAAAGCCGTGATTAAAAATCAGGCTTTTACCACCAAATATTGATAAAATATTTCTAAATAATTAGGAACTTTTGTTATTTTCATTATTATTTTTCCTTATTTTTCATTTTGTGCAGATAAATACTTTATAGAATAAAACAACAATGTTTGTATCACCCAAACTCTATAATTTTTTTCTGGTATGTGCATGAAGTGGACATGTTTAGGATGCTTAAGTTCTAAAAGAATAATTGTAGCGTTTGGCAATAGACAATTTTGCGCATTTCTGTCTAAATAATAACCTGTTTTTCTGTGGAAATCATAGGGCCCTATTTATTATAGAAACTTAAAGTCTGAGACTGACATAAAACTACACTATATACACTATATGGACAAAGGTTAAGATTTTTATACCTTTGATAACGAGGCAATTAAGAGGTGCATCACAATACATTTGTCCGTTTAGTGTAGTAATGTTAAACAAAAACACGTTTTTCAGTAATATGATCATTAAACTACGTACCAAGCTCCAGGCGTTGGGAAGCAGGGAGGCTCTTGGTGAGAGTCATGAAGTACTCGAAGAGGCCCTGGTACGCCAACAGCAGACTGGCACACAGGCTCTGATGCAGGGTGAAGGCATGCTGCAGACACTGGTCCGATACCAGGAACGTCTTTCCCTGCATCAAACAGATAGAAGCATCTAATTATCAATTACTAATATCTCATTTTCAATTACAATTTTCTAATTAAACTGAGGCAGATAAGTGAGATAAAGTAAAGGTGGTGGAAGAGTGAGATAGAGTGAGGTAGAGGGAGGCTGGTGGTAGAGTAAGACGGAGCGTAGTAGAGCAAGGCAGAGTGAGGCAAAATGAACTAAAGCAAGCTACAGTGGGGTAGAATAAGGCAGAGTAAGGTGAAGTGAGGCAGAGTGAGATAGAGCAAGGCTGGTGGTAGAGTGAGGCAGAGCGTGGTAGAGCGAGGCTGGAGGTAGAGTGAGGCAGAGCGAGCTAAAGCAAGCTACACTGAGGTAGAATAAGGCAGAGTAAGGTGGAGTGAGACAGAGTGAGGCTGGTGGTAGCGAGCTAAAGCAAGCTACACTGAGGTAGAATAAGGCAGAGTAAGGTGAAGTGAGGCAGCGTGAGATAGAGCAAGGCTGGTGGTAGAGTGAGGCAGAGCGTGGTAGAGCGAGGCTGGAGGTAGAGTGAGGCAGAGCGAGCTAAAGCAAGCTACACTGAGGTAGAATAAGGCAGAGTAAGGTGGAGTGAGACAGAGTGAGGCTGGTGGTAGCGAGCTAAAGCAAGCTACACTGAGGTAGAATAAGGCAGAGTAAGGTGGAGTGAGACAGAGTGAGGCTGGTGGTAGCGAGCTTAAGCAAGCTACACTGAGGTAGAATAAGGCAGAGTAAGGTGAAGTGAGGCAGCGTGAGATAGAGCAAGGCTGGTGGTAGAGTGAGGCAGAGCGTGGTAGAGCGAGGCTGGAGGTAGAGTAAGACGGAACTTGGTAGAGCGAGGCTAATCATAGAGTGAGGCAGAGCGAGGCTGGAGGTAGAGTAAGACGGAACTTGGTAGAGCGAGGCTAATCGTAGAGTGAGGCAGAGCGAGGCTAATCATAGAGTGAGGCAGAGCGAGGCTGGAGGTAGAGTAAGACGGAACTTGGTAGAGCGAGGCTAATCGTAGAGTGAGGCAGAGCGTGGTAGACTGAGGCTGGAGGTAGAGTAAGGCAGAGTATGGTAAAGCGAGGCTGGTGGTAGAGTGAGTCAGAGCAAGCTAAAGCAAGCTACGGTGGGGTAGAATAAGGCAGAGTAAGGTAGAGCGAGGCAGATGGAGGTAGACTATTGTACAACACTGTGCTCTCATACAAGATTGACGCTGATGAGAACATGTTTAAAAGGTACTGGAAGGTGAGTAAAGGTTTTCTAAACTGCAGAGTTTGTTAGATATTTGCCTCCTTTCTGATGCTCTACAGATGATTCAGAACTGCAGAGCTGCATGGCCTGGCCTCAGATCACTCCCCGAGATAAGAATATATAAAAGTGGCTGTTCAGTTTAATGTAAAGCGAGCTGAAGTGGAGAACAATGCTGCAATAAAACAGGAATGAGGCGGTAACCGCACGTATCATATAATCTCTTTCACACGATCAATGCCAGTTGCGTAACTCAGTCTATTCCTGAGAAAGTCTGAAGGGTTTTTGAAAAACTCTCCTGTGCTATTAATGCTACTGTCGGTTACATAAGGCTGCTAATGCTAGAACAGCACAGTCAACGAGTACCTGTAGGGTCCTCTTCTCTAATGTTATTAGGGAAATAAAAAAGTGAATATAGATTCCTGCTTCAGATGAGGTCCTTAAGCTTCAACAACTCTCAAGTTAAGTATTGACACCTTTCAAGCTTATAACTCTTAAACCTTAACCTTTAGATTCTTAAGTCTCAACCACTCAAACAGAGCCTCAAAATATCACATATTCTCAAACAATCCCAAGTTCTCAAAAACCTCCCAAGTTCTTAACTTATGTGTCAAACCTTTGTAAGTTTTAAAATCTTCAAACATTCCTAAGAATGTTTTTTATTAAAACTGTTCTTAAGCTTAAACTTCTGAATTTCTAAACCTAATTCTGTCTAAATCTTAAACCTCAAACCTTTCACGTTACTAGGCTTCAAACATCTTAAGTTCTTAAGACTTATAATGCTTCTTAAAACCCGAGCTGCACAACATATATCGTTTGAGCATCATCATCGCCGTATGAACTTGTGCAATAGTAGTGAAATATAGGGCTGTATCAGACAGTAAGTTGCATTTTAAGGCTACTGTGCAAAATTATCCTCTTGAGAACTGATCTTAAATGCATGTATATTTTCAGTATATATAAAATGCTCACATCTGGGGAGAGCTGTTTGACGTAGGTACTTCCGAACACTACAGACTCCAGAGTTGGGATGAGGGAGTCTTTGCTCTGTGCTGGTGCGTTACGGTTCAGCCAGGTGCTTTTAACCAGTCGGGGGAAACTGAAACACAAACAAAGAGAGTGTCAGTCAACAAAGACTGAGTATGCTTCAAGTAGTACGAACAGGTTTTTGAGCATTGTTGCCTTTAAAAACCTGTTAAAACACATCAAAACACAATGCAAGCAGCCTTTTGGGTTGTCCTGGTTGATTAGTCAATTAGTCTATGCAACCCTTAAACAGTACTAACACTTTCTTGTGTAAGAAAAAATTGAGACTACTTTAAAATGACCAGTTGCAGGTTTATGTTTAAGTAAAATGAATATTGCTGTTTTTTTCTAGTTTTTAAGCATTAATTTCCAGAAATGGTCAAAATAATGAAAAAACATGTAGTGCAAAAAAAAAACAAGTTTATATTTATGTTAAAACAACAATACTAATGTTCAGCTATTCAGTTAAGAAATCAATGTTTGGTGGAATGACCCTTTCACAGCTTTAACGCCTCTTGGCATGCCCTCCACCAGTCTTACACACTGCTTTTGGGTGCTCTTATGCCACTCCTGAACTCAACGCAATCTAGAGGAAGATGGATGATCACAAGCCATCAAACCAAGCTGAACTGCTTGAATTTTTGCACCAGGAGTGGCAAAAACTTATCTTATCTAACTGTTTACTCAGCTTAGCTTTACTTAACTTAGTTGGATACCCCCCCCCCCCCCTTTTTAAATGCACCTTATAATCCTGTGCACCTTATAATGCAGTAAATAAAAATATGGTAATAAAAAAATTGCAGAAATGTGTATATATTCTAATAGACTGGGTTAAACAGAATTATACTGGGTTAAAAAATATATATATATATACTGGGTTTAACAGGCTTTTTGACCCTTCTCTGACCTGATGAGAGGCTGATGCAGGGCTACGAGGGAGGCGTGGATGGTGACGGAGATGACGGATAAGTGGAAGTAGTCGAACATGACGTTGACGTGCTGGTGGATGCCTCTGTGGAGGCTAAAGTGCAAGCGTAAGGTCCGGCTGCTGATACTCTGCAGGGAGCTGGAGTCCTCCGGCCTGAGGATTTACAGATTGATATACAATTACTTAAACATTTACAATACAACATTTACAACAAGTCATCCAGACTATGAAGGAACACATAATGAATCATGTAGTAACTTAAAAGTGTTAAACAAACCAAATATACTCTGTAAAGAAGCATTTAGATTTCTGAGGCTGGTAACTCTCAGAATGATGAACTTATCCCGTACTCTGATCAAATTATCCTGTACAACAGAGGAAACTCTAGCTGGTCTATTCCTGGGGCAGTCCTGATGAGTGCCAGTTTCATCATTATAATGTTTTTGATGATCTTTGCAGTCTAATTTCTTGAAATGTTTCTGATCGACTGACCTTTTTCTTCACAAATTTACAACTGATGCTCTCAAACACATTAAGAGGCAAGAAATTCAAGTAATTAACTCTTGATGAGTTCAGCACAGCTGTTAACTGAAAGCCTGAATTCCAGGAGACTCTACCTCATAAAGCTGACTGAGAAAATCCAGCCAGGATCTAAAAAAAAGGGGTTGTACTAAAATTAACAAATGAAAATACTCTGGTTCTTTGAACACTTTTTTGTTTAGTCAATATGTTCTTTTTAATAAGTTGACTTTTGTATTTATCTACAATGTAGAACATTCTTAATACATGAAAAAAACACAGAATTTATGGTGTGTCCAAATTTTGACAGGCTTAATAAGCTGATCTACAGCTGTTGGTCTTACTAAAACTGCAGTTTACACTTGTCTTAGACATAATATTAAACGGTTTTGGGCAATATTTTAAAAATATTCTCTGTATTACCTATAATAGATAAGAAAACTCACGTATAGTCGCCATCTGTGAAGAAGAGATCCAAAGCCAGCTGAAAGTCCATCTCATTCAAAGACTCTTCCACCTAAAGATAAAATAGTGCAATTATTTATTAATTTAAGTTAATTTTTTTTTATCAATCAACAGCCATACTTCTAGTTCACACAACAATTTTGGCCCAGTTTTTCGGCCACAAAATATCTAGCAGGTTTAAAGGGATAGTTCGGTATTTTTGACATGAGTCTGTATGGCATCATCATAACCAGTGTTGTGCATCCACACTGACTTACCCCCCACAGCGTCCTGTGAGCAGAGTTCTTGTCCAGTTTAGGTCAAAGCGAAAGTAGTCCGGCATGTTTGCTGGGGTCAGGAAAATAACTCCTTTTTCTTCCCAAAGCAGTACGTGTTCAAAAGAGTGATTTATTTACATCACAAAAAACTAACCCTGCAAAAGTCACGCCTCGTAAATCACTTGGGTCCTACTTTCTCTCATTTCGTATCAGTGCGCGTCATTCTGACAGCGAGCTGCGCACGCGTCAACAAGCGAGAAGTAAACAAAGCGACCCAAACACGTAGGCTAGCTGTCAGGTTGCAGCGCTGCGCGCATTGATGTGGAACGAGAGAAAGTAGGACCCAAGTGATTTACGAGGCGTGACTTTTGCAGGGTTAGTTTTTTGTGATGTAAATAAATCACTCTTTTGAACACGTACTGCTTTGGGAAGAAAAAGGAGTTATTTTCCTGACCCCAGCAAACATGCCGGACTACTTTCGCTTTGACCTAAACTGGACAAGAACTCGGCTCACAGGACGCTGTGGGGGGTAAGTCAGTGTGGATGCACAACACTGGTTATGATGATGTCATACAGACTCATGTCAAAAATACCGAACTATCCCTTTAATATCTGACCCAGTCGATGTCTGGAGGTCAAAAGCGACAGCTACCTACAGCCAATAGGATCGCTTAGAATAAGAGAACCACAAGCCCAAAACACATCTTTTGCATGATCAGTGCCGTTTATGGAGTCTGACCACTTTCTGTTCCCCTGTTATATTAGGAAATTACTGTTAACCCTTTATGGCACAGATTATTATTTTTTTTAGAAAGAAAAAAAAAATAACCACCAACCACCAGCTTCCAACAAAAGTGGTCTAGCTGGGCAATGTTGCCCTAATAACTAAACAAAAAAAATTGTATAATTATTTGTTATGTTTGTGACAACAATTACATTACCAAAATTAAAAGATTAGAGGGTTAAACACTAGAAGGAACTCACAAGTGAGTCCTCTATGAATGTTGGGGGTAAATAGAGATAAAAGCTAAAAACTAAAAAATAGCAAATAACTTCTAGTTTTGAGTATTCCTTTAATTTTAGAAAATAGAACAGAGTAATGTATTTTACTAAAAAAAAAAAAAAAGGCAGTTAAGGCACTAGAATTACTGCTACTCTGAGCTGATTGGTTGGTGAGCTGATGCTGGAGTTAAAGTCAGAGCATGTTTATAAGGTTTATAAATAGAGTTGAAAACCTTAAAAAGGTTCATATTGTTCTGTGTTAAAGAAATTAGTACATATTTCAGTATAAAAATGATCAGACATTTTTAAATTTATTCTGATTTTGTTTAATTGCTCCATATAAACCAATTCATTATGGGCTCACTTTAAGTGGGTATTCTCCTCTCTAAAGATTCTCTATCGTTGGCATTGTTGGTTCTGGCATGCTCTTGTAACAAAAATTGTGTAATTCGCAAATTTGTGTTGCCGATCAGTTATGTAGTGTAAAACAGGCAATAAGTAGATTGTAGATAAGTAGATCTGTTTAACCAAAAAATAAAAATATCCCACCTTCTTCTCATCCAGCAGCATCATCACCTTAAATATCAGAACGTCGTTGACGACGATCTCCTCGTTCTTGTAGAGGATCTGAAAGGTTTTGCTGCAGATGACGTCGTCTTGCACCGAGGCAGGAAACGCCAAATCTGAACCTGTGAAGTAACGAACAAAACGAATGAGTAAATAAAAATATAAATAAATAAAAGTAGGGCTTTCACATTAATGCATTCATTTTTATTAATTCATCACACAAGAAGATAATGCGTAAAATAAAAAAAAACTTTGCGGTTATTTTAGCTCGGAAACAGCTGTTAGCCATTATCACCAATTTGCCATTTTAGGCTTCATAATAAAAGTCCCCAGGGCAGATAATATAAATGAAATGTGTATTCATGTGTAGTTTCAATGTTTTATAGCCATTTTCTTCATAAGAAGCAAAAAGCTACCTAGCTAACATTCCTGTACCACTTTAAATGATGCAATGGTTAATAGCAGAGGCTGCAGTATTTAAGGTGGAATGGAAAAATGACATAAAAGCTAATTAAAGCTAATTTCAGCTTTCCATTACAGAGGAATTAAGGAATTGACAATAATAATTAATTGTTGCATCACCTGAACACTTTTTGAAGACACAGGGTTAACTAGCAGCAGCTAGGGTACTGAATTTTAGCTCTCCACTGTTACAATGCTATATCTGTATTGTGTGCTTGAAGGTTTTCCCCAATTATTAGGGGGGGAATTTCACCCTTCTCCTTTAAAATCTGTTCCGAGGTGATAGATTACACTTGAAAACAGGGGGTAGGCATACTAAAGTGTATACATAACGTGTATATGCAGTAATATTTTATTAAGGTAAATAACTGGGACACACGTCTCTCTATAGAAGTGCAAGTGTAATACGTACTAGCTTACTGTATAAGTTAGCAATTTAAGTCACTAATTCAGCATTTAAAAAGGATTTTAATTAATCTTCATAAATCTACGATCTAATACATGATTTATGTAACAGGCTCGTTAAAACGATAACTCTGCCCCCTTCAAAAACTTCTTACCAAACAAACCAGTCATGCTTCCCAGCTGAGGAGCTCTGTAACACAGCATTACTTCTGCTCTAGTTAACTCAAAAAACAAAGGCTTAGCACAGCTTTAGCTTTAAGCCTCGACTTTAAACTCAACAACAAAGACTGAGACAATCAGGCCTTTTACACAGATCTGGCTCTATTCTATTATATACAGCTCTGGAAAAATTATGTGTTTCTTTGATTTTACCAAATTCAAAACCTCTGGAATATAATCAAGAGGAAGATGGATGATCACAAGCCATCAAACCAAACTGAACTGCTTGAATAAAGTTATCCAAAAGCAGTGTGTAAGACTGGTGGAGGAGAACATGCCAAGATGCATGAAACCTGTGATGAACTTATTTTCTTTGCATTATTTGAGGTCTAAAAGCTCTGCATCTTTTTTATTTATTATTACAAGTTATTTCAGCCATTTCTCATATTCTGCAAAAAAATAAATAAATTGGAATTTGGGAGAAATGTTGTCTGTAGTTTATAGAATAAAACAACAATGTTCATTTACTCAAACATAAACCTATAAATAGCAAAATCAGAGAAACGGATTCAGAAACTGAAGCCCTATCCCTAAACATGCAGCGTAAAACATGGCTACCCAACCTTAAACATGGGTATCTTAATGCTGCATACAGCAGTACACCCTGCATCCCCACGAGGAGATGATGGAAGATTGTACAGAGCCTGGAGAGAGGCTTGGAATTCCCACAGCTGGCAGTGTGAATCCTAGCAGGCCGAGGAGAGGCTGAGAGCGAGGATTACGTAATAGAGAGTAAAAGTGTGTGAAGGGCTGGGCAGCTTACATAACACTCAACTCAGTTCCTTCCATAAAGAGGCAGGGGGACTGGTTGCAGTGATGGTGGTGGTGGAGATGAGTTGGAGCAATAATAGTGTTGTATGATATACCAATACTAAAAATGAATCTCAATATTGCATCATTAAAAACGGTACAATTTATTACCACATTTATTTATAACTCAAAAATCCCAACTTGTCATCTTTTCATCTTAATAATTCAGGAATGCCTCAACACATCAGCATAACGTTTATATATACAGCTCTGGAACAAATGAAGAGGCCACTACAGTTTCTAAATCTGTTTCTCTGATTTTACTATTTATAGGTTTATGTTTGAGTAAAATGAACATTGTTGTTTTATTCTATAAACTACAGACAACATTTCTCCCAAATTCCTAATAAAAATATTCTCATTTAGAGCATTTATTTACAGAAAATGAGAAATTACTGAAATAACAGAAAAGATGCAGAGCTTTCAGACAGCTTTCAGATCTCACAAGTTCATATTCATAAAGTGTAAAAAGTTCAGAAATCAATATTTGGTGGAATAATCCTGGTTTTTAATCACAGTTTCCATGCATCTTAACATGTTCTCCTCCACCAGTCTTGCACACTGCTTTTGGATAACTTTATGCCTTTACTCCTGGTGCAAAAAATCAAGCAGTTCAGCTTTGTTTAATGGCTTGTGGTCATCCATTTTCCTATTGATTATATTCCAAAGTTTTATTTTATTTGGTAAAATTAAAGAAACTCATTTTCAAGTGGTCTCTTTCCTAGTCTAAAATGGACAAACTGCTCAACTACCCATTTTCCCGGTGTCATATAACTCGTTAGTGTTAAAAGGTCTCAGGTGTGAATGGGGAGCAAGGTTGTTAAATTTGGTGTTTTTGGGTTCACTTCTCTCATACTGGCCACTGGATATTCAACATGCCACCTCATGGCAAATAACTCTCAGAGGATGTGAGGAACTGAATTGTTGCTCTCCACTGTAAAGATGGCCTAGGCTATAAGAAGATGGCTAACAACCTAAACATACAGCAGTTCTCCAGGATGGTTTTCTCTCAGAACAGGCCTCCACGTGTTATATATACATACATACAACATACTGCATACACTGTATATATATTCTTCACATGATTGACTGAAGGGCTTCCAAGAGCCTGAGTTGTTTATGACCCAAAATTCTAATCTTAACCCGCCCTGAAGCAGGAGAGGAAGGCAGTGCGGGTTTTCGTGGCGAAACAACCCAGTAAAATAAGTGATCCACCTTCAGGAGACCTCAGGTCCTGCCTCAGGTTTCCTTCCAAACCTGTTAAACCTGTAGGAACTCATGCTGCAGGACCCTGATCTTAATTTCAGAAGGAGCAAAGCAACAGGCATGTAACACTGCAGCTTTTCCTGCTGTGTTATTAATAAAGAGTTATCTTATAGTACCTTAAAAAGCGTTCTTTATGTTAGTTATTCTTTGTTTCACATTGGCTCTGCTCAATGAAACATTTTTCCATTTTTTTGTTATTTAATGAGTGCATCACAGAGAATATCTGGCATATGTACTGTATATAAGAGTTAACTTACTTGTGGGATGGAGAAGACTGGCCTCGACTCTGTGAGGGGTCCGAGGTGGTATTTTCATACTACCACGTATCTGATAAAACCTGGAAAAATAAAATCATACAGACTAATTACTAAACAGTCAACAAAGAAACAAGTAAAAATAAACTGATATATGCACGAGCTGGTTTTCTGTAAAGCACCATGGTTTTTTTAAGGTTCAAGAAAAGCAAGAAAGTTATTTCGGTGGAAAAGTGCTTTTAGAGTAAGCTGTAAGTGACTGTGGAAGAAATTCTACCCCACAAACACAGAGAGAACTTGGAAACCCAGGTAGGGCCTTGAACAAAAGTTAAAACATAAGGATTTATTTCTAGCAAATTTATGCTTTATCTTACCAGGTGTTTCAGAAATGAGTGGCTGTTTTCTTTTTTTTTTTTTTTTTGATAAAAAAAAATAAATGTCTTTTATATAAAGATGTAAATCGTAATTACTCCATTTTGGAAAAACACATTAAAACTGTAATTCTACCCATTACTATCCAACCCCCAGGTATAAAACTGTAAAGCTGAGGCAAACTAATAGCTCAGGTCAGTAGATCTAAAAGCATGCAGTCCAGCACTTAACTGCTCATGAATGAGTAATCAGCACTTTCACAACACCACACTTAACCGCTGCCTGCTCAGTTCCCTTCCAGAGTTCTCCGGAAGAGCTGCTTAGTGCCAGACTCTGAGGCTTACACTTCCTACTGTATTCTCTCGTTTCCCTTTCTACTACAGTTCTCAAACGCTAAGTAAACTCCTGTCCTGTTACAGGCCTTTATTCATACTCCCTCCTCCAGGACATGTCCTTCCTCTACATTGATGTTTAGTTAAATAAACCATAAAATAACTACATGTACCTACCACTGTTTCCGCTACACACTTTTTGCTTCAGAATTTTAGGAAGCGTCACAAATTCACAATCACAAAACTCAATTTGACAGAAAGAGAGAATAGAAATGAGAGAAAGGCAAATCAAAATTAACTACCATTAAGTTAGAAAGATAGATTTTATAGTGTAAAAGGATATTCAAAATGTAACAGAGTTAGAATAGGTCATGGGCTATGCAAAACATGTTCAAGTTCTTTCCACACAATCACTCTAACATAAAGATTCTTACAAGTTTCAGTCCGTTTCAGAATGAGCCATTTGAGGCCTCTCACTCATTCTTAACTGCGATAGAAGCACAAAACTCATTATTTGAAAGTGCTTCCATCTCCTTCATCTGAAGACTTGCCACAGACCATAGGTACAGATGCCTCCCTCAGACAAAGTCTGCTGGCAAATTAAGGTCATATCGAGACCACAGAAATCCAGATAGCCAGAATGCTAGGTATTAAGCTCCGCTAAAACTGCTATCCTAGTCCTGTACAGCCCTTGTATCTTTTAATTGGAAAACAAGACACTCTTTGTGAAGAGGTAGTGAAGGGTGTCAAATGATACCAAAGATTACTTTAATCAATTCTTTCATTGTACAGTACTTTCATCTCCCTCATCTCCTGACTTGCCATGAACAGTAGGTACAGATCCCTCCCTTAGACAAAGTCTGCTGGCTAATCCTGCTGTGTACTGTCTGAGGTTCTCAACCAGAGGAGCAAATGGTGAGGCTCTGTTGGGGGTTGTTCATGCCCTGTATCTTTTAGCTGGAAAACAAGACACTCTTTGTAAAGAGGTAGTGAATGAAGTAAACTGATACCAAGCATGTTGAGATGCTGGCTGGCAGGCAACGTACTGGAGGGAACGCCTGGAAAACAATGCCTGAGCCGGAAGATGGGCAGCAGAGCAGGAAAAACACACACAGGCTGTGAGCGACGAGGGAAGAATGGAAAGCATAGTTTACTTCCTGCCCAACAGCTGAGCAAACCCTGGTATCACAGTGACCGACCATTCAGGAGGCGTGGAATGCTGTTGTCTCTGGGTTGTGAACTGCAGTGTCAACATCAAACTGCCCAGCTGTGCTCAGGTCACTTCTGATTCATGATGCAACATCACAACAAGAGTAGAATGTTCCTTACACACCGACCAGCCATGCACCTTATTCACTACATGCCCATGTTGAAATGAAAGCAAGGCTGGGGGGGTACGTTCCTAAACCAGAAATTCCAAGGCAGTGAGGGAGCCGGCAGAATATCCACCAGTTTAAAAGGCAGCACCTGCGTGGACAACTAAAGCCTAATTTACACTCTCGAGTCAAACCAACATTGTAGCCTACGCGTATCTAGCTACGCAGAGGAGTGCATTTACACTTATGTGTGCGTGTATCAGTGGCTCTGTGATGCTCTGCAGTTTAAACGCAATGTTCTGCATTGTAGATTAATACTTAAGTCATCCATAGTGTATCCAAGTGCATCATCACTCTTCATTCTTGGTATCAGTTTACTCCGTTTACTGCCTCTTCACAAAGAGTCAGGGGCTAAACAGAACTAGGATACTAGTTTTAGCTCAGCTAAATACCAGGCATTCTGGCAATCTGGCTTTTTGTGGTCTTAATATGACCTGCAGACTTTGTCTGAGGGAGGGATCTATACCTTCTGTCCGTGGTAAGCACATCAGATGAGGGAGATGTAAGTAATTTCAAATAATGAGTTTTGTGCTTCTATCGCAGTTAAGCATGAACTGGCTTGTTCATGCTAACTGTTTGGCTAAAATCTCCAGAAGACAATTTGGTCTTCAACGGTAATGAGGTCCTGCAACCAGTGCCCCTACTCTAACCTCTAAATGCTCTAAACGGTGCACTATTTCAACAGGACAATGGTCATCCACATACTGCTGCCTTCTTACGAGCATACCTTGAAGATACAGATGCATCTCCAAAATGTGTCCAAAAACTGTGTAAGAACACTGGAGCTGCATGGTATGGATTTTATCACAGGACTCTATTAGGAACATCTCTACAACTCTGACACAACTACGTCTGGCAAAGCGTTTTTTATGCAGTACTTCTAAAGGCATGTCAGATTCGCCCCTTTATAAAACACTAACAAACAGTCACGAGGCTTCAGAGATCTGTGCAATAACTGCCACATGAATAAGTTATGAGTTGAGTGGGCTTCTCTGACGCACAGAAAAATATATGAAAATACTGCAGCAGCTCAACTGAACATACATACAAGGGCTTTACCATCTAGAAGAAGAGGAAAAAAGACATGCTTAAAGATTGCAAAAACAGCAACAGTTCGATCTAAACCACACCCTGTTCATCTTAAGCAATCCAAGCATACAATCTCATACAATATCCCTACGAAGGGGTGTAGCAACTTCCCGTGATCAAACAACTTCTGTAAGACACACACACACAGTGGAAAGGAATGCTGGGTCAAGTGATGCAGCACGTCCAGCAGATACCAGCTCTCTGAAAACATCTCTGAAGTGAAAAGAGAAGTCAAGACTGAAGAAACAGGAAGAAACAGAGAGAGCGAAAGACTTTCTCTGTAGGCCTGAAGCTGTTGTCTGTTGTCAAGATAAGAAAATTAAAACCTTTGATACGGTACGTGTCTAAATATCTCAATACCGAAACTGAAACGATAGCACGGCAAAAATCTAAAACATCACAAATTAATAGAATAATATAAGATCAAACATGGAACTGAAAATTATTTGTTGGTTTTTTTGTTATGATTTATTTCTCCTATACTTAATTTTTGAGCTCTCTAAGAAACAATCTAATTTCCAAACAAAGTTCAAGAAAAGAACAAGAGTCATTGGTTTTGATTCATCAGATAATAAGGCATTTAAAAGCTGGGAGACATTTAAACCCTAAAATCTGCTGATATTTTTTGAATTATCATGTGATCTAGGTGTTTTTGGATGCTTTAAAGAACTTGGAACTTGACAGGTTGAGTGTTGAGTCGACACATTGAGGGAATCAATGATTCAAAATATTGTTTACCTCCATTTGTTTTATCGATTTTTTGTTTACTACATAATTTTTTTCCCTTACATGGTCTTAATGTTTTTTGATTAATGGACAAATAAACATTCTCCAACCTGATCTGAAATAAACTCTTTTTAAATTGACTTCCATTGAAAGTTATAAAGGTTTTATCTCTCTCCTGTAAAGTTGCTGTTTTGGAGAAACTTGTTTTTCTTTGGTGAGCGATGATGTGCTTTATCCTGATGTGTTGAGGCCATCTTGTGTTATTAAGCTGAGAAAACGACAGAAAGGTGCGATTTCTGTGTTAATGCGGTGCCTGGTGCTGATTTGGTTAAAGTACTGGTACCTAGTAAATAGGGTATTGTACCAATCTGAACTACAAAATATTGAGATACCTATTCAAGTATTATTATACTGTGCAACACTAGAGCAAACTGATAGCTTGAACCATGCTTCAAAATTCCCTTCCGTTGCTGTAAATCATAGACTACTGGACCTTTCTGTTGATGGAAAGCTCTGTGAAAGGAACTGCTCACAACAGAGTGGGAGTGTAACCTAACCACTGCAGCCTCAGCTTTCTGTTCTTGGCTGAAAGAAGCGGAGCCCATACACCTAAAGGTTGGATGTTGTGTGTCTATTTGCAGAAATTGTACAGAGTGTTTATCTACAATGCTGAGAGCTCTGACAGCAGCTGGGGTAAAGCTAAGATCTCTGCACACTTACCCTCGCTGGAAGAGATCCACATTGTAGAACTTGTGGAGCTCTACGGAGAACTCCACAGTGGCCTGGACCTCACTCATACTGGCTTTAGGGGTGGAGCAAGGCCAGCTTCAGATCCTCTGCAGCATAACTGTAGAGAAAAAACATTTACATGAAATTAGGTTAATCTAGCATTATAAGTATATCACCCAAAAAAAGACCAGAACTTTAAAGAAAATATGTTTTGAAAAAGGTGTTGAGGTTATACAAGTGTACAGCTTGGGAATGTCCACACTTGTTTGAGGTCTTGTGAGTGAGTATCTGACATTTGTCTAAACGCCTTGCGTTTTGTAAGTGACGCGCATGTGCAACACAGCCATGCTTCACATTAAGTTTCACTTTAATCCCAGACAGAATCTCAAGAGCAAAGCTGTGATATTAGTCTTCTAACATTATTAAAACAGAGTAGGACTGCAACTATTGATTCTTTTGGTAGTCGACTAATCTGACGATTATTCTTTCGATTAGTCGATTAGTCAGTGGTTATTTCTGCCATTTCTAAAAACGATAGAAACAGCAGAACAAGTTAAAGCATTAAATGGCATTTAAATATCTGAATGTTGTTTAAATTCCGTCATGGGACATGATACTAGCTCCTTTCCCAAGCCTTTTTACAAGCCAGTGTATTCTCACATAATGTTTTATACAGTGAACATAAACATAAACAGCAGGATTTCTGGCCTTTTCACCCTTCAGTACCCAATTTTATTCAATTTCTGGAAAACTAAACCACTAAACAGCACGACTGCTCTGGACTTTTCATGCCTATACAAACTGTCCTGAATCACCGTGGATTAATGTGGTTTTTTGAACACCATGCCAACGGTGATTCAACACCAGGAAAATACAATCTGGTTCATGAGTGCATTTAATCTGGATCTGGGAACCTGGCCCTCGAGTGCTGAAGTAGGCCAGGGATTTCAAGCTGAGATCAGAGGGAAAATAGCATTTCACTAAATTCATAAATGTTATTGCCTAATTTATTGCCCAATAACCATGTTTTAATATGTAAACATGGTGTGTGTGCCATCTCTTTTATTCCTGGAAATTCTATTTAGACTGTATCATAGCAATAACATGTTTCATTCACTATATGCACAAAAGCAATAGGACACTTTGAGATATTGTGAACATACAGTGGCTTGTAAACGTATTCATACCCCTTGAACTTTTCTAAATTTTGTCACCTTACAACCACAAACTTAAATGTATTTTATTGCGATTTAGATATAGACAAAAACATGCTATTTAGAGGTTTTAGAGTGAATACTTTTGCACGTCACACTTTTCAGATTTTATATTTGAAAAAAAATTAGAAATGTACCATTTTCGTCCCCTTCACACTTACGCAATACTTTGTGTTTGTCTGTCATTTAAAATCTCAATAAAATACATTTAAGTCTGTGGGTGTACGGTGACAGAATGTGGAAAAGTACAAGGGGTATGAATACTTTTGCAAGCCACTGTGTGTGATGTGTGATAACGTTGTCGGAAATCCCGATATCGATGTGAAACACACTAGAGTAGAATTAAATTCAATTAGTTTAAGCTTCTCAAAGGTTTTTCATCACTTGGCTTTGCTGTACCCATTTATTTTAAAGTAAGAAGTAGTTTGATGTGAGAGTTAACGGTGGACCTCTACCTCACTCTACCTCCAGCCCCGCTCTACCTGGCTATACCTTATTTCACCACACTTCTTTCTCAATCTATCTCTCTGTACATCACTCTACCTCCAGCCTCGCTCTTTCATTCGACCATGCTGTACCTCACTTTAGCTTGCTCTAACTCGCTCTCCCTCAGCCCTCCCTCATTAGATCACATGATTACAGGCTGAAGTATAAAGATCTCCCTCTTTTGCTCTATGTGAGTAAAGCAGTTTGAGTTACCCCTTTTGTATTAAACTGAAATCACATAACGACAAATATATGATCCATCTTAAAGCCCTAGTGGATGCCATGCAGCGGAAACAGCAGCAAAAGAAAGCAGCATACATGGCACTTTAGGATCAGGCCCGCAGTACAATCTGCAAGAATATCTGGTTACAAAACAGCTGAAAACCAGAGTTCAAACCCCCACTACATTCGCCCACCTGCTGAGTAAAAATGCAGTGGATGAGGCTCACGCCTCCGCTATGCCAGGTAACTGACAGGAAGGAGCGGGGTGGCGTGCAGGAAGTAAAGAGTGGGGTCCCCTGGAACTCCCTGTGCCTTTGATCCAAATGAAGGAGCAGCAGTAATCTGATTCCTGCTGAGACGCATGCAAACTCAGCTGCAGCGAAGTCCTGCGCTGTAAATAACACGCCTTTATACCCGGCTGCCGGATCGGCCAAACATAGAGCGAGATATGAGATAAGAAAGGAACAGCAATGAATCACGATTCCAGAATAGCTCAGAAACACTGTAGTGTGATATTGGAGTGTAGCTTAAAATATAAACCATTATGGAAAGGTCTAAAACAAGCCATCAACACCCACCACTCGTACATACACGTATCTTTTTTGATGCAAAAAAAAGTTTTAATTATAATCTGGATATAAATAAACTAGCTTTTTTCCATAGTTTAAATTAAAAAAGCATTTACCATGCTTTAACGAAACTCTCAATTCTTAAAGCCCTATTAGCTTTAGGCCTCTCTGGGGGGGTGGGGGTGGGTCTACATCATTGTAGACAATATTAGTGTCATCTTAGAGAAAAAAAAAAAAATGTGGGTATGCATCTTCACTTTAGCCTTCCTCTACTTCCTTATACCTCAATCAATCTACCTCAGTCTCTGATTCTACAATGCTCTACCACACTTTACCTCTCTCTACCTCCAGCCTCGCTCCCCCTTTCCGACCTTTGAACTTTCACCTACGAGTAGCAAACAAGCCCAGTTTGGTGGGAAAACCGCAAACCTGGCAACTTATGCTACAAAGGCAATTCAAGAGTGCAATACAAAGGGAAATATTATTACTAAAAGAAGAAAATATTAATAAATAAATAATATAGAAATAAACTGATTTAAAGCCAATTTACATAAATAAATAAAAAAAAACATTGAGTGTGAACACAGTTCCCTCGTAGTATTACCAAGTTGTTCCTCACAATAGAAAACACTGATTACATTTTTAAACAAAACATTTTCAAATTGTAATAAACAAAAGTGACATTGTCTGGTATTATTTACACCTCAATTGAAGACAAATTTAAGTAGAATTTCCTGAATATAACAATCTGCCTGTATGAATGACTTTTGTATAGCTACCTGAACTATCAAAATTGTATTATTTGCAGCCCTACACTAAATAAACCACTTCTGACACCAATATTTACATGTAAACGAATAATTAAAGATCTATGTTGAGTTACTGAAAGTTAATACACTATTGCAAAACAATATTTTCCAACACCTCTTTACAAACCTACTCATATTTCCATATATTACTCATATTTCATTGGTGATTAGGTAGGAAACTCTGCACTCAACATTTTCACCAAGTCTGCTCTTTTATTGACTCAAGATATCCTGACCCAGTTTCAGACAGAGCACAAGCTTTCCATATTTAAACTGTGAACACACAGAAACTGAGCCTGATTAGGGCCGAATCCTGTTATTTCAAAAACAATGCCAGAGATCCCGAGCAGACCTGATCTCTGAGGTTTTATAAACTGCTAGTTTAGTGCTGCGGTCGTCTCGCAATACCTGATAACAACTTCAGCCCACGAGCTGCAGGGAGCCAGTGATTCAGGCTGATTTGCATGAACACACACCGCTGTGGAGAGCCGTAGTGTCTGCAAGTACGAGACGAGAGCGATGAGAACTTATCAAAATGCCTCGCTGTGCTCACAAAACAAAACACTTGCAAATGCGACAGCTGTGGAAAGGGCTGGATGGGTTTACTGATGCTCGGCGCGAGTGGAGTGTATGACCACTAGAGAAAATGAGCTTCTCTGTGGTGATTTGAGAGGATTTGTTTTTTTTTTTTATGCTGACACAACAGAGGAATGTCGGGTATGACTGGAAAACCATAAACAAAACAATCTGACCACAGCATGATTTGCCTTAAAAATCACTACTAAGCAGAGCAGTAGGATAAAAATTTGTATTGGCATGCCTATTAACACACCAAAAGAGCTGCAATAACATTCTGAATACAGGGTTCATAGATTTTTTAACCGATAAATTTCTTAACTTTTTCATGCCTTCAAGGGAATTTCTTTTACGACCATATGATGGACAATAAAACCAAAAACCAACTAAAACTATAATTGAAATTGATTATATTAGGCCTAAAATGAATCTGACGCACAATGTGATTTTCTCCAATAAACTGAAACACAAAGATTTGTAGACCATATTTCCACGACTTTACCAAAACTTTCTGGGTATTTTTATTTTTTCCAAAACGTTTCCAAGCCTGGAAATTGCTCATTTCAAATTACTTGACTTTTTTTCATGTTTTTCATGACCGTACGAACCCTGTGAATAACAGCAAACTGTTGTGAACAAAGTGATGTATAGTGCAGTACAGTGAGAAAGAGGAAGGCAGGACAAGGTGGAGTGAGGTAATTAGTTAAAGTGAGGTAGAGTAAGGTAAATTCAGGGTAAACATAGTGAACACTTACACCAAACTACATTTTATTCTGGAAAAAAAAATTGTTCAGCCAAGCAAATTGCTAAAAAAAAAAAAAACTTTGGTGAGTATTGGGTTTCACATTGATGTCAAGATATACAACAGCGTCATCACACATCACGTTTTTATCTTATCGTACAGCCCCTACGGGTTAAACCTATATCCAAAATAGATCAAATGCTTGTTAAAGTAACACTAAAAAAGGCAAACAGTCTTCTGGTAAACCAACAAATACAAGGGCTATATTAGATCAGCTAATGTTACTATCCTAGTCCTGTACAGCTTGTATGTTTCAGCTGTTAAAGCAATCAATTTTTAAGAGGTAGCAAACGGAGTATACTGATAGAAAGTTTTATAAATGGTGCTGAATGCTTTATTTTATGTCAATTTAAGCGTGTAGAGGGAACTTGAACCTTTAATAGCTAGCCTTGATACTGTTTGATACCTTTTTGATTGCTGTTAATCCAGGGTTAGGAGGAACTAGGTTGAGGTGGAGGACTGTTTGAACTTGATCCTTTCCCCACCTATGTATAACAATCCTAAACTTAAGACCATTTGCCAAATGTCATGAACATAAATGCAACTGTAATGTAATTTTATGTAATCTTGCTCAGGCTTGGCATATACTGGCATCCCTGAACAGCCTTTCCTCCATTAAATCTGGTCCTTTTTTTTTATTATATCTAAAGAGTGACAATTGAGCAACACAGTCTATTGGCCCTCAGGTTAATTCCACTGCTTAGTTATGCAAGAGAAAGAGACCAAACAGTGCAATTTGCTGCTGGTTAAAACTGTGCCTTGACTCACACATAAGCCGTAATATTATCACTAGGGATGTTCCTGATCCAATCCAATTTTTCAGAGGATTGGAATCAGATGGGAAAAGAATTTGATCACTAATTTATTAAAAACCTGACATTTCATTGTTTCTGTAGACTCTGCTGCACATAATTCTAACATAACTAAAAAACAAATATTTACACATACTGTAGGTATATCTCTCCTGAAAACCACTTATGTTGGTGAGTAAAGCGCTTCCATTTGTTAAGCCAGCTTAGATTTCCGATGTTTGCTTAGAGGAGATCATAATTAGGTAGCCTACGTGGAAATACTGTGGCATTTGGCCCTGACTACAATTGGTATCAGCAGATCGAGCTGAAATCGCATATATTGGTAATTTTTACTCAAATGAACAGTGTTTCTGTGTTATAGTAGCTGTAATATTGTTTTGGGTCCATGAAGTGTGTAACAACATACTTATAAACAGTTGCAACAACAACTTCTCAACCTGATATAAGATTATAGGCTAATATCACACTTACCCATCTTTGCTCCTTCTGCTACTGTGTCCTTGGCTTGAGTCCAATAAAACCATGGTCAAGCGTTGAGATCATATCTACAAATTCATGCCTAAAACACAGGTAAAAAAAAAAAAAACACAATGTTTGTTGACTCGATCTGGCAATATATACTGTAAGTATCAATTTTTTGGCAACTTTCTTATACAAATATTATATTATTATATTATAATACTTTAACTACTACACAAATTACAATTTGCTTTTGATTTAACTACAAACTGCATGGAACACATTTTTAGTATGGAAATTGTTTGGTTTATAGCATGAAGACTCAACAGAGTACGTAGATGTAAATTATAAAATGTAACTTTATGTAAAGTCTATGTAATTTACGCAATTCAAACCGCTAAATCCAGTGCAGTTTACTTCCAACAAGAATACAACTTTTGAGTATTTTAAAAAATATATTATTTAGACACACAGATAGATATATACTATTATATAAATATACAGCATGGTGTGTTCTGGCATTATAAATATACACTGATACCTTAAGATTACACTAGTACTGTAATTAGTCTTGCACAATATACTGAATCCGATTCTAGAAAAGTATTTTAATACTACGTCATAAAAACAGTACAGCACACAGAGCTTTCTCCTCCTTTTCCTGTCAATAATCATTTTTATTGCTAGAAATCGCGATTGTCTAGACCTGTATTGGGTATTATTAAACAGATTAATCACTAAGAGCTGGTTGCAAATACAATGTTAACTATTACATTTTTATAAACTTATGTTCATGCTTGAAATGAACAACAAACATGATCACACTGACTTTTCTTTTATGTTCTTCTATGATTCCATTCATTTCTGATGGTTACGTTTAAATCATATCTCACAGATCTACTCTTCACCACAGAGTCCCCAAGCTATTTAGAGATTGTTCCTTCAATTTAATATTCACTTTTACATTTATTTTTATTAACTTCTATATAATATTTACATTGATGTAAAACAGAATTCCCTCAATTGAATAAAAAGTCCTTTTTAAGTCAGTGTTTCTAAATCCTGGTCCTGGAGGTACACCTGCAGCTCTAAAGGAGCTTGTTAATGAGCTAATTAGTGGAATCAGGTGTGTTGGGAGAAGAGAAATGAGCAGAGCAGTGAAACCCCAGAACTGAGAAAACACATCTTTTTTATTTGAAAAATAATATTTATACTTAATTTAACAATACATTCAATTCTTTCTCAGATGGCGGCTACCTCTACTGAACTAATTTCCACGATTCAGGCCTCGTGCCCACCTGGTAAGCGATAAGATTGTTACTATAATAGTAATCCTTTATATGGCATAGTGTTGCCCTCTATACAAACACTACACTACTTCAATACAATACAATACAATACTGCACATTATAAATACTACATTACTACACTTCAATAGAAATACCACAACACAATAAACTACTACAACACTACAATAAAATACATTACAATACTACACTACTAACTAAAATACAATGCTACAGTACAATACAATGCAAATAATGCACTACACTATAGATACTACATTACTACAATACTACACTACAAGCAAATACAACACTACTACATTACAAAACAAATACTACACTTCTATACTACAATACTGAACTATATTATAAATACTACGTTACTACAATACAAATACTATACTACTACAATACAATACAAATGCACTACGCTACAACACAACAATAAATACATTACAATACTACACTACACTGACTCACTAGCTAGAATACAATACTACACAATGCTGCACTACACTAGAAATACTACAATACTACAATATTACAATACAATACAAATACAACTCTACAACACCACAAAACATTTTGTAACACTTTTGTAATACTACACTACAATACAAATACTACACTACAATGCAAAAATTACACAACACTACAACAATTAGAATACAATACTACACAACAAGAATACAATACAACACAACTAGAATACAATACTATACTACTAGAAATCAATACAACACTAAACTACACTACAAAAACACATTACAACACTAGCTATAATACAATAATAAACTACACTACAACACAACACTACAATAAAATACTTTACAATACTACGCTACACTACAACACTATAACTAGAATACAATACTTAACCACACTAAATTAATGTTATTTATCTTGAAAATTGGGGGGTTCTATAAGAAGAACAGCTTGACAGAAGAGTATCCAGTTACCTTTTCTTAAGAGCAACATACAGAAAATACTATATTAAAGCTTACTTAAAAATACTAAGATCTCCTGCAATAATGAACTCTATCTTATTATATTTATAAACCCTGTATTTAACTATATTACTTATAGCAGCCGGTCGTGGTCTCCCGGTTATCAGGCTATCTGAGCAGAAGCCGGTGAGTCGCGCTGTGATTGAGGCACCGCTGAGAAGATTTGAGCATATAGCTTAGCATAGATACCTCAGAACGGGCGAATCCGAGGCTGGAGATTTAGCTTTATTGTCAACATTTATCAGCTTTATTCCCCCTTTTAACCTGTTAAAATAAGTATAGGGGGTATTTTACACTGTATGACTTACGTGGAGATTTATGTTACGCGATTTAAAGGATATTTACCTCAGAAACTTCGTGTTAAACAGTGTTAGCTCGCTGGCTAATATCGCGTTAATTTTAAGCGGTTAGCATTAGCCTGGTAGCTAGCGTTTTTTGGCTAACTAACTAACCTATTTAACTACAGTTTTCAACTGTTTAAAGGATAAAATCCGAATATCTGACACATTTCAGATCTGATCATATATTAAAAGCATATTTACCTCAGACCGGTGCATTCCCAGGTTGTTAGCTATAAAAGCTAAACCGCTCCACTTCCAGGCCAAGGCACCGGGCGGCTCGCTTACTGAGCCCGACCTCCAGGCGTCTCTCCCCGGCTGCCCTTCTCACCGCATACCGCTGTCAGCTGAAGCTAACCCAGACAGTCAGTCAGACAGCTGGGTTAGGTTAAATCCTGGAGCTCCTCTCGGGTATTAAACCGCGCCGTTCTCCACTTTATTACCTCGATTTAACTCCGATTTTTAGACTAAACTCCAGTTAAAGCTCTGATCCACTAAACCCAGCCCGCTGTTTATTCTTCTGAACTTCTGGAAGGTGGAGAGGAGCGCTGGAAGGAGCAGTGGCGGGATCTGGGTGACAGGGGGCGGAATCCATCTCTCTATATAATAAACAGGGTGAACTGAAGATGCTGCTGCAGCTGAGAGGAAAATAATAATAAGCTTTATTTGTTTTATTTAAAATTAAGAGTTTCTTTGATTTTACCAAATTGAAAACCTCTGGAATATAATTAAGAGGAAGATGGATGATCACAAGCCATCAAACCAAACTGAACTGCTTGAATTTTTGCACCAGGAGTAAAGGCATAAAGTTATCCAAAAGCAGTGTGTAAGACGGGTGGAGGAGAACATGCCAAGATGCATGATAACTGTGATTAAAACACAGGGTTATTCCACCAAATATTGATTTCTGAACTCTTAAAACTTTATGAATATGAACTTGTTTTCTTTGCATTATTTGAGGTCTGAAAGCTCTGCATATTTCTTGTTATTTCAGCCATTTCTCATTTTCTGCAAATAAATGCTCTTAAATTGCAATATTTTTATTTAGAATTTGGAAGAAATGTTGTCCGTAGTTTATAGAACAAAACAACAATGTTCATTTTACTCAAACATATAAATTAGAGAAACTGATTCAGAAACTGAAGTGGTCTCTTATTTTTTTCCAGAGCTGTATAAATGAAAATATTAGAAAAACAATCCTACAGTGTTATACTGTTTAGGAAATATGTGTAGGTGAATCTAAAAAAAATAGAATATCATTGGAAAGTTAGTTTATTTCAGTAATTCAGTTCAAAATGTGAAACTCATGTGTACAGTTTTCACACAAACCTTATGGAGATGCAGATTTCATTTTCCAGCAGGACAGGCAATGTCTTCAAAAATGAAAAAAAGGTCATGTCCATATATTGTATGATGAGTCATTTCTATTGATTCCATTCTATCATTCTGCCTTGGGGCCAGGTTTGGAGGAGCAGTATTCTCTGTGGCTTTGGATGGAGACCAGCACTCTTTGCACAGACAGCCTCTCTGAAGAACTGGACAAAGCCTTGAGGGCTGGCATCATTAGACCCCCTCTTTCCATAGCACCAGGGGTTACCCAGAGGGAAGCAGTTGGAAGACCAGCACTCTCCATAGTACTAGGCAAAGTCTTGAGGGCAGTCGTTTGGATGCCCTGTGCTCTCTATAGCCTTGAGGGCAGAGAATTTTCCATGAATCTTTGATAAAACTGAACTGAACCTCAACCATCCTGTCCTTACATCCTTCCTGTTTTTAATTCTTGTAGTAAAACTCCTACAGGATGCTAGGCTGCTGTATTCTTCGTTCCATGGTAGACTTTGGACCATGTACTGTCTACATTCTGACAACTGCGCTTGAGTTTGGAAAACAAAAACAAAGCGTGTAATCCCCAGCGCAAATAAAAAATTCACATTTGGCATCATAAATTATTGCACGAGACCCTTATTCAGTGCACCATTTATTATATATCATATTTGCAGTAGGAGAACGTTGATTGGCTTCCACTGAGAACTGTGTGGGGCTGTTATATTTTTGTAATCTGTGTGAACCAACAGTATAACATCTATGTGAGGAAGTCCAAAAGAAGCCTTACCACTGCCTAGCCATTGCCCCTTCCAGCCTCAGAAGTCTGCGCTCTTTAATTTTAATAACATTTAGATATGAATTATTAATTTTCACTGGATTTTACTCACGGCCTTGGAGTAGAAATTGAGGAAATGTGTGTGAGCCACTGTTGGCTAAGTTATAGGGTATAATAAATCTGTAAAAACAGTTTCTCTTAACTGTATTGATCTAAAGTCGTACAAAAATATTCAACATTCGTTCTTTATTTGCACTTATTTATGTTTTATTACAAAAAATAATGAAACTACTACATTAAGTACCTTTTTTGTTTAATTCAACCTTTAATTAAACCAGAAAAGAACAAGTTACATTACATTACATTAACTGCCCAGCTGTTAGCATCATCATCCAGACTATAAAGAAACACACAAAGAATCATGTAGTGATTTAAAGGTTTTAAACAAACCAAAATACTCTGTGAGGCATTTAGGTGCTGGTAACTCTGATGAACTTATCCTGTGCACTAGAGGTAACTCTTGCTCTTCCTTTTCTTCGTCGGTCCTGATGAGCACCAGTTTCATCATCATTCAAGTTTTTGATGGTCTACTACTCATCTGAGTAACTAATTCCTCAGTAGGTTCCTCACTAATTCCTACACTAGACTGTAGTTAGTAGATAATAAAGTGTTTTAATAGTTTTACACATTTCTGCTTAGGGTGAGCAGAAATCACAAACAGTCCATATTAAACAGAACCTGGAATGAAGGTGGGATAGCAAATTCGTGTGAGTTATTTACGTAAGGAAAAGTGTTTAAAATGGATATTTAAGATCGCTAAGTAGATAGCAAGCTATTTGCATGTAATGCTGTAGCTTGAGCAGCTTGTGTGCCTTAACTTAAGACTTTACCTTAGTACAAAATATGCTGCTTTACAGGGACGTTCATGCATTTTCCAAATAGACAATGCAAAACCACATGCTGCACACATTACAAAGGCACTGTCACTTAAATTTACTAGTGTTTGTATTGTATGCACCCCTGACAGTAGTTACCACCACTATGTTGACACCCACCCTCCTCCACCATCCATAAACTAGTGCAAACAACCTATAGCAGATGTAGGCCTGAACCCTCACACATTTGTATGTTGCTGGAAGCAGTAAGCAGTAAGCTGCAGTGAGGATCTAATGGAAGACGGGATGCTCAGAAGGTAAGGAACTTTCTCTTCTTCTATCTACAGATGGTTATTTGCACACGAATGAATGGCAAATGTAAGTAAACTACAAATATATAACTGATACTATATATATATATATATATATATATATATATATATATATTATATATATATATTTTTTTTTTTTTTTTTTTTAGTTAGGTATAAAAGAAAAGGCAAAATAAGCTAAAGCTTCAGCCTATACCTTTTCTGTTTGTATTGATTGTTTAAAGGCAAGATACAGAATGTGTTTTTGGTAACACGTAACACTTTATAATAACTTTCATTCATATATTTCATCAGAATTTGAATGTTAACAAATGCTTACACATGACATTTATTTATTGGTATGGATATTCATATTAAAAATGTCAGCAAATCATTAGCTCATCAGAATTTAAACATTACTAAATCGCTAGTAAATACGGTGCCATTTCTGGATAATTTGATTATATAATATTAGTAAATTCTGTGCACTGATCGAGAGTCCATCCTCATATGTGTAAAAAAAAAAATCTGTGAATATTTCCCAATTTACTTATTTTCAGGGCGTTTCTCTGCTACCTGCTATGTGATGTCATACCACAGTGTCTCGGCACGGGTCTTCACGCTCAGAGTGAGTAAAACATTTTCTGACAACATTACAACATTAAAACATTTATAGAATGTATAGTTCTGGTAACGTTTCTAGAGCATCCCTTGTTTCACTGTTTTAATGCATAGTGTTGGGAATGTTACTTTTAATGTTTCGATAATGTTTGTATTCATCTAGGTAGCAGGAGTGTCCCTCGCTAACTGTAAAGGAGAACTCCAGGATTTTTGTTGTGGTAAAACATGATGAAGAGTACTTACCTTTGTTGAATAGCACACCTCCGCTCTTCTGCAGCTTTCTGAGATACAGTAATTTTGTGCTTTTTGTCCAGCATCCACTTTTTTTTAGCACCCACAAATTGATTTTAATGCTGTAGTTTTTTATTAGTGTTATCCTATATTCCAGCCACTTGTTGAAGCACTTGTGATGGTCTGTACTGGATGCTGGTGATCTTCAGGCCCTCAGGCGGCATTGCATTAATAAGAAGTTGTACTAATTCTGTACTGGAAATCACTGCATGGGTTTAGAAACACTTTTAGAAATCATTACTCTTTGTGAACACAAGCTGGATCACACAGAGAAGAAGTCGTATCTCAACACCGCTGTGCTTTTTACACCGCTATCCAGGATCAAAGTAGCTCAAAGTAGCTCAACACCCCATTGGTACAATCTGGAGAGCCCTGACATTTAAAACAAGGCATTAATAACTTAAAAAGTGCAGAAAAAGGATGTTAAAAACCACTGTTCACATCCTGTAGTGTAGACTAATCTACAGGCACCGTAATCTTAAAATAAATTCAGATTATCAGTACATTGATGGCGGTGCCTGAAGATGTAAACAACGTTGTAAACAGTGTTTTTTAATAAGCTTCTTGTGCACTTTTTAAGTTATTAATGCCTTGTTTTAAATGGCAGGGCTCTCTGGATTCTAGCAAGAAGGTGTGGAGCTACTTTGAGCCTGAATAACGGTGTAAAAAGCGATTTATCTGTGATTATTAGCTGTGAGAGAGCAGATCCGGGCTATTCAACAAAAGTTAATACTCTTTATCAAGTTTTACTACATCAAAAGTCAATTTAACTTAACACCAGAGTTCTCCTTTAAGAAACTCCCCTAATACCTCAAACTAACTACTTTTAACTTCATTTCCTGATCCTCTCATTTTCTCTTCTATCCCACTATTTTCCTTAAATTGATAAATTGAACCCATTTTGCTGTGCAACATGAAGATATTTCCTTGCTTATTTCTGATTGGCTCTTTGAGTAATATAAAAAAGGGACAGAATGTTTGGAAAAGTTGATTCAGATCCTGTCAGTGTGAACATAAGCGGCAGGGATATATAACACTAATTCCAGTTTAAACTTTAGACTTTCAAATGGTAATGTTTGCTAAACTGTGGTAATTTGTTGTTCGTTGTTATTGGCTTGTAAGCCTTTTGCTGCTTAACTCTTAGCATTAGCAGCTAGCTGTTTGTTAAGCGTGCTACTAACTTGGTTAGTAGCAGCTAATCTCTCCTAAGAAGACCTTTAACGCAGATTCATCACATCACTAAGTTTAACAAACTAATTCACATTCTCATTCGCTCAGAGCCTGGTGACATAATTGCGTTTTTTAGCGATATGTAGGGCATAAAAACACATAATACCTAAACTCATGGCTGCTGGCACATTTACTTTCCATTGTTGTTAAATGTGGAATATGGAGCTACACCAGCGTTCTATTCCTCCCTTAACGCCTCCCTTAACAATTATTTTTGTCCCGCTCCTAAAAATAAAAGGAAGTCTTAGCATATAAACTTTAAGCAAGATACTAATTAGGTTAGTAGCAGCTAATCTTAATTTGATACCCCTCTGCATGTGTTTTTTATGAATGTTTCATTCAATAAATTAATATACACTGTAGAAAACAATATAATGTGTTGTTTTCTGTTGAAGACACATGCAACAATTTTATTTCTTTACATCATACATACATTTTAGCCAGTGTCATTAGCTCTGGCTTTAAGAATATGACTATTAACATGCAAACCCAAGCAAAGCAGTCTATAACCGGGGCTAATAAGAAATTTTCGAATAATGTTGTAATGAAAACCACTGTTAATAACATTTTTGGAACATTATTCCTGTAAAGTCACAGGCTAACCTTCTGAAACCTTTTTAAAATATTGTTAAACATTCTTAGAACGTTCTCTGTTAGCTGAGCTATCACTGCTCATCTTCTCCTGCTGCTATCTCTAAGGATGAGCCGGGTGATGAGCAGACTCCTGACCTCAGTAGTGTGGACTCGACAGTCAGCAGGGGAGCAGCTTTACAAACACACTGATTACACTGTCCACACATCACCATGTGTACACACCACACACACACACTATACACACATAACGCACACACTGAATTCACAGAATGAAAGAATGGGAAAAAAAAAACTTGAAAAAGACCTGAAGACTAAGTACATAGTGGTGTCAATATCAGTGCATTACATCAGTGTTATTAAACTTTTATTACTATTAATGATTTTCTTAATAATCTCAATTCATATTTTTTTCATGTCTAGTTGTGGTCTACTCTCTAGTATGAATGAATGCAATGTGAGCTGTTTTTTGTATGTATAAAAAAAAAGTGCTCAGGTGTTTCTATTTAGCCCTGCTTTATTTCACTGAATGAGAGGTCTCTAAGAATATTCATACATGAAAAACATATGATTGGCTAACCGTTTCTTTGATTTTACCAAATTGAAAACCTCTGAAATATACTCAAGAGGGAGACGGATGATCACAAGCCATTATTTCCTGCAAATAAATGCTCTAAATGACAATATTTCTATTTGTAATTTGGGAGAAATGTTATTCGCAGTTTATAGAATAAAACAACAATGTTCATTTTACTCAAATATACACCTATAAATAGCAAAATCAGAGAAACTGATTAAGAAACTTTATATATATAGGGGCCATGAACTCATGGGTTGACGTCGACACCCTAACATCTCTCTGATCAACTCGTATTTCTGAGGGTTTTCTTTTTTTTACTAGCTACTGCAGACAGTGGAGGTTGAGGAAGAGTTTAATGTGCAGCATCATATATAACTCAGAGAAACCTATAGTATTTAACAAAGAACAAGAAAAAGTGGATATTAACAGAAAGACACCTTTAATCCAGATTAATCACATCACCAAGTTGAAATAATGATCATTTTGCTCAGAACCTGGTGACATATTTGCATTTTTTTTAGCAGTATGTAGGGATGTTAACACATCATAGTGAGTTTGGGACTCATGGCTGCTGGCACATTTACTTTCCATTGTTGTTAAATGTGGAATATGGAGCTACACCAGCGTTCAGTTCCTCCCTTAACGCCTCCCTGAACAATTATTTTTGTCCCGGTTCTAAAAATAAAAGAAGGTACTAGCATACAAACGTTTTAATTCTAAAAACACCATTCTGAATTTAATTTAGTTTTGAATGATTATTAATTTACATTGGCTGACCAGTTTACTGCATGAAAATGAATGTTAACCCTTGTGTACTTTATCCCCAGCTGTACCTGTTTCCATCCAAACACTCCAAAACACCTGTCCTCAGACCACAGTCGGAGGAACCACCTTCCCAGGTAACTCACATAACTCAAACATCTCTTAGATTAATATATCATTTAAATATAGTACCTTATGTAACTAATATAATACAAATAAATGCCTAAAGTTATCCAAAAGCAGTGTGTGAGACTGGTGGAGGTGAACATGATGCCAAGATGCATGAAACCTGTGATTAAAAACCAACCAGAGTTATTCCACCAAATATTGATTATTTCTGAACTCTTAAAACTTTATGAATATGAACTTGTTTTCTTTGCATTATTTGAGGTCTGAAAGCTCTGCATCTTTTTTCTGTTATTTCAGCTATTTCTCATTTTCTGTAAATAAATGCTCTAAATGAGAATATTTTTATTTGGAATTTGGGAGAAATGTTGTCTGTAGTTTATAGAATAAAACAACAATGTTCACTTTACTCAAACATAAACCTATAAATAGCAAAATCAGACTAAATACGAGATTAAAGTCAATTTTGACATGGATTTTTAGTTTTACTGTCCATGTCTGCACTGTTGTTTTAAGTAAGTAAGTGTTACATTTTGCATTGATGTATTATATTAATTGTACACAATATATTACACAAATAAACACAATAAAAAAGAGAGTTCTACAAGGGAGCATGGTTTTAAGGAGGGACGCATTTTTGGGACACAGCCCATTTTTCCACGTACAAACCCCCCACCCCACCCATTACCCTCCACCCACTACAGGTACTGTACACGCGCTCTGAACGCTGCAAGTAACAAACAACACCGACAAAATGAAACAAAAGAGAGAAAAAATACCTGGCTGAGGTGTTAATTAAGGTAGCACCTGAACAAGCCATGCCAACACGTGTAAGTAGCTGCTATTTAATTCACTTAAACACACTTTATTATCTTCAGTAAATCACATTAAATTTTTAGTATACTTGTTTGTTTATTCTATAAACTACAGAAAACATTTCTCCCAAATTGCAAATAAAAATATTGTCATTTAGAGCATTTATTTACAGAAAATGAGAAATGACAAGTTCATATTCATAAAGTTCAGAAATAGTTCATAAAGAGTTCAGAAATCAATATTTGGTGGAATAACCCTGTTTTTTAATCACAGTTTTAATTTCATGCATCTTGGCATCATGTTCTCCTCCACCAGTCTTACACACTGCTTTTGGATAACTTTATGCTGCTTTACTCCTGGTGCAAAAATTCAAGCAGTTCAGTTTGGTGGTTTGATGGTTTGTGATCATCCATCTTCCTCTTGATTATATTCCAGAGATTTTCAATTTGGTAAAATCAAAGAAACTCATAATTTTTAAGTGTTCTCTTATTTTTTTTTCCAGTGTTGTTTTCTGGTTTAATCTGATCCTGTCTCTGATCTGCTGCAGGGTTTTATATAATGGCTCAGTTCCAGATCGCAGAGCTGGCTCGGAGAGGAACTGTTAAAAGAGTACCCGGACCGACCCGTCAGAAACCGGCTTACAGAATTGGACCCGAGTTCAACTTCAGAATCAACACCAGGTCAGAATAACAGAAAACCTGCATTTTAACATGATGATTTATGATAAATGAAGGTGTGGCTCCATCTAGTGGGTGCTGAGTGTAGTCTCCCTGTCCATGGTACTGAAGATAAACAGCACTGACATTTTTAATGTGTAGAGTACCAGTCAAAAGTTTGGACCGGCCTTAAATTCAGTTTTTTTTTTTTTTTTAAATGCTCTGCATTGTCGATTAATACTAAAGTCATCAAACTATGTTAAACCAACAAAAATATGTATTATATTTTACATTCTTTAAAGGCAGCTTGGCTGGATTTTCTCAGTCAGCTTTATGAAGTAGAGTCTCCTGGAATTCAGGCTTTCAGTTAACAGCTGTGCTGAACTCATCAAGAGTTAATTACTTGAATTTCTTGTCTCTTAATGTTAAGGTTTGAGAGCATCAGTTAAAGTAAAGTAGTGAAGAGGTAGAGTTACAGGTATACAGTGAATAGTGAATATTTCATTTTATCTCCCTTTAAACATACAAGTATATACTATTATTTTAATTGACACCACTAATATACATATAACTGCATTTTACATTTTCTACATTCATTCTTTTATTTTTATTCAAATATCCGCTATGAAAAAAATTGCGTCTGAAAAAACCCCCAAATGTGATTAATTGCAGTTAACCCTCTTGTTATGTTATGGGGTGAATTTGAGCCGTTTCAAAGTTTTAAGATCTAGGAAAAATAGTTAAGTATTTTTTTCAGTATAAAACTTCTTCTGCTTGCCTTAATACTGTAAAATGTATTTTTTGAGGCTCAATTTAATAGTGTAGTTGATCAAACAGAGATGAGATGAGTGCTGAGAATTTTGTTGTGATTAATCAGATTAAATTTTTTAATCGATTGACACCACTCAAAAGGTGTAACTGATATTCGTACAGAATTTTTAAAGCTATAATTTTTATGGTTTAATAATTCAGGTGTATAAAATTACATTACAAAAACAGCTTTACTGCTCTAGTGGGTGGAGCGACTGTCTAACTGCCAGCTTATCATTTCACTCAGGAGATCATAGGATCAAATCCCATTCAGCACCACTATGGCCCACTATGTGATACAGCTCCAAAAAGTGATAATAAAGAGATAAAAAGTTGCCTTTGACAGATATATCAGCAGAATAACTATTTAAAATAGGTAAAATTACAGATTTTATTTTTAAATCAAAGAATGCTTTTCATAGTTAATGGTTAGTTGTATTAAAATGACCTGCTAAAAGCTGTTAAAACAGATAATTTAAGGAGCATTTTAAATTTCTACGGATTTTCTTTTCTGAAAACTCACATGGTTGTTTTTTTTTTTTCCCAAAAAGAAACTGTGTATAGTGAAATGTATTTTTTTAAGCTCAATTCAGTAGTATTGTTGATCAAACCGAGATGAGTTTCCCACTATGTGATACAGCTCACACTGTAAAAAGTGAGAATAAAGAGATAAAAAGTTTTCTAACAGTTATAAAACTGCTTTTGACAGATATATCAGCAGAAGAACTATTTAAAATAGGTAAAATTACATTTATTTTTAAGTTGTGATTAATCTGATAAAAATTTTTAATCGATTGACACCACTAAAAAAAGAGTAACTGATATTTGTACAGATTTTTTAATGCTATAATTTAATGGTTTAATATCTCAGGTCTGCGTACGCTATGGGACTGCCGGAGCAGTTTCGGTTCGAGGCGGTGTTCCGGATGGACGGGAACACGGCTGGTAAAGTCTGGAATATTTGGCAGATGCAGGATCTGAGCGGTAGGGAGCAGCTGGCGGTGCGGCTGAACGGACCGGCGCTGGCTCTGGAGTTCTCCTACATCACGGCGGAGAACCGGCCAATGACGGCTCTGTTCCCGTACCTGCCGCACCTCTTTAACACCCGCTGGCATCAGCTGGCACTGGTGGTGAGGAGGAGCTCGGTGTCTCTTATACTGGACTGTCTACCCGTCGACTCCCAGCAGCTGCCGGCCAGAGCGCCCGCCAACCTGGACGGCTTCACCCACATCGGCAAACTCAAGGATAATCCGGCGGTTTCAGTTCCGGTAAGCAGCTGAGATGTTTCTGTGGTGGTCCAGCGGTCTAAACCTCTGCCACTATTAGCAAGAGGTCGCAGGTTCGAACTCCCGCTCATTCAGCTTTGCCATCAAGCTGCTGCCGGCGTTCAGAGGGAGCACAATTGGCCCTGCTCCCTCTGGGTGGGTAGATGGCGCTCTCTCCCCACATCACTCTTAGGGTGATGTCTGCAGCACAGGGCGTCTGTGAGCTGATGTATCAGAACCGAGTCGCTGCACTTTTCTCTGATCGTTAGCGCTGTGATGCTGCTCGGCAATGCTGCATCAGCAGCAGCTTGAACAGAAGCGGTGTAATAAGGGGAGTCCTAGTAAGTGGGTTGGATAATTGGCTGTGCTAAATTGGGGAGAAAATGGGAAAAATTAGAACAAAAAAAACAAACAAAAAAAACATATTTGCTTGCCTAAAAAGCAATTAGAAATACACAAGAGAAAACAAGAAATTTCACTTAATAATAAATGATCAGTGTGTTTAATTTTTAAATTCACAACATACATTTCCAAATAGAAATAAATAAAACACAAAATAGACAAACACCACAAGTAATAATTAAATAATTAATAATTATATATATTTTTTTTATTATTTCAACTTAGGATTTATTTTAAGCATCAAAAATATAGGGCTTTAATCAATAAAAACGGCATAAACAGTGGCTCTATGTTGTGCATCTTAGCTTCTGAACAGCAGAGAGGACAGGGGATGTAATCGATCAATTTTTAAATCGAGTAACTCAAATTACTCTGGAAGCCAAACTGGGTCCCAAAAACATCATACATGACTCAATGTTGGCGAGGATGGCTATCAACAATGTAAAGTTCTTGCTGGAAACCTTCTAATGCAAATATGCATTTAAATAACATAACGTTTCAGTAAAATTAACCCAAAAAGTGTAATCAGTCACTGTGTAATTTTAAATCATACCTTAAATTGACGCAGATTGACGCAGATATGTTAATGTGAGTTAAGAGATATTTGGACCAAACTTGGTTGAGTTAACTCAAAAAAATCCCCCATTATTGGTAACTGTATCATTTTACATTACACCTTCTAATGTCTATATGCTTTCTATTATCACAGAAATCCATTTTAATATGAGTTAGGAGATATTTGGACCAAACTGAGTTAAGTTAACTCAAAAAATCCTCCATAATCAGTTACTGTATCATTTTAAATCAGACATTATAATATAGAGATGCTTCAAATTAACACAGATAACCATTTTAATGTGAGTTAATAAATCTTAGATTAAGTTTGAATTTTGAGTTAACTCATAACTCAAATGAGTTGTCACAGAAATCCATTTTATTGTGAGTCAAGAGATATTTGGACCAAACTGGGTTGAGTTACCTCAAAAAATGCTTTGTAATCTGTTACTCTATTCTTTTAAATTGGACTGACTTTAATTTTTATAGAGTGGGCAGTTCTTTAAAGAATTACTGCTGTAATTTTATTGTGTTTTTATACACAGAAATATAGGGAATACCAGTTTCGAATGAAGACAACTAACACTTTTCACAGTTTGGAGTTTTAAGAGCAGCAGATTCACTAAAATAAGTTGAGTTAACTTAGAAACCACTCTGTACTGATATTGTAAATCAGGTACTACATGATTTTAAAGTAGTCTGACTTAATTTTTTAGTGAATTTAAGTATTTATACTGAACAAAATGAGCTGTTTTTAAGGCCTCAGTCTGAAGAAACTTTCTGAGAGTTGTTTGACAATCCCAGACTGGTGTTACAATACCGCTGGGAAAGGAATCTGAGCAGCGCCGGACACATTTCTACACATACGTGAGAACTCTTACACTTACACTGAGACTCTACTGCAGTCACTGCACTGATCTCAAAAGCCTGGTTTTACACTAAAAATGTTAAGGGTCCATATCTAATATTCCAAAATCTACTTATATAACTCTGAGATATTCACTATTAATTCAGTTTCTATAAAAGAAGCAAAATAAACTCTTTTTGATGTCACAAAAGCTAAGAATTAAAAACAGGCTGTTTTAGTTACTGCGCCTTTAAGACTTGAGATTTGATTTATTCAAATGATTCCTTTTTTCTGATTGGCTACCCTACTTTGTGCTACAAACTCAATATAACTTTAATGCAAGTGGGAGGAGCTAAAATGCTTTCTATGAAATAGATGGATTTCTAAGTGCCCTATGTATTCACATGTTCTAATGAACATTTAATATTCAGGTATTTTAAGTTGCACCCATTTCTGCTGACAAACATGTGCAAATACACTGTATAAAAGAAGTATTGCCAATAAAATAGGAATCTCAGGCAGCTTTACTTATTTTTTTAAGGTTTCTCTACTGAAGATGGTTACAAAACTCATGTGACATTTAAAAAGCATGTTTAATAGCAAGTCCACTAATTCCTAAAAAAATCACTATACGGTATATGTTTCTAAAACACGCAAACCTATTTTTATCTTTTCAAGAAGACCCAAACCTGAAATTGCTAAAATGTATTACCATGCAATTTATTAAACAAATAGATAAATGATGAAACAAGTGATTTAGTGTTAGTAATAACAGTGTTGTTAATAAATGCTGTATCTGTTGTTTCAGTTTGAGCTGCAGTCCATGCTGATTTACTGCGATGCATCGACTCCACAGAGAGACGCCTGCGGAGATTTACCCGCCAGCAGATCGGTAAGAGTTCAGCTCAGGTTTAATGCACTGTTTTCTAAACCCTGTCCTTAATAGAGGTTATTTACTGCGTGGTAGATCTAATGAGTGGGTGGGATAATTGGCCTTTCAGTTTAGGAAGACAATTAGATATTTAATAATAAGATTTTGGATAAAACTCAAGAAGGTTGGAAAAAACACTGGAAGTTCACATAAAACACAGGAAGTTTTGGATTCTGTAGTTAGAAGATACTGGATAAAACAGGAGATTTTGAATACAACTCAAAAGATTTTGGATAAAACTCAAGATGTTTTAAACTTAGGAGATTTTAGGTAAAATACAAAAAAAAAGATAAAATTTGGGACATTTTGTATAAAACTAAAAATGTTTTTGATAAAATTCAGAAAATTATGGATAAAACTCAGGAAGATTTGGATAAAAATATTTAATATAAAACAAAGAAAGTTTTAGATACAACTTTGAAAGTTGTGGATAAAACTCAGGAGATTTTAGATAAAACTCAGGAAGTTTTGGATAAAACCTGGGATGTTTTAGATAAAATTTAGGAAATTTTGAATAAAACTCAGGACGTTTTAGATAAAACTCGAGATTTTGGATAAAATTTAGGAAGTCTTGGATAAAACTCAGAAAGCTTTAGATAAAATTTAGAAGATTTTAGTTAAAACTTAGAAAGTTTTAGATAAAACTCAGGGTATTTTGGATAGAACTAAAATGTTTTTAATACTCATTTTGGATAAAATAGATTTTTTTTTTCATAAAACTCAGGAAGTTTTAGATATTTTAGATAAAAAAACAAGGTGTTTTACATAAAACTCAGGAGATTTTGTATAAAACGTAGAAAGTTTCAGATAAACGCAGGAAATTGTGGATAAAAAAGAAGATTTGGGGTAAAACTCAAGAGGTTTTAGATAAAACAGGAGATTTTGTGTAAAATTATGAATAAAACAAAGGAAGTTTTAGATACAGTTTAGAAAGTTTTGGATAAAACTCAGGAGATGTAGGATAAGGGGTTTGGATCTAGTCCGTGTGAATGTGGAAGGAATGTCGAGACCCCTGGTTAAGATCCCTGTGGAATGGAATATGTTCTAACTCACCTAAGAAAACCATTGAACCCCCTCCTGTCTACCCCAATACTCACTCAAGGGATTGGATTTGGAACACGCCCCCTGGCCCCTCCTCCTGTCCTCCAGGCTCCTCCCCCTGGTGCATATGCATGCGGGCTGCGTGGTTATGGTGGCACTGGTGTTTTAGTTAGTTGAGCTGGGGGACTGGCTGGATTGGGTGGTCTGGTCTGGACTGGTGTGGTCAGGGGGTCCGGCTGAATCCTGATACTGGTGAGAGTGGTGTGTAGTGGGGGGAGATGATGGCTCGGGGGCCGGTGCTGCTGCTGGTTCTGCTGGGCTTGGTGGCGGTCCAGATTTCAGCTCAGGTACAGTTCTGATCTTCTTTATCTTCTTCTTTATCTCCTGTGTGTGTTACAGATAGAGGAGGCGGAGTTTGAGGTGAGTCTGATGATGTTTTTGATGTTTATTGTGTTTTTAGAGCATTTATTTACAGAAATAACAAAAAAGATGCAGAGCTTTCAGACCTCAAACAATGCAAAGAAAACTTTTTTAAGAGTTTTAAGAGTTCAGAAATCAATATTTGGTGGAATAACCCAGGTGGTTTTTAATCACAGTTTTTATGCATCTTGGCATCATGTTCTCCTCCACCAGTCTTTCACACTGCTTTTGGATAACTTTATGCTGCTTTACTTCTGGTGCAAAAATTCAAGCAGTTCAGTTTGGTAGTTTGATGGTTTGTGATCATCCATCTTCCTCTTGATTATATTCCAGAGGATTTCAATTTTGTAAATCAAAGAAACTCATCATTTTTAAGTGCTCTCTTATTTTTTTGTCTTTAAAGGAGTTGAGTAATGTACATCCTCCTGAAAAAATTAGGTTAAAACCTGCTGTTGGTGATAACTGGCTGATTAGAGATGGTCTAAGCTGATGTTTGATAGCCCTAATGAAAAAAGCGAAATCAGTATAGATAGTTTTTTTGACCAATAGGATCAAAATTAAATGTAAAATTCATTATGCTGATTAAGAGCCATTCTTTCCACTTGGTTTAGCCCTTGGTTTTAGCTTGAGTTTGATGGTTTAAACCCACCTAACTAAACTATTTTAGATTAACCAGAATTACAAAGCGCATGGTTGACCACCATGACATCCCCTATGCTGGTCAAGAGTTGGTTAAACATCTAGCTTAACAGTGTAGGGTGTGTTTCTTTTTTATGGGTTTGAGTTGGTCTACAATCATGATTAATCTGACCAATCTAAACAGCCAAAAATATATATATTTATGACCAGCAAGACCAACATTATGGTTGGCCTGCTTGGGTTTTAAGTGGCGTTCCATTATGAAAGTTATGCCAATTTTTTTTTTTATTTGATGGTACAGCTTCAATGTCTACCAGCGTAACCAACCTGACCAAGCCCCTTAACCACCAAAAAGCAGCTTAGACCATCTAAAACCAGCAACCAGACCAGTTAGTTGGTTAGCTGCCTTCAAACTCAATCAGTTTGACCATCTTAAGCTATCTAGCTGCAGTGGATATTCAGATTTTTATGCAGAATAGTTTTATAATAACTGAGTCGGTTCTGACTTTTTAGATAAAACTCAGGAAATTTTAGATAAAATTCATGTTTTTAATAAAACTTTTTGATAAAAACTCAGGAAGTTTTGGATAATACTCAGGACATTTGAGATAGAAATATTTAATAACATTTATGATGCTTTAAATAAAAAAAAATACTTTTTTTAATAAAAAGTTTAGAAAGCAGGATGTTTTGGATAAATCCCAAATGTTTAGATAAAACTCAGGTTGTTTTGGATAAAACCTAGGAAATTTAAATAAAACTCATGAAGCTTTAGAAAAACTTGGAGGGAGCTAGCCTAGCCTAGCTTGGTTATTTTAGCTATGTTGTTAAGCATAGTCAGGCCCAGCTAACAGAGAACATTCTGAGAACATTTATAGCGATGTTTTGAAATGGTTCCAGAAAGGTTAGCCTGTAACATTACATAAATAATGCTTTAAGAACATTATGAAAACATGTAGCGCAAAAATGGTTTGCCTCACAGCGTTATTAGAACGTTTCTCAACACAGTGTTCCCAGCAAACGTTATGGAAACATTTAGACTAAAACATTGACTCAAGTGGTGTAGCAGCATTAAATGTTTTCAGAACGTCCAGTAAACATGAATATTAAACATTTACAGAACATCCAGAAAAACAATATCCAGAAATCTTGACATATTAAACGTTTCCAGAACTTTCAGAAAACATGACATATTAAACGTTTCAAGAACATCCAGAAAACATTACATATTAAATATTTCCAGTACATCCAGAAGAAGAACATCAAGAAAACATGACATTTTTAACATTTCCAGAACATCCAGAAGAACATCCAAAACATGACATATTAAACGTTCCCAGAACATCCAGAAGAACAACATCCAGAAAACCTGACTCATTAAACGTTTCCAGAACATCCAGAAAACGTGACATTTTAAACATTTCCAGAACATCCAGAAGAACATCAAAAAAACATGACATATTAAACGTTCCCAGAACATCCAAAAGAACAACATCCAGAAAACATCCAGAAAACCTGACTCATTAAACGTTTCCAGAACATCCAGAAAACCTGACATATTAAACATTTCCAAAACATCAAGAAAACATGACATATTAAACGTTCCCAGAACATCCAGAAGAACAACATCCAGAAAACGTGACATTTAAACCGTTTCCAGAACATCCAGAAGAACATCCAGAAAACGTGACATATTAAACGTTCCCAGAACATCCAGAAAACATGACATTAAATGTTTCCAGAACATCCAGAAGAACATCCAGAAAACATGACATATTAAAGGTTTTTTAGAACATCCAGAAGAAGAAAATCCAGAAATCTTGACATATTAAACATTCTATTAACCAAAAATTGTTAGTTTGGGACTTTGGGCCTTGCCTATCAGATTATTCTTTTGTTTGGGTTTAATAGAAAAGCTATATATAGACAATATAGTCAAATGAGCTGTTTTTGGTAAATCTGATTGGTCGGTTGGGTCATAATTGGTCAGTTAGTTTTGCCAGTAGACCATCATATATAGAGCTAATCCAATTATACAGTGTTACTACAGGCTGGAGCAGCTGTAGTTTGTTTTACAGTAGAGTATCTGAGATGGTTCTGACTCACCTGTCCGACTCCAGGTTATGTAACAGCAGGTGAGTTCTCCATCAGCACTCAGTAACCCCCCTAGTTCTGCTGCTTCTTTACAGAGGAACGGAGCACCAGCTGGACCACCAGGACCCGCCGGAGTGCCGGGGATCGATGGGATTTCTGTAAGTTCATCTTTCTGTAATTATCTTATATAATATATACAGTAATTAACCTGGAGGCCACGCCCACTTTTAATTATTAATTAGCACCTGGCTGAATTACATCACCAGAGTTGTGATTGATGTTGTTTCAGGGGGATCGAGGTGAGGATGGAGAGGACGGCTCGGCGGTGAGTATCTACAACATCTCAACACTGAAGTTTATACTGTCATAATTACATTTATTTCATTTATATATTTATATACAGTAGTTTTTGTATCATTTCTAGAAATGTTTAATATTAATAATCTTGAGTCTTTATATTACTATAAAACTACGTTTATAAATCATTAGGTAACTATAAATGAATAATCAGCTACCAGTAATTACTGCCTACTATAAATCTTTTAGTAACTACTAATTACTAATTACAGTAGCTAATAAGGATTCAGTACCTAAATACTAAAAATGGCTCAGTAGCTACTAGGTAGTCAGTAATTATTAATTATTTCGTAACTACTATATATGATTTAAAACTACTAATTACTAACTACTATAAATTACTAATGATAATTTAACCATTATTTATTCAGTATCCACTATGTAACTACTCTAAATTGTTCAGAATTAATAATTACTGAATTCTATTAGTACATAGGATTAATTGGTATTCAGTATCTACTATAAATTGTATATTAATGACCAATTAAATACAGTGACGTATTCTGTACTCACAATTCAATACTATTAATCATTTGGTACTTAATTAGTATATTTATTTTGTATCTATTAAAACATTTTAAGTAACTATGAAATATTTTGTAATATTATGTTATACATTAACTGCTAACAATTCAGTACTATTGAGTATTCAGTACTAATTAACAATTATGTATTAAGTATTTACTATATATTATGTAGTTATTCAGTACTAATTTACTAGTAATTACTCAATATATATTTATTGTCCAATACCATCAAATATTTAGTACTAGTTTTCTATAAAAGGTCCAATATCAAATATAATTTTTTTAGTATATAGTGTGCATTATTCAGTATGTACTATACATGATTAATTATTAATTATGTAGTATTTACTATAAATTGTTCAGTATGTGGTATAAATTTAGTATATATTGTGAATTATTTAGTATGCACTATAGATTATTTATTAAATGCTGATTGTTTATTAGGTACTAACTATTAGGTACCCAGTACTATGAATTATTAAGTATATAGTATTAATTATTCAGTATCTAATATGACTTCTTTTCTTACAATTCAATACTACCAATAATTCAGTACTAATTTACTATTACTTATTCAGTATTTATTGTCCAGTACTATTAATTATTTATTTTTTATATTAGAGCTAACGAGGAGGAGAAAATACGATCTGATTGGTTATAAACTACTGTAATAGTTCTATTACTGCTCTGTTTGTAACTGAGCTACATCGTTGCTATGTTACCTGTATGTGTAATACATAGAGAGCTTTGGTTACAGTGCATTACTGGCTGATAATGGTACTCATAGAACACCTCTCAGCCAATCACATTGCAGTTTTGGAACTAACTGTTGTATAATATAAAGTAACTCACACACTGTACTCTGGTTGGTTCTGAAGGGACCGGATGGCGACGCTGGAAAGCCCGGTTCTGCAGGACTTCCCGGGCTGCCTGGAGCTGATGTAAGTGCAGCTGATCTCCTCTGAGCATTACTCTGATTACTGTTTATACTGTTATTTAATCAGCGTATAATGAGAGGGACTTAAGGGGGGGTGTTTTATATTAGTGGGGGCTGGTGGTTCTCTGTAAACGAGCCAAAAATGCAGGGAATTTGTGGCGCTGGACTGAAGTTCTGAAGCTGGGAAGAGCTTCCTCCTGCACACAACAGGCTTATTGTCCGGGCTGGAGTTCTGCAGAGCTGCAGTTCTGGACTTAATTAAGGTCCGGTCCCGGAGAGACAGGTAGCCGGAGTTACCAAAACAAAGCCCGGCCTGACCTCGAGCCTCTATACCTACTGACCTGCTACCATAATGTTATTATTAATGTGATTTTTACCCTTCATGTTCTGCTATGTTCTCTTATTATCCTCCTTTTACCCTGAGTAGCTATTACCTTATTATTTGTGCGGTGATACCATGCACTGTCAACCATGTACTGTGCAGCTTGATTTATGGCATTTCAGAGTGTCTTTGCTATCGTAACAACAGGAAAAGTACACCTACCTTGTGCGGCTCGAAACGCGCAAAAGGTATGTACTAATTCTCCTAATTAATCATGGTTGTGGTTAATTTTGGGCATAACATAATATAAACCAATCAGAGTGTCACTTGCTCATCATTTCCTTTAAGAGTCAGGTGAGCTCTGACTTTGGCGGATTGCTATTTTTATGGCGCAGCTACCTGGAGTTGTTTACTGCTTTTTGGCTCGTTCACACTGTGTAATAGAGTGGAGGACAGTGAGAGATTAAACACGGTATTTAAAAACTCCAGCAGCACTGCTGCACTCGTTAAGTCATGCTTGATCAGCGTGTCTTATTAGAGAATGCATTAAACATTAAATTTAACCTGATTGTTGCATCATATAACATCACAATATTTCAGGGTATTTTTGCAATAACAAAATTATTGGCAATATGGGGAAAAAATGCATTTTTAAACTAATTTCAAGAATATACAACTGATTTTGTCATATTCTGTAATAACACTTTGGGTGTGCGTTTCCAGGGAGATCCATGTAAACACAACAGCGAGTGGAAATGGAGGAGTTACTGAATGTGATGTCATGTGAGAAAGCCAAAAAACTCACTGGTCCTCCTGTTTTTTCAATTACAGTCCGGATGTAAGAGTTTTATCACTGAGTAGAAGAGTGAAATATTTTTCACAGACATCCCCTGAGAAACTAATCCCATCCGGATCGGGTTTATGACCAGGTTTAATCCCTGACTAAGTAACCAACCCTAACTGTTTATATTATTGCACCCCCCTATTATATTCCACTGATATATTGATAATGTAACAGCACAATAATACATGTAAATCTAAAATAAAAGCGTAATTATGGGGACAGGTCTGGTTGGCTGGAGGTTCTTGTGTGAATGTGTAAAGGGTTAATATCTGCAGTGTCTGAGCTGAGGATGTGGATGAGCATGAGGACGTATCTCACCCAGGTCTTAACTTCTTAAGATCTGGGTTTTTTTGGCAGTGAAAACAGAAGAAGCCTGTGTTAGTGAATCCTCAGACTGATGAGGAATGAGGGGGGGGGGGGGGGGGTGGCTTGTTTGAGAAGGTCAAAAGTCAAGAAGCTAAACCTTGCTGTGTTTGCCAGTGGAGGCATCAGGAGGGGGTTTATAATCCTGCTATACAGATTTCCTACTGAAAATGTTACATGCTTATCTGCTCCAGAGGGTCCTATTCTATTGGCTGTAGTAAAATATTAAAGTATCACATTATTATGTTTTGCATTACTGTATAGAATTTTAAAGCACAGTCTCAGATTTTAGTGATTAGTTTAGACGTACGAATTGGTGTCAGAAGTGGTTCATTTAGTGTTGTGTGCCCATTAAATGATTGGATAAAAAGTAAACTTATTTTATTTAGATGTTATAAATATGATAGTATGTTTTTTTTTATGACATTACAGTTTTTTAAAAAAATTATTTAGAAAATTGCAGTATATCACCTTTCTGAAAGTATCGCGATATAGTGTGATATATAACATTGTAACTCCTGTATTGTGACAGTGACAGGGTGGACAGTGACAGAGGGGACAACAACAGAGCGGAAAATGGCACACTACACAATAACAGAGTGGCAATGATGTGATGGACAGTGACAGGGTTGATAATGACAGGGTGAACAATGACAGAATGGACTATAAAAGAGTGGACAATGACAGGGTGGACAATGACAGGATGGACAGTGACACACTGAACAATAACAAACTGTACAATGACAGTGAAAAATGACAAAGTGGACAACAACACGGTGGACAGTGACAGGGAGAACTATGACAAGGTGAACAGTGACACAGTGGACTATGACAGGGTGGACCATGACAAGGGGGACAATTACATAGTGGAAAGTGACGGTGGACAATAGCAGGGTAAACAATGACAAAGTGGACTAAAACAGGGTGGGCTGTGACAAAGTGGACAATGACTGTGGATACGGGGAGAGTGGACAATGACAGGATGGACAGTGATATAATAGACAATTACAGAGTGAACAATGACAGTGGACAATGACAGTGGACAATGACAGTGTGGGCAATGACAGGGTGTATACTGGCAGAGTGGACAGTGACAGGGTGGACAACAACACAGTGCACAATGACAGGGTGGACAATGACACAGTGTATAGTGACAGAGTTAACAATGATAGGGAGGACTATGATTGGGAGGACAATTGGAGAGTGGAATATGACAGGATTGACTATGACAGGGTGGACTATGACAGGGTGGACAACAACATTGTAGGAAATGACAGGTGGACAATGATAGGGTGGACAATCGCAGGGTGGACAGTGAGAGTGTGGGCAATGACACAGTGGACTATGAAAAATTGTACAATGCCAGAGTGGACAATGACAGAGTGGACTATGACAGGTGGACAATGACAGGGTGGACAATCGCAGGGTGGACAGTGAGAGTGTGGGCAATGACACCATGGACTATTAAAAATTGTACAATGCCAGGGTGGACAATGACGTGGTGAACAATGACAGAGTGGACAATGACAAAGTGGACAAAGACAGGGTGAACAAAGACAGGGTGGACAATGGATGTGAGGACAATAGCAGAGTGGATATGACAGGCAGGACTATGACAGGCTTGACAATGACAGGGTGGAAATTTTAGTGAACTTTAGGGCATTTGAAAATAATGTTTTATATAAAATAAATGTTAATGTTTTACCGCGACAGGGTGGACAATGACAGGGTGAACTATGACAGGATGGACAACGACAGAGATGACAATTTTAGTGAATTTTAGGGCATTTGAAAATTATTTTTAAAAATAAATGTGCTGTGATGTTTTACTGCGACAGGGTGGACATCTTAAACTTTACCTTTTTAAGCAAAGTATAAGAATAACTTAAGAAATATTACGCATTATTTTTGACATCACTGATGATGTCAAAGGTTACTTTGTTACTTTTTTTAAAGGGGCGGGGCTATCTCAACAAGACGACAGGATGGACAGGGTATTCTTGAACGTGTGTAATTAGCTTGATACTGTTAGATGATTGAGTTACAGTATAAGGAGATGTCCAGCAGTGGAGTTTCTCTGTGTTTCCTCGTTACTCCAGGTGAACTCTGGAGCTCCAGGTGTTAATCTCGTTATGGGTAATTATCTGAAATGTCTAATTCTGTGTAAATCTCTGTGTTTTTCTGGTTCTCAGGGTTTGATGGGCCCGACGGGAGACGCAGGTCCAGACGGCCCCCCCGGACCGAAGGTGACTGGCTAACGAACCCTTCAGCTTCCCTCAGCTTCCTGCCTGACTGACCCCCAGCCAATTACAGCGCAAAGCATTTCCTCATGACTAATAAACCCTAATCCCGTCAGAACTCAGCTTAATCTCCGTGGGTAAAATAATCCCCGTCCCCCGGAGCTACAAAAACCTCACCTCTCAGAGACTCACAGACTCCAGATGAACTCTTAATCCTGTTATTTACTGCTTTTATGTCATCTTGATATTTTTCCAATTATTAGTAAATATAAAAAGCACTTTTTAAATTATAATTTTATTTATTAAAGAAAATTACTATCTAAACCAATACATTTACAGTGATTAATCACACTTTTTGGAATTGGCCAGCCAACTTAAATTACTATAAAAGGGCATGGACAACTCATCCAGGAGGTCAGAAAAAAACAGAACAGCATTTAAAGAACTAACATCTTGATGATCTCCAAAACTTTGGGTAAATATTCTTTACAGGACTGACAAGACAAAAGTGTAAGTTTTTAGAAGATGTGTGTCCATCCGTTACACATTATTCAGAAAAAGAACATCATACGACTGAACGTCGTAAAACATGGTGGTGGTAGTGTGATGGAAGCAGGAATTCTGCTGTTTACCAGATAATCATGAAGGAGAATATCCTGATGGCCATCAGTTCGTGACCTCAAGCTCAGGTGTATTGGGTTCTGCAGCAGGACAATGACCCAAAACACACAAACAAGTCCAACTAAATGAAGGTTTTATGCTGGAAAATCCTCCAATGTGATTGAATTACAACAATTCTGTAAAGAAGAGTGAAACAAAATTCCTCCACAGAGATGTGAAAGTGAAAATTAGAATTAGGATTAATGCAAGGAATATGGATAAAATTAAAATTGGGATTAAGGCCAGGATTAAGGTTTAGATTTAGGGTTAGGTCTTGGATTAGAGCAAGGCTAATGGTTAGAAATGTTTTTACATTAGAGTTAGGCTTGGGGTAGGGGTTAAAGATAAGAGTTAGGATCAGAGCAGGGCTGAGGGCTAGGGTTAGGTTATGGATTAAAATTAGTTTTTTTTAGGCCAACGATTAGGACCTACATTAGAATTATGCCTTTTAGTAGATGTTAAGATAAAAGTTAGAATTAGAGTGGGGCTGAGGGTTAGAATAAGGTTTTCGATTGAGATTGTGGACAAGGTTATACACAGTACTAGGATTAATTTTTGGGTTAAAATTAGTTTTTAGGAGTTTAGGAGAGTTATGATTAGAGTGGGACTGAGGACCATTAGAATTAGGTTTTAGTTTAAGATTATGGTTTGGATTATAGCCAGATTTATGGTTAGGGTTAGGTTTTAGGTTAAAATTGGAAATAGGATCAAGTGTGAGGTGAGACTAAAATATGTTCTGTTGTGTTTTAGGGAGAACCTGGTAAACCTGGACCTCGTGGAGAATCTGTAAGTGTTTTTCTGGCATTCTGATTGGATGAAAAAATATGCTATTTGCGGGAAAAGCACAAAATATATGACCTTTTATAGAATTGTGCTATTGTTATTAAAATGTAATAATATAAAACAAATGTATTGCAATTATTATTATTTAACACTTTTTAGCAGTTACTGGTCATAAACTGGACAAATATGCTACTCCAGCCTTATTCTAACCACATGTGTTAATCTGCTGTTTGTAATACCTAATAATAAGTATTATATATCTTGATTATGACCTTTTTTGTTGTTGTGTGTCTTTGTTTGTAGGGTTCTGGCCCGGATGGACCCCCTGTAAGTTCTGTTTGCTTGTAGTTTTAACTAATAAAACTAAAACCCAGCTGGATCAGATAATGGATCTCTAACAGCTTCTGTTTGTTCTGTTTGTTTGATTAGGGACCACCCGGGCCTGGTGGGCTTCCGGGCGAGCTCGGTAAAGTTGGACAACCTGTAAGTAACTGCTTTGCATCAGGATAAAAACATGTTTTAGGCTAAAAACACATTTAGAATCAATAAAACACAAGAAAACCACATCTTAGAACCATTTAAAAGCTTAAATTGACAGAAATATAACACAGTATATACTAGTGCAAAAAATTTATTTTTTGATGAAAGAAGGGTGAAAATTTGAAAGAAAACCTTTGAAAAAATGTATTTGGTACTTAGTACACGTCTTTAACCACCTGTTAGTTTTCTTTTTTAAAGTGTTAATTTCGATGGATTAATAAATCATTTTTTAATTGATTATGCATTTACACAGTTGGGAATAATACTGATTAACCAACTACACTCCTGTGTCCTGTGTTTAGGGGCCAATGGGCGTCAGAGGGCCACAGGGACCCCGGGGACCAGCCGGACCTCGCGTAAGTACCTTCTATAGAGCTGTGTGCACTCCTACTGTACCCCAATCACAGATTTATTACCACTACAGTAATATAGAGGGCTGAAATACCGAATGAACTGACTTAATATAATTAACTATATCTTGTATTACCTTCATTTTTGCGCTGTTAAGTTTTTAGCTTTTAAAAGGCCGTAAATGTTATTTTTCTCTGGTTTTAGGGTGCTACAGGAGTAATGGGCGCAACAATGGAACTGGTAAAAACATTATACACCATTTATTACACTGAATATATACTGAATATATGTACATACAGTACCAGGCAAAAGTGGAAACACCTTATATTTAGTGTGTTCTCATTATTTTAAAATGTTCTGCATTGTAGATTAGTACTCAAGTCATCCAAATTATGAAGAAAAAAAAGTGTTTTTTATATATTTTACCTTTTTCAAAGACAGTTTTGCACATCTCTGCTGGATTTTCTCAGTCAGCTTTATGAGGTAGAGTCACCTGGAATTCAGGCTTTCAGTTAACAGCTGTGCTGAACTCATCAAGAGTTAATTACTTGAATTTCTTGTCTCTTAATAAAGTGTTTGAGAGCATCAGTTAAAGTAAAGTAGTGAAGAGGTAGAGTTACAGGTATACAGTGAATAGTGAATATTTGAGTGATGCTCTAATACATATTATAAAAAGCAAAAACTACTCAACTAAGTGAAAATAAAAAAATAAAGGTCAGTTAATCCAAAAAAAAAGAAGAATTTCAAGAACTTACCATCAAAAACGTTGACAATGATGGAACTGGCACTCATTAGGATCAAGTATTTTGGTTTGTTTAACATTTTTAAGTTACTGCATGATTCTTTATGTGTTCCTTCATAGTCTGAATCACTTTACTATTCATTTACTATGTAGAACATTTAAAAATAATGAAAAAAATCACTGAATTTAAGGTATTTGTACTGTATATATGTTTTAATCTAGTTTTACATTTTTTTGTATTATTTTACTTGCTCTCTCTTGCATTTCAGTGCCCCAATGCGTGTCCACCTGGTACACCTGGCCATCCTGGTCTACCTGGCATGAAGGTGAGAACTCAAATGATTGATCTTAATTTAAATATTCACTTTGTCTTTGATTACAAGACAATAATTGTCAATAAAATTTCAATAAAAGTGATTTTCTTCCCGTTTTACTGAATATAACTGTAGTAATTACCTTTTAATTCACCTGTTAGGGTCACAAAGGTGTGAAAGGAGAGTCTGGAGAACCTGGTAAACAGGGACACAAGGTAAGCCAACACCATAGCAACCACCTACGACATCTTAGTAACTGCATTGAACTTCACCACAGCTCCCACCTGGCATCACAACTCTATAGCATCCACCTACTGCAAGCAAAACCTCATCAGACAGCTTACCAGCCAATTAAAACCCAAAGTCATTGCCATAGCAACGTCCGAAAACACCTTAACAACCACCCTATGTACCAGAGCAACCACAAACAAATTAAAAAAAAAAAAAAGCAGTGTTTTACCCACCCACATAGCAACACTACAGAAACCTCCATAGCATCCACTTGGTTTATCATAGCAACCACCCACAAACACCTTAGCTACATAGCACCTGCGTAGCAACACCTCCATAGCGACCACCTAGAACACTGTACAACAACTGCCACCCCAGCGACCACCCACAAACACCTTAGGTACAATAATAGCACCAACTTATTATGAGCAACTATTTAAAACAACAAAAAGATTGCCATAACAGTGACCAGAAACACCATAACAACCCCCACCAACAACCTTAAAAAAAAAAAAACTGTAGCACCCAGTCAACTGTCACCCCAGCAGCCACCAAGTTTACCAGGGCAACCACCTATATACACTTTAGCAAATTATAATAAATGAGATTAAAGCTGCAGTAAAGCACTTTTGCGTTTCTGGACAGTGTATTTTTATTCACCCAGCCGATTATTATTAAGCACCCATCAAAAACAGCCTCTGTAGGAACATAGCAGCTCGGGTCTCGGGGGAACCCCAGCTTTTGATGGAACACGGCACCACTGGATGCGAGTCTGTTTAAGTCTGAGCTAAAAGAGGCTTTTTTTATAATATTTAATACATTTAGACGCTCCCTCGAGTCCAATTACTGCCCGAGGGATGAGCTGGAGCTGTTTGTTAAAGGAATAAAAATAATAAAGTAATATTTTATGAGCTCTGTCTTTTCTGCTTACCTGTGTTTTATTGTGAGGAGCAGAATATTTATTTATGAAGTGAGGAAAAGCAGCACAGAGCAGAATATGCTGATCTTTACAACAAAATTTTAACATACTATATATATAAAAAAGCTTTATTTTCGTATAGTGTGTATTTTTTTGGTGTATTGTTACATGTTACGGGTTACTGTTTCTAAGGGCATTTCTGTTCACTAATTATTTTTTTTAATTTAGAGAATTCAATACTGTATTTAATCCAGGTAAGTTTGGTTTTACACTACTAGCAACTGCCACCCTAGCAACCATCCACAAACACCCTAGCAACATCAAAGCGACAACATACCTTAGCACTCAGCAACCTCCCCGGGAAGCTTAGCAACACCAAAGCAGTTGCCAGAACAGCCACCTCAAACACCTTAACAACCACCTTAAGTACCACAGCAACCACCAACAAACACAAAGCAGTACCCACCAACTTAGAAACACTACAGAAACTCCCATAGTGACCACCCAGAACACCCTAGAACAACTGCAACACCTTAGAAACCACCTTAAGTACCACAGCAACCACCAACACAAAAAGGTACCCACTTAACAACACTACAGAAACTTCCACAGTGACAACTCAGAACAAATGCTTGTTTTACCATAGCAACCGCTCACCAACACCTTAGCAACATCATAGTGACAACATCATATCACACGCCTGGCAACCTACCCGGGGAGCTTAGCAACACCAAAGCAGTTGCCAGAACAGCCACCTCAAACACCTTAGCAACCACCAACAAACACAAAGCAGTACCCACCTACTTAGAAACACTGTGACCACCCAGAACATCCTAGAGCAACTGCCACCCTATTGAGTGGTCGGCTTACCATATCAACCACTCACAAACGCCTTAGCAACATCATAGCGCTCAGCAACCTCCCCAGGTAGCTTAGCGACAGCAGAGTTGTTCCTATAGCAACCACCAACAAACACAAAGCAGTAGCCACTTAGCAACATAATGGATGACGATAGCCTGACTCAACTTCATGTAATTGGTCTAAAATACTTATATATTAAGTTAAATATGTAATTACACTGTAAGTTTTAGTGATAGTGTTATGATACTTTAACATCATACTTTGTTAAGGTTTTCATCATATCGTATCGTAATCGCAGGAATGATTTTAATCTTTTAGGGATCAGTTAAGCTTTGTTTTTCATGATTGATCACTGCTTTTAAATAAAAATTCTTCTTTCTAAGCCTAAGCCTTTAATAATGAGTGTTTAGATGTTAAAAACAATAATTAATGTTAGATTTGCAAAATGGGTAGACATAAAATTCATTGTTTAACAATATTCAGCAATAAAAATGCTTAAATGCTTAAAAATGCTGGTTCTCCGTTGTGTTTTTGGGGAGGGGCAAAGATAATTGAGAGATTTAATGGAGGAAATGAACACAAGTGTAGCTCCATATTCCACACTCAACAACCTGTGGAGTTGCTGAGTGTGGAAAATGGAGCTACACTGTTCATTGCTGAGTTTGCATCGCTAAATAAAAGCACTAATGCATCAGCAGGCTCTGTTAAAGGATGGATTTAATAGTTTATAGTTTAAAAATAATTAAAAATGCTAATATTTGTGTTTTTTTTCAGGGAGAAGAGGGGGATCAGGGAGCTACGGGAGATGTTGGATCTCAGGGCCCGACTGTAAGTATCTCTCTCCTCAGCATCGCGGTTATATATCTTTATATATATTTATATACAGCAGCTCTAACCTGCTACCGTTTCCTGCTCTCAGGGTCCGCAGGGAATCCGAGGGGCTACGGGAATGATGGGAGCCAAAGGCGAGATGGTAAGTCAAGCCTTCATACGATTATCAGCAGATTCCCCTCGGGAGATACGAGGTTCTGCCTGTAAAACACTCAATCCCTCTGGTTTTTCTTACAGGGAGCTCGAGGCAACGATGGAGATCCGGGTCCTCAGGGAGTCGCGGGAGCAGCTGTAAGTTCGGCGCTGTTTGAGTGATTTGGGATTATTTATAATAATAAAAATTCAATTTAATAAACAATAACTAACCATACATAATATTGTAACACTTTACAATAAGGAAACATCCCTAGTTTACCATACCACAGCAGCCACCAACCCCTTAGCAACCCTACATAAACTTCATTAGCGACCACTTACAACACCCTTGCTTAAAACTGCAAAGCGGTTGCCATAGAAGCCACTTGAAACACCTTAGCAACCATCTTACGTACCACAGCAACCGCCAACAAACAGAAAGCAATACCCACAACATACGCAACACTACAGAAACATCTAAATCTAAAACACATGCCGTCCAAACGACCACTTGGTTTACCACAGCAACCACCCACAAACACCTTAACAACATCAAAAATCCTTAGCACCTGGCAACCTCCCCAGGCAGCTTAGTTGCCACTGAAAACAGCAAAGCAGTTGCCACATTAGCCACCTGAAATACCCTAGCAACCATCCTAACAACTAACAGCAAGCAGCTTAGGAAAACTGTAGCAGTCGGTTAACAACCACCGAAATAACAGAAGGGTACATTCATTTACATTACTTATGACATTACAGTAATAAACATTAAATTATATAATAAATTATATTTATTATTATATATATAAATTATTAATAGACATTACTTAAGACATTATTACACATTAGTAAATATTAATGCATAAGAATGTTGTGAACCCTGTTAATTAATAATGAATTGAGACATTAGTTTAAAATGAATAATTATTAATACTGTCTTAACTAGTATCAATTAGTAATTAACCCTGGGCAGCTTAGCAACCGCTTAAAACAGCAGTTGCAATAGCAACCACCTTAAGTACCCTAGAAACCACCAACAAACATAAAGCGGCACTACAGTAACTTAAAGCTAAATGATGATTATAATGATGAATAATGTCTTAACTAGTGTTCATTAATAATTAGTTGAGACATTCTGTTGTAAATACTCTTAATTAATGTCACAAAGCATTGTTAATGTTACAAAGCGACAAAGATGTACATTATTTGAGTGATCCTGGGATTATTTATAATAATAAAAATTTAACTAATTAAACGAATTAAACTAACCACGCAAATCAGAGTTCAGCCAGAAGCTTTTGGAAAATGTGCAACTTGATAATGAATATTAATCCAGTTATTATACTTGATGAATACAGTGCATATACAGTATATAGAGTTTTATTTAATAATGTTAAATGATTAAGATATTAATAACTGATGATTTGTTCTGGCAGGGGGATCGTGGCCAGAGAGGAACAATGGGAGAGTCTGGTCCGAAAGGTGAACAGGTATGTTTGACCAAAATCACTACAAGACTTTTGCACTAATCAATAACTTCTATTGATCTTAATTTAAAAGAATTTTGATTAAAAGTGTCAGACTGATTGATTACTGAAGTAGATTGTGGGTGAAATGATACACATTGTGTTGTATAATAGTTACAGTATGTACTGTATGTGCACTTGCACTTGTTTTCTATGCATTTTGCTGTGCCTAATCTTTTGGCTTAAAATGCATATAATGTATTTTTTTTATTTTTATTTATATGTCATTTTAATTTTATTTCCAATCTAATTCTAGAAATCCATATCAGGTTTATTATCCATGTTAAAAACAAAACAAAAAAAAAACACTTGTTTAGTTTGTGATGCACGTATGACATACCAAGCTTCTATTTCCTGATTGGCTAGGACCAAACATGCTGGCCATACTCATTTGCATAAAGTATTAAATTAACTTTAACGCAACGTAACTTGTTGTGCATTGTGTACAATCAACAAATAAAGGCAAGCTGTCAAATGTGCACAGTGTGCAGCTTGATTCAATGCGTGTTAGTGTGTCTTTGCTATCGTAACAACAGGAAAAGTACACCTTGTGTAACTCGAAACACTCTTAATTAATCATGGGTGTGGTTCATTTTAGGGGCGTAACATGAAATAAACCAATCAGTGTCACTTGCTCATTATTTCCTTTAAAAATCAGGTGCGCTCTGATTTTGATAGCGGATTGCTATTTTAACGGCGCAGCATTTCTGGACGTGTCCAGTGCTTCTTCTCAGCAGAGGAAACTGAGCATCTGGTTAAGCTTCAGCAGCTCATTTGCAGGAACAGCAGTGTTATTTTATTTAGTATTCTGTTTATAATTGTAAAAGTTGTGGACATGCCAAGATAGCAATGAACGTCTGACTGTTGACGTTTGTCTAGGTTGTATTCAGTCAGTGGCGCACCTGAGCCCCAGAAATTTTCCTGAACACACCTCATTTCCAGACCACTACACCCATCAGTGTAGATATATTCAGAAGCACTGTTGCTGTTTAAACTACACAGATGAAAGGTGTGTAAATAGACTGTTGGTGGGGTGTAAGATAGCAATGAACATCGCAAAGCCTGGATGTAAGAAATGACCCATAGTTTTAGACTTATGTATACAGTATGAGTTTCACAGATTAAGTTTTAACGATAATCTTGATTTCCAGGGACCCCTAGGACAAAGAGGCATCACCGGTCTTCCTGGGCCAAAAGGCGGAGCTGTAAGTATACCATCATCATTGTGAATCTGAATTGCTAAAATACTTAATAATGAGTTTTTTTGCACACTAAGCGGCTCATGTCACAGTTAGCGGCTAAAGCTAATGCTGCTCCAGCAGTGCTATCCAGGGTTGGTAGCAGGCTAAAAGCAAATAAACTCACCTCTGAATGGTGAAATTAAAGGACTTTAAATGCAATATTATAGTGTATATAGAAAAATACGGTACACACATGCATATACATCATATACACCACAATACAATTAGAGAAGCATTTTGTTGCAAAGCAACTATTGCTAACTGGTAACAACCTTCGTTTTTTTTAAAGAGAAGTCTGTAAAACTTGTTTATTATGATCCTTATTTGAACCAGCTGTGTTTATAAATGATTTTTTTCTAGATGATCTGTTTACCCACTACTACACTGACTTCTGCTGACTTTAGCCAAAAATATAACATATAAAAAATCATAAAATGTATGATTTATTTGTTATTGACAGGGTTTGCCGGGCGTAGATGGACGTGAGGGAATTCCTGGAGTACCTGGAGTGAAGGTATAGCAATTGATGATAGCTGTTATATCATTATTTAAGGTGTAAAAACTATAAATGTATATGTAAAATTCTATTTTACGTGAATATCTTATTAATGACTGTATAAAAACTGTATTATTAACAGGGTAATGCTGGCAAACCTGGAGCTCCTGGTGAAGTTGGACAGCAAGGACTTCCTGTAAGTGAGATGCTTAAAAAAAATCTATAACAATTTATATTCTATATGTATAATCTATATTATAATAAATTATGAGGTAAAGTAAATGAAGTATATAGAAGCATATACATCCCAACTGTAAAGAAAAGTAACCCACCAGAAGCTTACTTAAAAAAAGAAAAGGCCAGGAGGTAACATAGACACGAGGGCTGCCATTTTCACTGTATTGTTAAGTTAATGTGATTTATGTATTTGTGTTTTTTTGTAGGGTTTGCCGGGTGTCCCTGGGCCTAAAGGAGGTAGTGGTGTGAAGGTGAGTAATTTAGGCCATTAAAAGCCAGTTTTACATTATTTTAGTTAATATTTAAGCAGTATATATAGCGGAATTTCATCCTAAAATGTCATTAAGGAAAGAGGAAACGTACATTTTTCTGACACACACAATATTTATTGTGGTATTTAATTTAAATGTTATTTAATTATTGTTGATTATGGCTTACAGCCAATGAAAACCCAAAACTTAGTGTCTCAGAAAATTAGAATATTATATAAGACCAGTTGGTACTTTTGGCAGTGTGGGCAGTGTGCCAAGTCCTGCTGGAAAATGAAATCCGCATCTCAATAAAAGTTGTCAACAGACCATTGTGTTTCCTCTGAACATCTTGCAGCACTTTCATGCTTCCTTCTGCTGATAACTTTTATGGACGTGCGAATTTCATTTTCCAGCAGGACTTGGCACACTGCCAAAAGCACCAACTGGTCTTATATAATATTCTAATTTTCTGTAAGCCATAAACATCAAAGACAAAGGAAATAAATGTTTAAAATAGATCACTCTGTGTTTAATACATCTATATAATATACGAGTTTCACATTTTATACAGAATAACTGAAATAAAGTAACTTTTCAATAATATTCAATTTTATTTTGCGATGCACCTGTGTATAGTCTACCATGTTAACACATGTTAACTGACTACAAAACAATAAAACGTAAATATATTGCCCGTCTGTAACGGTATAACATTTGAACAAAATATACTGTCTATATCATAATATCTATATATCGTACTCTGCTGTAATTTCAGGGTAACTTAGGACAGCCAGGTCTGATTGGAACTATGGGATCTGCTGGGAGACAGGTGAGTTTATAACCTGTACAATAACAGAGAAGGTACAAATCAAAGAGATAAAGAGATAAAGATGATGTGACTCATGGTTTCTTGTTTGTAATCAGGGAGAACGTGGAGAACAGGGAGAAGTTGGACCTATTGGACCCATTGGTGGAGCAGTGAGCGATTATCTTTCTTATACACATACAGTATATTCACATCTGTGGCTATAGTTTTATTAATTTATTAAACTTGATGACTTGCGATGACTCATTGTTGACTTTACATTCACTGACCTGGACTTGGAATCAGACTTAGGCTTTAAAACATTTATTCTCAGTGGTAAATAAATAATACTGAATCACATACTGTAACTGGAGCATTTGGTATAGATTGCACAGTGCTGTATCACTGTAAAGACGACTGCATATGTGACACTTGGTGCAAGGTGTGGTGTTGAGATGTGTTGCAGCACCACACTTTAAACCGCTAAAGAAAGAGTTTGCATTTACACTTAGGTCTTTATTGTCAAAAGATGGTACTTGAGATCTGCCCATATTGACTTGGGATTTGAGGGCCAGCCAGGACTTGAAGTTGGGTTTTGAGTACCAAGACTTCCTGTCTTGCCTGTCTTGACTTTGGACTTGACTTCAGTGCCAAGACTTGAGACTTGAGACTTGATTTGGGTCTTGACCTGGTACTTGACTTGAGTGCCAAGATTTGAGACTTGTCTGTGACTTAACTAGAGACTAGAGTGCCAAGACTTAAGACTTGACTTGGGACGTGTCTAGAGACTTCACTAGGGATCTAAGTGCAAAGACTTGTGACATAACTTGAGATTTTAATGCCAAGACTTGACACTTGAATTGGGACTTTGGTTCCAATAATCGAGTCTTGACTTGGGACTTGTCAATGAACATTTAAAGCCTGACCTGGGTCTTGAGTGCCAAGACTTGGGACTTGAATTGCAAAACTTGAGAATTGACATGGGACTTGCCTGACTTGAATTTAGTACCAACACTTGGTACTTGAGATGGGACTTGAATTTCAAGTCTGTCTTGATTTGGGCCTTGGCTTGGGACTTGACTTGGGAATTGAGTGCTAAGACTTGAGACTTGACTTGGGTCTTGCCTGTCTTGACTTGAGAGTTGACTTGGGAATTGAGTGCTAAAACTTGGAACTTGACTTGGGCCTTTTCTGTCTTGACTTAAGACTTGACCTGAGACTAGAGATGGGACTTGAATTCCAAGATTTAAGACTTGACTTGGGACTTGACTTTAGCACCAAGACTTGAGACTTGTCCATTTTGACTTGGGACTTGTCTGTCCTAAATTAGGACTTGACTCTGGACTTGAATACCAAGACTTGAAGCTTGACTTGTGACTTGATGTGAGACTTTGCTGTTTTTACTTGGGACTTGTAAATGTACTTGTAAATGTAATGACTCCTCTGTTAAACAGATAATAATGTTGTCACCTCTGTTTGTGCTTTAGGGAGACAGAGGAGAACAGGGACCACCTGGACCAATGGGGAAACCTGGAACCAGAGTAAGTTGTGGGTCTTTTTTGTTACCTTGTGAGTGAGGAGGACTGAACACTGGTCAGTTTACTTATAGTAAGCTCAGGTGAATTATGAGATTATAAGAAAGGCCTGATGTAAATGGGTGCAGACGGTTGGAATATTCAATTTATGAAGTTCTTGAGAGGGAATAAACCATAAAAAGCCATAAAAAATATTACCACCCACAGTGGACAGTGAAGATGGCAAAAGTCATGGGATAGTATAACAGGAGAGGTTTAGATGCTGGGAGAATGCTAAATGCTAACAGTGGTGGTCTCTGGAGGCCGGCCCTGAATGGGATGTTTTCACAGTAAAGAGAGACATTCTTCAAGCACTGTCCCATCAAAGAGCCCACTGTTCTCTCTCTCTACTCACACACACACACACTAGAGACACACACACCAAACACACACACACAGATCAAAGGTATAGTCTGTAGACACAACTAAACACACTCTTCTGCTGCGTCCAAATCATCTGAAAGTCAAGTGTTCTGTACTTCAGATCAGATTTTATTATAGTTTCTGTTTCCCTCAGACACTAAGGGTCGGTTTCCCAGACAGGGATTAAGCCTAGTCCTCTACTACATATTACTTGCAATGGAAAATCTACATTAAAAATGCTGCCCAGTCCATATAGGGGAGCATATAGGAATATAGTGTAATATAGGGTAGGATAAAGGAGTATCATAACATAGGCAAGTATAGATAGGTACTATAAAAGAGTATAGGGTAGTTTAGTGTAATATAGGATTGTATAGAAGAGTATAGTGCAATATAGGGGAGTATAGCGTAATATAGGGTAGTATAGATGAGTATAGTATAATATAGGTTCGTATAGTGTAATTTATGGTAGTATAGAGGAGTATAGAGTAATATAGGTTAGTATAGTGTAATATATGGTAGAATAGAGGAGTATAGTGTAATAAAAGCAAGTACAGGGCAGTATAAATTAGTATAGAGAAGTATAGTGTATTATAATGGAGAATAGAGAAGTATAGTTTAACATAGTGGAGTACAGTTTAGCATAGTAAAGTATAGTGTAATATAGGGTAGAATAGTGGGGTATAGTGTAATATAGGCAGGTATAGGGCAGTAAAAGAGTATAGAGAAGTATAGTGTAAAATAGGATAAAATAGAGGAGTATAGTGTAATGTAGTGGAGTATTGTGTAATATAGGTTTGTATAGAGGAGTATAGTATAATATAGTGGAGTATAGTGTAATATAGGGTTATATAGAGGAGTATAGTGTAATATATGCAAGCATAGGGCAGTATAAAGGCTTATAAAGAAGTAAAGTGTAGGGAATATAGAGGAGTATAGTGTAATATAGGATAAAATAGAGGAGTATAGTGTAATGTAGTGGAGTATTGTGTAATATAGGTTTGTATAGAGGAGTATAGTATAATATAGTGGAGTATAGTGTAATATATGCAAGCATAGGGCAGTATAAAGGCGTATAAAGAAGTAAAGTGTAGGGAATATAGAGGAGTATAGTGTAATATAGGGTTGTATAGAGGAGTATAGTGTAATATAGTGGAGTATTGTGTAATATAGGTTTGTATAGAGGAGTATAGTATAATATAGTGGAGTATAGTGTAATATAGGGTTATATAGAGGAGTATAGTGTAATATATGCAAGCATAGGGCAGTATAAAGGCGTATAAAGAAGTAAAGTGTAGGGAATATAGAGGAGTATAGTGTAATATAGGGTTGTATAGAGGAGTATAGTGTAATATAGAGGAGTATAGTGTAATATATGCAAGCATAGGGCAGTATAAAGGCGTATAAAGAAGTAAAGTGTAGGGAATATAGAGGAGTATAGTGTAATATAGGGGAGTGTAGAGAAGTATAATGTACCAGTGGAGTATAATGCATTATAGGGCAGTATATAGTGGTATAGTGTAATATATAGGCTAGTATAGGTTAAAAAATATTGCAATCAAATTGTGAATGTACAAAGATTGTATTAGTAATTATTTTGGATAATTGCTCAATAAATTTGCACATAGCATAAAAAGAACAACGTCAAAAAGTTTTGAAAACGGACTGTATGTCTAATATCTGAGATATAATGCATTATATATCAGTGTAAGTATAGTTGAAAAGGGGAATAAAGTGTGTGTTTAAAAGGCTGAGAGTATGAGGATGTGTTGAGGATATGTTGAGTCTTTCCAGTTCTCACTGCTGACTGTATGATAACCTTCAGATTCATCTTTAAATTCTCTTTAAACCCTGAGATCTCTCTTCTGCAGCAGCAGCAGCAGCAGCGCTGTGGATCATTCAGTATTAATGCTGTTCTGTTCTCAGGGCCCGAAAGGCGACCTCGGTCTGCCCGGACTGCCCGGACCCCCGGGCGTGCCTGGAGAGAAAGGAGAGCGGGTGAGACATCAAACTTCAAAGCCTTTCTAACTCGAGAAAACAGATCAGAGTGTGATATTCTCAGAAATAAAACAGGAAAAGAAGTAATCTGCGTAGTTTTGGTTTTCTGTGTTGTGATTGGATCAGTAGGTACAGCTGTGTGATGCAGATATATAGATGTTATATAGAGATGATTAGCTCTAAACTAACAGGTCAGAGTGATTGGTGATCAATAATTAATGTATTCGAGTGTATTATTGATCGATTTGTCTTCATAGGGTGAATCCGGTGAACCTGGACCTAAAGGAGAACAGGTGAGAGAAATACAGAAAAACACTACAGTGAGATACAGGGAGGGTAACCCTCTTATTCTTAAATTAAATTCAATTAAATGTTTTAATCAGGTTAAACAAAAGGCAACAACTATATAAAATAACAGTAAAATTAAGTGACAAAAAAATAAAAAAAACTAAACAAGCAAAAAAACAAAACAATTAAGATTTAATTAGAAATTGAAAAAAAAATTAAATAAAACCAAGATAGAGCTCTGAAAAAAATTAAGAGACCACTTAAATAAAAAAAAGTATTGTCATTGTCATAAAAAAAGAAATGTCTGAAATAACAAAAAAAAAAAACATGGCTTTCAGACCTCAAATAATAATGCAAAGAAAACAAGTTTATATTCATAAAGTTTTAAGAGTTCAGAAATAATCAATATTTGGTGGAATAATCCTGGTTTTTAATCACAGTTTGTTTTCATGCATCTTGGCATCATGTTCTCCTCCACCAGTCTTACACACTGCTTTTGGATAACTTTATGCTGCTTTACTCCTGGTGCAAAAATTAAGCAGTTCAGTTTTACTCTTTCAATTTCAATTTGGTAAAATCAAAGAAACTCGTCATTTTTAAGTGGTCTCTTGTTTTAATAAAAAATTTAAATATAATCTAAAATAAACTAAGAGTAATAAAAATATTACTAAGCATAAAAATGAACATTTTTTTACTGTTTTATGCTCCAGTCTTTATATTTATATGTATTTTATTTGTTTTATATCTTATATATTAGTCATTTAAAATGCTGTCTTTTTAGTCTTTATCAGTCTACAGTAGATTCTATGTACTTTATTTTAGTGGCTTTACTATACTGTACTGCGTTTTAATAAAGTATTTTGACATTAATCAATTCAAATTAGGATAACTGAGTTACTATTGAGTTATATATTTCCATAATTTAAATGTACCCACACAGTGCAGTCTGTATATGTATATTGTCTCTGGTTATAATGTAAGATGTTATGATTTTTATTAAAATCTGCTTTTGAAAAGTGCTAAAACTGTGCTTTACTGTGGTGTTTTACCTTGATCTCAGGGGGAACAAGGCTCTGAGGGGAACCCTGGAGATAAAGGAGACGTGGTGAGTAGAGCTGTTCCTCTGCAGTGGGAGGAGATGTAGACGACGGGTCATGAACTGGAAGTCTGGATAGATGTGCTGCTCAGATCTGAGAGATTCTGGAAGAAAACATTAATAAAAGTGTTATTCATTTTTTTATTTTGTGTTGTGTATATAGGGAAGCACTGGAGAGCCTGGACCTAAAGGAGACGTAAGTTAAATCCAATGTTTTTTTTATTATTTAAAAATGTTCTGTATTGTAGATTAATACTAAACTCATTCAAACTATGAAGCAAAACATACGGAATTGTTTAATAAACAAAAAAGAATATGTTTTATATTTTACTTTGAACAAAGTGGTGCTTTCATTAGGCTTTCAGTTAACAGCTGTGCCTCGTCAAGAGTTAATTACTTGATTTTTTTTGCATCTTAATGTGTATAATAATTGGTATGATATTTACGTCTTGAAAATGGTGAGAATTGATTGCGTTTCTCACCTTTACCTGAAAAAACTCGCAATGTATGTGTCAATACTCTCGTTACCAAGTATAATACACAAACTAGGCAAAGCAGCATGTGCCAACACCCCGGATGCTGAGTATAATACGGGAACAGCCCTGAGCCAGGTATGCCAAAACCCTGGTTACAGGGTATAATACAGCATTAGGCCTGGGACACGTGTCTAAACACCCCGGTTAAAGAGTATAATTCAGGAATTTACCTGAGCCAAATATGGCAAAACCCTGATTGCTAAGTATAATATGAGAATCGCCCTGATCCACATGTGCTAATACCCCGGTTGCAGAGTGTAATATGGGAATAGGCCTGAGCCATACTTCCCAGAACCCCGCTTGTAGAGTATAATACGGGAATCGGCCCAAGCTGTTTGTGCCATCACACTTTTTACTGAGTATAATATGGGAATTGTCCCGAGCCAACTGTGCCAATACGCTGGTTGCAGAGTTTACTATGGCAACTAGGCCGAGCAACATGTGACAACACCCTGGTTGCTGAGTATAATACGATAATCACAATGATCCACATGTGCCAAAATCCTGATTGCAGAGTATAATATGGGAATTGGTCCAAGCCAAATGTGCCAATACTCTTGTTGCCAAGTATAATATGCTACTAACTAGGTAGAGCATTATGTGCCAACACCTGGATTGCAGAGTGTAATATGGGAATATGTCCCAACACCCCGGTTTCAGAGTATAATACGGGAATCGACCCAAGCTGTTTGTGTCATCACCCTTTTTACTGAGTATAATAAAGGAATTGGCGTGAGCTGTATGTGCCAATACCCTCATTGCAGTGTCAAGTATAATTACATGAACTAGGCAGAGCAGCATGTGCCAATACATTGGTTGCAGAGTATAACATGGAAACTGGGCTTCGCTGCCTGTGACAACTCTCTGGTTGCAGAGTATAAACCTTGTTTGGCTCAAATTCTGCGCGGTCAATGCTAAGTTTTAGCTAATGCTGTCATACATTATCTGGGTTTAGACATTTTTAATCATCATTTCACATCAAACTAGAAAAAAAATTGCACGAACCCTAAGGTAGTGCACTAAATAGTGAATAAGGCACATAATTCTTCAATATAAGACTGTATAGCATTAATACACAACATAATGCAATAAAAAAGCTTGTTTTTACATTCGTAACAAGGATAAGGCAGTGCAATATGTATTTTTACCTTGTGACGGTTTCAGGTTGGCAACCCAGGAGAGCCGGGGAACAGGGGTCCAGAGGGAGCCCGCGGGCAGTCCGGCATCGAGGGACCCCAGGGCAGTCCAGGACCCCGCGGCATGCAGGGGGACCGAGGATCACCGGGCCCCCGCGGGACACAGGGACCAGCGGTGAGACCACAGACCACTGAGAACAGACACTCCAAACCTAGTATCTCCATAAAAATCAATGTAGAAAAATTCTGTATATTTCAGATCATTTTGGAGCATTTCTATTGGTCTACTCCTCGGGAAATTGTGATACAGTATAAAGAACGACTAATAGCTTCATATTATGTTATAAAGTTAAAAAAATACTTGACGAAAATGGAGATACAAGGTTTTAGTGACAATGATTATACTTATGTTTATATTAATAATCAATCAACAATTTTGGCTCCCATCCACACAAAATCCCAATTTTTGGTCACTAAAAATATAATAATTACCTTCAAATCAGCATCATGAAGACCAAGGAACTCACCAGACAGAGCAGAGATAAAGTCTTGGAGATCAGGGTTTAAATCAGGGTTAGGTTATAAAAACATATCTCAAGCTTTGAGCATCAAAATGAGCACTGTTTAATCATCCATCATCCAAAAATAACCCTGAAAAAGTCATGGCCATGGTCCACCCAAACTGACAGATCCAGCAAGGAGAGCACTGATCAGAGAAGCAGCCAAGAGGCCCATAGTCACTCTGGAGGAGCTGCAGAGATCCACAGCTCAGATGGATCAGGAGAATCTGTCCACAGAACAATTAAAATTCACAAATCTGGCCTTTATGGAAGAGTGGCAAGAGGAAAACTGGTTATGGATGATCTTAAACAGGACTTTTAATGCTGGGAAATCCTTTAATGTGTCTGAAATTAAAACAATTCTGTAAAGAAGAGTGGAACTAAATTCCTCCAAAAGATGTAAAAGACTCGTTGTTACTTTCACATAGGGTTAGATTATTTCGAATTGATTTTTTTCCCTTAATAAATGAAGTTAACATTTAAAAACTGCTTTTTATATTTCCTTAATTTTGGATTTCTGATACTTTTATAATGCTTTTAGGACCTCAGGATGAATATGTTGAAGTTTTAAGGTCAATTTTATACAGTTTTTACCGATTTCGACAGTAAACTAAAGAATTAAGGCCTGTTCTTCCACTTCTTTTTCTTTTAAGTTGTAAATCTGCCATCAGGTGACGAAAAGTTAAAAAAGTGCGTTTCTATGTTCTTATTTTTTTGTTTGATCCCGTTTCTGATGGGTTTTAATTTGGAACAGGCAGGGCTGTGTAAGCACGTCTCATTTGTGTCACCGTGGTTTATCTGAGATAATGCGCTGAGGATGGGTAGAGGCGTTTATTCCTCCTCTGCTGTCAGAAAGACGTCGGCGTGATTTAGACTCTTGTGTGTTCGCAGGGGAAAGCGCCGAGCGATCAGCACATCAGGCAGGTCTGCATGCGGGTAATGCAAGGTAAGTCTGGCAGCTGTAAAACTTATTCCTTTTTTTTTTTCGCTCATCCGGAGCTGAGAAAATAGAGAATATTTAAACAATTATAAAGAATAAAAGCTAGAATGCCTCTTCTTCTTATTCAGAAACTAAACAATTTCACTGCAAAAAAAATCCATTAGCAAATACTAGACTAAATATATGTACATTGAAAGGTATATGCTTATATTAGGCTAAAAAATTCAGCAAATGGTTTATGCTATTTTTTTGTTTCATAAGATTTCATAAAATAAACTCAAATTAAGTGAAGTAAGTTTTAAAACAAGTGAAAATCGTAGAATTTTAAACTTTTTAACTTTAGATGTTAGAATTTATTTCAAACTTATTCCTAAATTTCCTTTGGGATAAATAGAGTATCTATCCATCTATTTATCTATCTATTTTCGAGTTTTATGGCAATAGATCTTATTTTCTTCTCTAATAAGACTTTTTTTTCTTATTAAGTATTGTAAGTTTTAGACTATTTAGCTTATTTTTGGAATAATGATCTTATTCCATCTAACTTAGAATTGTCATCTTATTTCATGTAATTTGAACTCAAAAATAAGCACAAAAAGTCATCAATCAAGTTATTCTAATTCTTCTTTCCAAATTTAAAGCTATCGTATTTATGTTGTTCTTAAGCAAAGTCTATTAATATAAGTCAGAGTAAAAGACTAAGTAAGACTTAAAACAAGCAAAAATCAATTTTATACTTAATAAGGTTATTTAGTAAGTTAATAAAGTTAATACATTTTTTATACTTCTATCTAGCCCAAGTTTCAGGCAATTTTTGGTGCTTGTTTAAGGAAATTTCTAGGTAACACTGATTAAGATCTTACACAATGCTTTGTAAGACAAACATTCTTATTAGAGGAAAAAAAAAGATTAATTACCTGAACGTAGGGTATGCATAAGCTCTGGTGTATTTTACACGTAGGCATAGTTTACACGAAGGCGCAGTTGACGCGTTTAAACGTAGACTACAGGGGTAGGGTATGCGTAGGATACGGTGTATTTTACACATAGGCTAAGGTGTAGTTGACATTAAATGCATTTTATACGAGTTTAGGCTATGGAGTGGCCTACAGGGGTATTGTATGCGTAGGCTACGGCGTATTTTACGTATAGGCTAAGACGTAGTTTACGCGTAGGCTACGATGTAGGGTCAGCGCCTACATGTAGGCTAAGACACAAAAGTATAAATTGGCCTTTATGGATCGCTTTAACTTACCAGCCTTGGCTTTTTCTTGCTTTTTTGTCTTTTTTCTGTCTCTTTCTCTTTCTTCCCTCTTCTTCCATCACCTCCTCCTCTTCGTTCTGCAACTTTTTTTCTGCCTTCTCATGACTTTTTCATCCGCGATTCACTGAAAAATTAATTTTCCCGTCATCTGAGCTGCACTTTCTGGTTACACCGCTGAGCTCGACACCCGCCGACTTCCTTCCTCCAGATCTCTCGGCCGAGCGAGTCGTGCACACATTTTCATATTCTCACATTCTGGTAGAAGACCTTCTGAATGGGGTTAAAATCCGGCGTTCCTCGCCGCTGAGCGATGTTTAAGGAGCGAGTATTGGATTCTTTTACACGGAGAATAATCTTCCAGCCTATTCCGCTCCTATTCACACCGTCGTAACAGAGTTCACGCAAACGGAAAAAACGAAAAAATGAAGAAAAAAAAAAAACCTCAGCCTCTTTCCGGCTAATTTACCGCTGCAAATTGAAAAGGAGAAGATGAGCGAGGGAAGATCAAAGCCTGGGCGAGGAAGAAAGGGGATTTACTGCAGTCTCAAACTGCTATGATTGAAAATTCTAAATCCCATGAACTGAATGCTCAGCCAGAGTCGAGCCGAGTGGAAGTTTCAGAGCAAAGTACTGTAACTTTAGCGTGAAACCATCAGCTTTACAACCCCGTAACACGAGCACTGTGTGGTCTAGCGCAGAAAAAGGGAGTATTTGGTCAAACAAGCCTCTTAAAAGGTCTCATTCCATCGTTTTTTCATTCATTTTAAAAAGTCTAGTTGTGTCTCTAGTATAAGTAAAAATTGAATGCCCAGGTGTTTCTATTTAGCCCTGCTTTAGTTCACTGAAGGAGAGGTCTCTGAAGAAAGACAGGATTTTGGCTCTTGCTCATGAATATTAATACATGCAAATATATCGCCTCTGATTGGCTAACAGCACAGCAAACTTTTGGCCTGTACTATATATTAAAGTGAATATAATTACCTGTTCAGGTAATTAAGGCTGCTGTGAGGATTTGATTGCATTCTTTGCTGTTTCAGAGCAACTGGCCCAATTAGCTGCCAGTCTGAGGAGACCTGAGTCTGGTGCTGCTGGACTTCCTGGAAAGCCCGGACCCCCTGGTCCTCCCGGTCCTCCTGGGGACAGCGGTTTCCCTGGACAAGCTGGAGCAAGAGGACTCCCTGGCCTTAAAGGACCTGCAGGACAACTCGGTCTCAAAGGACCTAAAGGTGGGTCAATCTTCTCAAAATGCATTTCAGTTTCTGAATTTTGCTATTTATAGGTTTATGTTTGAGTAAAACGAACACTGTTGTTTTATTCTATAAACTACAGACAACATTTCTCCCAAATTCTAAGTAAAAAAGCTGCAGAGCTTTCAGACCTCAAATAACGCAAAGAAAAATAATTCATATTCATAAAGATTTAAGAGTTCAGAGATCAATATTTGGTGGAATAATCCTGGTTTTTAATTACAGTTTTCATGCATCTTGGCATCATGTTCTCCTCCACCAGTCTTACACACTGCTTTTGGATAACTTTATGCTGCTTTACTCCTGGTGCAAAAATTCAAGCTTGTGATGGTTTCCAATTTAAAAGACAGAAAAAAACAGTCACTCAATTTTAACTAATTTTATGTGATTTAGAACACTCTTTTATGGTTTATTTTAGGATATTTTAGGGATGGCTCGTGATGATTTCCAATTACTTCCAGTTACTTATGTAAGTTAATTGGGTTTAATGTTAATATAGATTTTATATTATAATATTAGAGTCTTCCTTTTTTTTTTATTTAAACCCTTTAAATTTGTAAAGGCTCGGCTGCATTGAAAATGAGGGTGTATTAATGTGGAAATAAAGTTTGATTGATTGATTGATATTCCAGGTGAAATGGGTGACCGGGGATCGAGAGGGCCGACAGTGCGGGGAGATAAAGGCATGCCAGGACCACCTGGCCTTCCAGGTGAGCATCAACATCCATCAACAACCACACATCCTCATATACAGTCTGATTTTACCGTATTACCCAGTCTAATATCATATACGGAGGATGCTGCCAACTGTTAATGACGTTTTTCATTTTTCTAACCAGCGGAGTTAATATTCAGCCGGCGGTATGATCTTATTCTAACTCATAAAGCTCTTTATAGGAGCCGTCATCTCCTGCAAAACAATTCAATTAAAAGCCGGGATAAAATGATGGAGGTTATATTTAGCAGCAGTGGGGAAATTGAGTTGTCGAAGTGTCTTCTAATGGAAAAATCCAGTCTAGCGTCTCGAGTGCGATGACTTTCAGGACTTTGAGGACTCGTGAGAGCACATGGGGTCCTGTAGGAGCTACGTCAGTGCTGATTACTGTCTGTCGTATCGGTGTCCAAATACATTTGAGTTGATTTGATGAAAGTGGACAGTTTTATATTAGGAAGCTTTAGATGAGCTGCTTTAGATCAACATTAGTCCTGTAGGAATTGATTTTAAATTAATAAATAGCTCATAAAGAGTCTCATGCAAAAACAACACAGTATAGGGACATAAATATTTGTATACTACTGTTTCATATTTTTGTCTAAAATTCAGATTTCAGATTTAGTGTATTATTTTTTAAATTATAGCCTTTCTACTAGAATTTTCGGTAACACTTCTTTGGACACCTGTCATTTCAATCATATCTTCTGAAAAAAAACAAACAAGAGAATTAAGAAGCTAATCCTGCTTTTGTTGAAGTACAGACAATTAAAACTTTCTACTTATACTTGCTTTTGGTGGAAAACTGTGCATTGCTGTGAGGATTTGATTGCATTCAGCAACAAAAGAAGCTTCAGTAGGGTCAAGATGTTGGCTGGTTTCTTATCCCTACCCTTACCTTCTTATCCCCAACTCTCGAACTCATCCCATCTAAAAGTATTGGACAGAGAAACTTCATTTCAGAGAAAACAGAAACCCAGAGGTCTCTAAAAACATTTGGACATTCACCATATTACCAAAACTATATTACTGACTAATCATTCTTCTCCATCTCACAATCCAACGGACGAGTCTGGGTTTGGTGGTTCCCAGGAGAATGGTACTACGGTACTTCATTGAACTACTGCAATGAAGTACTGCAATTGAACTACCCTGATTATGTGCAGGGTTGTTTTTTATTAGGAGATGGTCTCCGCCACTTTAACATACCAAGAGATTATGGACAAATTATGTTCCAAACATTTTTTTTGCAGGAACTGTGAACAAACCAAGCTCCATACCTACAAGTCCTGACCTCAACCTGATAAAACACCTTTAGAATGAATTAGAGTGAAGACTGTGAGCCAGGCTTCTTTTCGTCCAACATCAACATCTGACCTCACAAAAATAAGATTTATAGAAGAAGGGCCTTTAAAAAACTTAAACCCTGAGGAAAGCCTGTATAAAACACCTGTACAAATCTGAATTTAGGCTGGCAGTCTGAATATAATATTGTCTTACAGGTGAGCCTGGTAAGCCTGGTTACGGTCAAGATGGCCGAGACGGTGAGCGAGGTCCTCCTGGTTACCCCGGACAACCTGGTGTTCCTGGGCCTCCTGGCACTGCTGGTCCACCTGGCTACTGCGACCCGTCAGCCTGTAACCTGAGCGCCGGCGCTGCCCACCAGTCCCTTCAAGACTCCAACATTAAGGGACCAGGCGATAACTGAGTCCCACCCTCAGGACAGTCAGGACATCGTGGGGACGGAGATGAAGACTGAGGCGGGGAAGATGTGAGGACAGTCCAGTGCCGATAACTGGTGGCTCGCACCCACCTCATGTTTTTTTTTTTGTTTCAATCTTCGGCATAAACTGGAAGACTTTTAAACCTTGCATTTTGAAGAGTTAGATTTTGAAAAGTTTGTTTTTTTGCCTGATTTTCAGCTTTGGGAACACCAGTTCCTGTTGACTCCTTTTGAACTTGTACCTTAGGTTCCCAGCTCTTCATTTGACCAGACTTATAGTTATTTTTCTTAAACCAGATCTTTGAATCTGGACCCTGAATCCACTTCCCAGTCCAGGACCCTAAAATGTCTATATTGGTTGTACCGAACATTACCTCGACATTTACCTATGGCCTTATCCTACCAGCCTACTAGTACAAAGTCTGGAAATTGTCCAGAAATGCCCAAGTGGAGAATTTCCCTTGCTTGATTCATCCCAGTGGCCGTAACTTACAAACTGAATTTGTAAAAGGGCAGCCCAGGATAATGTCCAGACCTGATTCTCTTAGACATTATCCAGAGTTACTCTATTAAAATGGCACAAGACTAGGAATTGGATTCAAGGTCTTCCAGAGTGGTATTTTCTCGATTCTCGAAAAGATGCACCTGGACTTTACCTGGACTTTATCTTGCCAGCCCATTGCACAAAGACCAGGATAATGTTCTTCAGAAATCCACTTGCTTAGTTCATCCTATGGGACATATGCTGCAATTGTGAAGGACTGGAACTAGTGGACTGGAGTTTAAAGTCCATATCTTGTCCTAAACATGATCCGGACTTTATCCTTTCAGCATCGTAAAACGAAGTCCAGGTAACATCCAGATCATGTTCAAGATATGAACCTTGAGTTCAGGTTTCAGTCCTTTACTCATGCAGCGTATGGACAATTTTGTGGATTAGGCTCCAGGACATTACCTGTTCGATTCACACATGGGCTCATTTTGGCATTTCCCAGACTTTGTACTAGTAGGTCGGCAGGATAAAGTCTGGGTAATGTTCAGTACAACCAATATAGACTTTGTGCTCAGCTATATCAACAAATACAGCTACTCAAAGTAACGTCCGGTTAACAATTGCTCTTGCTTGATTCATTCCAGTGGCCGTAACCTGAATTTGTATAAGGACAGCTCAGGATAATGTCCAGACCTGATTTTCATTATCCAGAGTTACAAGACAAGGAACTGGATTCAAGGTCCAGAGAAATGAGGACCTCAGCCTTACCAGTTTCTTCTGCAGATCTTTCAGAGTGTTATTTTCTAGAATTCTCGAAGATATGCACTGGACTTTACCTGAACTTTATCCTGCCATGTTGGTTTTAATTGTACAGATAATGTTCAATAGAATTCCACTTGCTTAGTCCATCCTTGTGGCCATACTCTGCAATTGTGAATGACTGGAACCTGAGTTTAAAGTCCATATCTTGCCCTAAACATGATCTAGACTTTATCCTGCCAGATCGTAGTTCAAAGTCTGGGTAATGTCCGAGTAAGCCCATGTGAGAGTCAAGCAAGTCATTTTCTGGAGGATCTCTGTCTCAGACCTATCTGATGACCTTACAGAATTTTTTTTCTAGACTTTACAGATTTGAAGACCTTTGTCTTAGATCGTCTAGAGTGCTCTTATCCAGAATTCTCCTCAAATGTAATGGTTCTTCACCTGGTTGGCAGGTTCTGCTAAAAGCCTTCAGATGGTTTAGAACCTTTTTAGAACTCTTTGGAAACAATTGTTGTGTATCCAGTGTACTATACTACTATACTGCGTGCCAAAGATTAAGTTACTGTAAAGCCTAAAGTCAGAAGTCTTGTACAGGAACTTCATGAAAGCTGTTTTTTTCTGAAATAAAAAGGGAAAGAGTTTAGGAGCGTCCAAGAGTAAAGATCCTTATCTTGATATCGTCCAGGTTTGTCTTTTCATGAGGTTTGTATTTATTTTGCATTGGTATTATATGAAGGTGAAACTGACGGTTGTACAGAATTAGAAAAATGATGCATTTTAATAAAATTTTGAATGTTTTTGTATTTCGTCTGAAGAACGGCAGGTCTCAGTCTGTTTCTGTTTTATAGCTTTATAGTTGTCAACTCCTTCATTCCTAACGCCCCTTACTCAACCCCTAAACCCCTAACACCCAACTTCTACATCCCTAACACCCCCTTACTCAACCCCTACCTCCTTAACACACCTTTACTCAACCACTAAATCCCTAACAGTCCATTACTCAACCCCTACACCCCAATACCCACCCTCTACATCCCTAATGCCCCATTACTTAACCTCTACATCCTTAACACCATCATTTACTTAACCCCCAACATGCTCCATTAACCATCTCTACACGCCTAGCACCCCATTACTCAACTCATGCATTGCTAACACCCCATTACGTACCCCTACACCCCTAACACCCCATTACTCAACCCCTACACCCCATTACTCCACCCTTACACCCCTAACACCCCATTACTCAACCCCTACACCCCATTACTCAACCCCTACACCCATAAGACCCCATTACTCAACCCCTACACCCCTAACACCCCATTACTCAACCCCTACACCCCTTAAGACCCCATTACTCAAATCATGCATTGCTAACACCCCATTACTTACCCCTACACCCCTAACACCCCATTACTCAACCCTTACACCCCATTATTCAACCCTTACACCCCATTACTCAATCCCTACACCCATAAGACCCCATTACTCAACCCCTACACCCCTAACACCCCATTACTCAACCCCTACATTCCCAATGCCCCATTACTCAACCACTACATTCCCAATGCCTGATTACTCAACCCCTACCTCCCTAACTCCCTGTTACTCAACCAATGCATTACTAACACCCCATTACTCAACCCCTACATACCTAACGCCCCACTACCCAACCCCTATGTCCCTAATGCCCCATTACTCAACCACTACATTCCCAATGGCACATTACTCAACCCCTAAATCACAAAACATACCATCTCTTGCCAGTGAGCATCCTGCTGAAAAGTTTGAGAAAAGTTTTGAAATTTTGAATAAATTGACAATTTTCTCTGAGTGCAAACTTACCTTTAGTTTATTTATAGATAATTTAATGCTACAATGCTGTGTATACAGTTGGGCTTAAATGAAAAAAAAAACATCAGAAAAATCAAATCAGACCATAAATAAAAAAAATGAAATAACAAAATAAACCCAATAAAAGTTATAATAAAAATAATAACACAAAATTGTTTTTTTAGACAGAATCTTTTGCAATTTCAGTCAATGTAAAACAAACCGTACATCTCGCCAAACCTGTAAAACCATAAAACCTCAACACAACATTTTATCTAAGTGAAAACAGTGAGTACAGTTTTTAGAATCACTGTGGGCTTAAATTCAGTACATCCTTCATATTTACCGCCCAAAGCGTCTAGTCTGTAGATACGTCTGTTCTGCTTATAAAAATAAAAATTCAGTAAACTGTAAATAGTAAAACCCAGTGGATGAACTTGTAGTAAAACTATATATGTTATATATGCAGATCTGAATGTATTATATATTATATACAATTATGTTACAAACCAAACACTTACTAACTGCAGTCAATTAAAAAAAAACAACATGCTAAATACAAACAGTAAAACATAAAACAAAAGAAGATAAAGCTAGGCTACGTTCAAAGCCCGTCAGGATTATTGTGTAAACATGAAAACAACAACAAAAAATAGTTTAAAAAAAGACACAATGGCTGCGTCCCAATTGTGCGATAATTTATGTAGTTTTTAGTATAAAAAAAGTGTAAAAAATTGAGTATACTCAAAAAATATCTCGAAACTGGTCGTTTTCTCAGTGTTGTTGCAATGTACACCAATTTCCCACAATGCAATGCGAAACAAAAAGGGAGGAGCTACTCACATCTGGAACAGGTAGCAGAAAAAAATGGAGGCTAACGATGCAAGTGCAGCGGCGATGCATTCTGGAGAACTCGCAGCGTGGGATTTGGGTTGGAATGGTGCCGCTTCGCCACTTCCTGTTAGATCAAAACGTTATGTTAGTACGTTAAAATTAAGTGTACTAACCTGCCAAACCCAAAGTATTATGATTAGCGCACAATAGCTAAATAACATACATTAGCATTAGCGTGTAGTACTCAATTGGGACGCAGCTATACACCTATCAATCATAAATCAATTAAAACCATCTCTTTGTTTCTATACACCCATAATCCTGTTATTTTACACAGGAGAAACCTCACAGAGCACATATTAAGGTGTTGATTAATGATCTCAAGGTAGCTGGGAGCACAGTGACTACAAACTGAAAAACATTTATAATAGGTGACGAAACAAGAAGGTGATTATAATGTAATGCTTGATTGGTGTTTATATCTATACATTAAACAGCACCTCTTGGAGGTTTAGACATAATAACATTGTTTCTTTCCTTTTTTTTGTAAGAAAAAAGAAAATGATAGCCACAGTTTTTATCCAATCCCGACACAAAACACAAGAAGACATGAACATGAATCATGAATAAAACAAATGTTATGTAATGTTATCGTTGAAAATGCTGGTGTAAATGTGATTATCACAGTTGCCTCAAAGTTATTATTTCTTACTCTGGGGAACGAACTGAGCTAGCTAAATAAATGTTAGGTGTTATCTTGTGAGTGAGGGGTTCTAGACATTCATAAGAGCTGTAAAAACCATAATATCCAATAAAGTACCCACTAAATTTTTATGCTTCCATTTTTACCAAATTAGGGATAAGGAAAAATAAAGATTACATTTTTTTTTATCGTATATTTACGAAAAATTATGCGAAACATGAAAAACATGAAAAACTACTGATACTTAATATTTACTGTATTGTTATATTTGGTGTAAATTTTAAATATGTTTAATCAATATATAATCTATATATATTTAATGTCAACAACAAAAAATTAAATTTCCCTAAAGTTTGTCTTTTTCAAACAAATCCACTTTTCGCACCACAAAAATCATGCAAAATTTATGTAAAGTAAATACAAGCTATTTCAGTCGAACTGTGGACTACTTTTTATTACATCTACTTTAGTTTAGATCCATTCAACAGAACGCTAAAATTTAAGACATGCAAAGTTCGTAAGTAAGCACCTTTACTGTGGATTTTACTCAAACAGTACGATAAAAGTCTTGCATATTTCAGCGGTTAAGGTCCAGTAAGTGTAGCTTAACAGATCTGAGTCTCGAACCCACAACCATGTGATCAAAAACCCAGTGATCTAACCGTAACAAGCTACGTACCAGACAACTGATGTACATTCTGAAAACGATGAAATGACGGAAACGATGGAAAGCATCAAAAGCACAAGTTGGCAAGAAGAGAGAGACGAAAAAAGGCAAAGAAAAAAAGAGGACTTGAACCAAAAGCCACCTGATTTTAGTAAATTAAGCTCGATAAATAGCTCACACAATTAAACGTCAGTGAGTTTTTGAGTCATATTGTCACTGACCAATGAAAAACATGCAGCTCGAAAACAGCTAATTTACACAAGAAAAAAAATACATTCTTAAATTTTAATTAAAGTCAATGCAAAAAAGAGTTCACTTTAAGTAATTTTGGAGAATTTCTGTGAATTCATGAAACAATTGACAGTTTGTGTTAAAATTATGCAGAAAACTAAAAATTGACAAAAATGAGAACTTTTTCATTGTTTTTCATCAGACAGTTACAATCGGTACCACTTTAAAATAAGGCCCCTTTATAAAGGGTCTATAAATATTTTATAAAGCAATTAATTAATGGTTATAAATTAAGTTTAAGTGAGTTTTTTTAAAAATATCTAATTCAACAATAAAAAAATCTGATTAGTCACTTAATATGTTTTTATATTTAAATGAATAACGTTATTAACAGAAATTAAGTTAATGATGACTGATGGACAAAGTGAGATAAGTATCTAGTAGTAAATGACTATGGAATCACTATTTGCTACATTGCAGGCCCCTGTTCCCCTTTCTATTTATGTGTTACAACTGCTTATTTGCAGTTTATAACCTAATAAATAACGAGTATTAAACTCCTTTATAAACCCTTTATAAAGGAGCCTTATTTTAAAGTGGTACAGAATAATCTATTGAATCACAATGGTTTATGTAAGCATGCTCTGCCCCCCTAAAAAACTGTAATTATGTTGAAAATTAGCCTGGTAGGCTGTTGCTATAGATGAGTTGCTACATTTTGTTGGGTTTCAAGTTAAATGGTTTTTTTTTGCACCCAATAAACAATAGAAGACGAAAAAGAAGCAGTGTTGCGGGTGATTCTGTATCTGCTGTAACTGTAGATTAATGCTTGTTTATAAACAGAAATAAAAAGAATCCGAGGCAGAACACTTGGAAAGGCAACTCAACAAATTGGTAACAATCAATGCTCAAACACCATTCTACGAACCAATCCGTGTTTAGTACAGTGTGAAACCGAAACTATAGCGACTAAATACAGTAGAGAATACGATGTAACAAACACATAAAGCATGGTTCTGACTCTGGACCGGGCTTTCTGTAACATAACATAATGTAAAATGATTTTAGCCTGTTCTACTTTACAGCAGTAGTACCCAAGTACCATACATATACAAATACAGAAAATACAGACAAACAATAGTTTTGATATTCTTGTGAGGACTCTTTTAGATTTTCTAATTTAAGTACCAATTTTCATAAAAAAAAAAGCCTTCCAAGTTGAGAGGTCCACCAAAGCGTCCCCACAAACCAACATATAATGAAATACCACTATGCTTTCCAGGACAACTGGAAAGCAAACCACACAAAGTGCAGTAAACCAATATCTGAACCAAAGGACGTCCTCATAAACTGACAAATTACAACGTACCACTATGGATACAATGACCAGATGTCCTCACAAGTATGGTAGTGTGTCCCACCACCAAAACGTCCTCACAAGCCGTGTAGTATGCAATACCAAAAAAAAAGTGTCCTCATAAACCCTTATGGTTACAAGGACCAGATGTGTCATAAAACCAAAATGTCCTCACAAACCATATGTCCTCAAAAGCCTGATAGTGTGTCATACCACTAAAATGTCCTCATAAACTGACAAAGTGTTACATACCACTGTGATTACGAGGACCAGATATGTCATAACACCAAAATGTCCTCATAAACCAAATGTCCTCAAAAAACGGTAGTATGTAATACCAAATAAAGTGTCACCTATGGATACAAGTACCAGATGTCCTCAAGTATAGTAGTGTGTCATACCACCAAAATGTCCTTATAAACCACTATGGTTACAAGGTCTAGATGTCCTCACAAGTATAGTAGTGTATCATACCACTAAAACACCCTCACAAACCAAATGTCCTCACAAGCCTGGTAGTATGTAATACTAAAAAAAAGTCCTCATAAACCACTATGGTTACAAGGTCTAGATGTCCTCACAAGCCTGGTAGTGTGTCATACGACCAAAAAGTCCTCATAAACCACTATGGTTACAAAGACCAGATTACCTCACAAGCCCGGTAGTGTGTCATACCACCAAAACATCCTCACAATCCAAATGTCCTCACAAGCCTGGTAGTATGTTATACTAAAAAAACTCCTCATAAACCACGACCACGTTTTGGTCGTATGACGCACTACCAGGCTTGTGAGGACATCTGGTCCTTGTAACCATCAAGGACCAGATGTCCTCACAAGCCTGGTAGTGCGTCATACGACCAAAACGTCCTCATAGACCACTAAGGTTACAAGGTTTAGATGTTCTTAAGAGTATAGTAGTGTGTCACACCACCAAACGTCCTCACAAGCCGTGTAGTATTTTATACCACCAAAACGTCCTTATAAACCACTATGGTTACAAGGACCAAATGTCCCCACAAGCCTGGTAGTGTGTCATACCAACAAAACGTCCTCAAAAACTGACAAATTACAACATACCACTATGGTTACAAGAACAAGGTGTCCTAACAAGTATGGTAGTGTGCACACCACCAAAATGTCCTCAAACTGATAAAGTATTACATACCACTATGGTTACAAGGACCAGGTGTCCTCACTAAAATGGTAGTGCATCATACCACCAAAATGTCCTCACTAATTAGATGTCCTCACAAGCCTGGTAGTGTGTCACACCACCAAAATGTCCTCACAAACCAACAAACTATACGGTCCTCACAAAGGTAGCAAAGCACACACACACACACACACACACACACACACAATAAAAGCTAAAGCAGGAAGAAACTTGGCTTTCCTCCTCTTCTGTCTTTGGTGAGAAAGATGAAACGAGAAGAAAGGAAGAATATGAAAGTGGAGCTTCGTTAGGATGGGAGAAGAAATGAAAGACGAGTCCTGGCAGAACGCAGAATGAAGCAAAAAGGAGAAGATCATATACGTGTCAGATATACAGCCGTCACTCCGGAGTCTTTTATCGCTTAGCAACAGAGACGAATTAACTTCGCTGAGAAAGTTGAAAGGCCTCCAACTCGGCTCAGAGTGCGGCAACTCGACAACGCAAAAAAAAAAAAAGAACATACAGAAATAAATCACAGAGACTTAACAGAGATATGATGCTTTTACCCCCCGAAAACTAAAATAAAACTATATAATAATAAAAAAATAATAATTATAACACATTACAACACATGCAAACTTTGTTAGAGGACCAAAAATTAAATAAAACAAATTAAAATAACCAAAATACACAAATAAATATTTAATAATTCATAATATAATAATAAAAACAAACTCATCTATACAGAATCTACTAAGACACGCTTGCACATCATTTTCGTGTTTGTAGTAAAACTGTACAACAACCAAAACCAAACAAATTTTTAAAAATAAATGCATAAAAATGGCATTTTCCTCCACAAACAAACTAAAATGAAAAAAAAAACAAAAAACAAAAAAAAATTCAAGTACCTCAGCAAAGAACTTCCTTCAACACACCAATAATAATAATAATAATAATAATAATAATAATAATAATAATAATAATAATAATAATGATAATGATAATAATAATAATAATAATAATAATAATAATAATATAATAATGAAGAGGAGGAAGAAGAAGAAAAAAAAGAGTGTAATGATGAAATGAATATGTAGAACGAATAACAGAAAAATAACAGATAAAGATATACTGAACAGTATAAACTCCATCTTTACGCTTATTTTACCATCAAAATATACATACAGCACCAGTGAAATCAGAGAGAGGTGTAGTAGAACTGTGGGGTACAGGAGAAATCAGCTGCATGCTCTGTTGTAAACAGTAAAATATACAATAAAATAAAATAAAATAAAATAAAACTGAACAAAGGTCCTCCTACGTCCCCATAAGACAGCAGTGTTTTTAACCACCATAAAAATGATGTTATTTACTGTATACAGTTCCAGTCAAAAGTTTGCACACACCTTCTCATTCAGTATTTTTATTGTTTTATTTGTCCTACATGGTAAATTAATAGTGAAGTGATCCAGACTATGAAGGAACACTGTATAAGGAATCATGTAGTAACTTAAAATTACTGTTAAACAAACTAAAATACCTTGTAAAGCATTTAGATGATCTTATCTAGGGAGCTGCTAACTCTAATAAACTTATCCTGTACAACAGTGGAAACTTTTGCTCTTCTGTCCTTTCCTGGGGCGGTCCTGATGAGTGCCAGTTTTATCATTATAACATTTTTGATGGTCTTTGCAGCGACTGCCTTTACCTCTTCACTACTTTACTTTAACTGATGCTCTCAAACACTTTATTAAGAGACAAGAAATTCAAGTAATTAACTCTTGATGAGTTCAGCACAGCTGTTAACTGAATTTTACCTCATGAAGCTGACTGAGAAAATACATCTAAGCAGAATCTAAGCAGGATCTACAATATTAAAAAACATATTCTGATTTGTTTAACACTTTTTTGTGTACCAAATAATTGCCTATGTCTTTCTTTATGGTTTGGACGACTTTTGTATCATCTACAGTGCAGAACATTTTAAAATAAAAAAATAAAAAACACTGAATTTAAGGTGTATCCAAATTTTTGACTGGTACTGTGTATTTTGTGTGTGTATATATATATATAGACCCATTGCCTCTGCTACTCTAACCATAATGTCGTATAAGAGTACGCAATTTGCAGTCACAATTTTTTAATAAGATATCATGGTGACAGAGAGAGACAGGCAACTAGTCATGTCGTGTGGGATTACATGATTTATAGACGCGATTTGTAACTTTTGCAATTTTAGTCGTTATTTGTAGGCGAGATTTGTAGTCGCAATTTGTAATCGTCACGATTTGTAGTGTCAGGATTTGTAGCTGCGACTTGTAAACACTATTGGTAGCCTTGATCTATTGTCACAATTTGATACTGTGATCTGTAGTCGCAGTTTGTAGCCACGATTTTGGTGTGTTTTAGGCGTAACGTGAAATGAACCAAGCAGTGTTACTTGCTACATCATTTCCTTTAAGAGTCAGGTGAGCTCTGACTTTGGCGGATTGCTATTTTAACGGTGCAGCTACCTGGACGTGGCCAACAAACTCTTCTCAGCAGAGGAAACTGAGCTCCAGCAGCTCATTTACGGGAACAGCAATGTTATTTTATTTAGTATTCTGTTTATTGTTGATGTAAAAGTTGGGTTTGTGCTGCTGGGTGCTTGAGCGTTGTGGACTATTGGCGTCTGTCTAGGTTTTATTCAGTCAGTGGAGCTCCTGTGTTATCAGTTGCCAAGATACACCAGCAATACACCAGAAATTTACTTGAACACACCTAATTTCCAGAACACCACACCCATCAGTCTAAATACATTCAGAAGCTCTGTTGCTTTTTAAACGAGACAGGAGGATAAAGAGAAAATAGACTGTTTTAGGCAGGGTGAAAGGTAGCAATGAGCATCGTGACGCACTTTAGGCACCTTAAAGTCATGATTTCTGAGCATGAATTTTGATCAAAACTGCTGATTCTTATTTATATATAAATATATATATAATGCAAATTTGCACAGATACAATAAGTAAAGAAACGATTGAGAGGTAGCTAGTTTAGCTAGGAGTCGCCTGCCAGTGTGAACGCAGGGTTTGTACATTCTGGATCTGGATCTGAATCTGAATCTGAATGTGAATATGAATCGTGAATATGTGAACTGTTCAGCACTTCCCTTCCTCATGCAAAATTATGTTAAAAAAAAAAACAACGAAAAATAAACAAAAAGCAATTCTATTCTTTACACGACTATTATTTTTCTACGCTACAGTATTTCAGTATTTACATGTCTCCATATGTCCACATCTTCATATATTCACATATATTCCATATATTCCATTTAATTCATGCTCTTTTCGTTAATAAAGATTGCATAGCTACTTCTTTCAATCCCAACACCGTCCTAAACACCTGGAGACGAGAAGAAGAAGAAGAGCTGAGGTAAATTGCAGTATAATAAAATTAAAGTGAGGATTTTTATCTTTTTTTTTTTGTTTTATCTTTTCTTTTCTCGTCTAGCTTATGTATCCTGCGCTCCTGCAGAGTCCCGGTGAACGAGTGGAGAGGGGGAAGGATTTGGTCACACATTGAGAGAGAGAGAGAGAGAGAGAGAGAACAGGACGTACAGGATAGAGTAATAAATATACAGAATAAATAAGCGTCAGGACGGCGGTTTCTGATATCCAGGTTTTTAAATTTCTGCTGAAAGCTGTAGAGGATTGAGTGATGTGGTGAAACTCTCGCGCCGGCGGAGGTCAGGGTTCGATAGCGATTGGTTTAAGGGCTTGTGATTGGATGATTGCAGTTTCCCTCGTCACGGATCCACGGATCTCAGGTTGAGATGGAAGGCTATTACAAGGATATCATTGGTTCTAGGCCCTTCGGTGGGCGTGGTGAGGCGTATGGTAGCAGTCTGATGGGTTGCATCGTCCGTGCGGCCCCTGAGGGCCCGGGGGTCCGTAGAGGCCAATTCCTGGTGGACCTGCATGAGTAGAAAGAGAAGAAAGAAATAGTAAAAACTGCAAAAAAACACATAAAAAACTAAAAATTGCTCTACTTAATGCATTTTTTTAACTCTAATCTAAACCAAAATATCGTATTGCACCATAAACTATAGCAAAATAATTGCTTTAACATTACATAACATTATTACATTTCTTGCTAAAAGTTTTAAAAGTCTCCTTTCGCTAAAATCCACTTTTTTTTCTTGTTTTTGTGAAATACTAAAGCTCTCTGACTTGTTGAAACTCTTCCTCAGCTCCCCTTTGTCTGCAGTAGCTAGTAAAAGAAAATCCTCAGAAATACAAGTTGATGTTAGGTGCTATCCAAGTATCTAGCCACTGTATGTTTGTTAAATTGATAAATATGTCTTTTTGGAACAGTTTTGTGAAGTTTTGTGAAGCTCATACACACCTGGTGGGCCTGGAGGACCCGGTTCTCCTGGAATCCCCAACCCGAGTTGACCCCGTTCTCCTTTCTGTCCTCGGTAACCTGCACACAATCACACAACACCCAGATTCACCAATCACATACATACATTACCTCAACTGTGGAGCTATCTGAGAGATTATACATTACTATTATAGATTATTATAGCTTTATTTTAAGTCTTAAAAGTACTGGAGGTTTAATAGAGTATTTCAACTCATACACAATGATTTTTAAGAAAGTTTAGCTCTATAAATGGTTTTAGGGGCTATTAATGATATTTGACTGTTTTTATTTATTTGTTTTATAATTAAAAAGGCTATTTTTGTTACTCAACATGTTGGATGATACACTGTATGGACATTTCTGTTTATATTTAGAGTTCCTTCTGAAATCCAAGCTATTGAATAAAAGAGTTTATCCTGCTTTTGTTAGATAAAAGTGTTTCTATTCTCTACATTCCAGAGAATTTGATTCAGTTTTTTAATTTTGTTGGAATATTGCTGTGAATATATTGATTTCATTCAGCCAAAAGGCCTCAGATTATTGAGGTCAGTCATTTTGGAGAAATTCTATTCGTCGATTCACCATGAAAAAAAAAGCATACATTTCGTTACGTTCACACAGCAATGAAAATTCAAGAAAAAAAAATGTTTTGATTCACTTTAGTTCACTTTAATGTGAACAAAGCCTATGTTTAATTTGAAAAAATAAAAATAAAATAAACAATTTTTTGATTACACTTATTTTTGCCTATATTTGTTTTAATTGCACTAAATCCATAGTGTTTGCATAAAAAATATCTACAATTACATTTTTTTGCATGGTTAAAGACAGTTTCTACAATTTGACATGTGACTATCACTACACCGGCTTAACATAACAGGAAGCTTAAAAAAAGTGGTCAAATTCTAATTTTTTTCATTATTTCGACCTTTTAAATTAGACATAGACTCTATATATCAAGCAGTTCTGTTTGTTGGGTCTAATTACAAACAACCATCGCTTCTCAGAATTCAAACTCATTAGTAATATCTAACTTTCTTGGAGAAACCCTTCACCCGTACACGCTAACTGTGCTAATTAATAAAGCCTACTGGGGACGGGTTAGCCTTCAGTCATTATTAGCAGAGCTAGCGTTCCCCTGGGTGAAGCGTTCCTATTAAAAATCCTCCTCACAGCCTGAACACCATCTGAATAAATAGCTTCTAGGAAGCTACGCTAACAGCGCAGAGCTGGAGCTGATCATGTTTGAAAGAAAAGAGCACACAAAACAAATCAAAAGAAAATAAGACGATAGCGAAGGCAGTTTAGCGAAGGAATGATCGAATGGCGAAAAACCATCGAAAGGGGCATCGGTGACCCGATATATCATGTGATTGGTGGAGCATTCTCAGAATTGGGCATTTTTTTCATGCAAAATTGGTGGAATTTTGAAGAAAGTGACCCTTAAACATCTAAAAAGTGCGATTTACACAGTACAGACACAGGCAAAAGACATTTCTGAGTGTTTAAAAGTGCATTTTTTATATTGGACCACAAGACAGTAGCAATAGCAAGGCTGAACACATCGATATAAACAAACCCAACAGGCAAAAACACACAAACAAACAACAAAAACAGGTAAAATGCAAGAATGCAGACTTGCTAAAACAGACTTGAACTCATTCTTTACCAAAATGTTCCACGATAAAACGTCAATCACGGCATGCGGACGACTGCATCTCCAAAAACCATCAAAAACCAAACGCTGTTCTAGCGACAAGCATCTCTGCAGACACTACGTTATGCTATGCTACGCTAAACAAGGCTATACTACGCTACTGCAAACTACACTGGTACAGGATGGTCTACAAGAACAGCATAGTACCGTCCAGCAGCAGATATACAACTGAGCCTACGGCTGAGCAGAAGCCTGTGAATGAGTAGAAGCCTGTGAACGGACAAAAGTCTCTGAATGGGCAGAAGCCTGTGAATTGGTCTGAGCCTGTGAATGGACAGAATTCTGTGTATGGGCAGAAGCCTGTGGATGGACAGAAAAAAGCCTGTGATTGGACAGAAGCCTGTGGATGGGCAGCAGAAGTCTGTGGCTAAGCAATAGCCTGTGAATGGACAGAAGCTTGCAAATAGGCAGAAGTCTGAGAATAGGCAGAAGCCTTTGAATGGGCAGAAGCTTGTGGCTGGGCAGAAGCCTGCGAATGGGCAGAAAGAAGCCTGTGAATGCATAGAAGTCTGTGAACGGCCAGAAGCCTGTGAATGGGCAGAAGCCTGTGTATGTGCAGAGGCCTGTGGCTGGGCAGAAAGCCTGTGAATAAGTAGAAGTCTGTGAACGGCCAGAAGCCTGTGAATGGGCAGAAGCCTGTGTATGTGCAGAGGCCTGTGGCTGGGCAGAAAGCCTGTGAATAAGTAGAAGTCTGTGAACGGCCAGAAGCCTGTGAATGGGCAGAAGCCTGTGTATGTGCAGAAAGCCTGTGAATAAGTAGAAGCCTGTGAATGGACAAAAGCCTGTGAATGGACAAAAGCCTATGGATGGGCAGAAAGAAGCCTGTGGATGAGTAGACCCCTGTGACTGTGCAGAAACCTGTGAATGGGCAGAATCCTGTGAATGGGCAGAAGCCTGTACAAATGGACAGAAGCCTGTGGATGGGCAGAAGCCTGTGGAAGGGCAGAAGACTGTGAATGGGCAGAAGCCTGTGAAAGGGCAGAAGCCTGTGGAAGGGCAGAATTGCCTCTGTGTATGAAAAATGCTATACAAATAAACTAGACCTTTCTTGCTTTATACTTTTATACTGATCATTATAACAATAACTATCATGTTGGACACTTAGATACTTAGTTATACATGACTAACAGGCCAATTCGAATCCTGGTTATGCAGCTTTCCATCTTGCAACTGCCGAAGCCCTGGAAGAGCACAATTGGCCTTGCTCTCTCTCTCTTGGTGGATAGATGATGCTCTTTCTTTCCCCTCATCACTCCTAGGGTGATGATGATCAGCAGAAGGCTGTCTCTGTGAGCTGATGTATGAGAACCAAGTTGCTGCGCTTTCCTCCGAGCGTTAGCGCTGTGATGCTACTCGATAATGCTGCATTATGCCTGAGAAGAATGGAAGAATGTCATGCTTCTGCTCAGCAGGAGGCTCAGCTGATGCATCTGCAACTGGAGGCTCTACTATAGAAACAGCCCAAAGACTACAGGGGTTCAATTCCACAGCGAGGGCTGGGAACACACAACCACATCCTCCAAAGAGCTATATCACTCCATCACTCCATCACTCAGCTCCACAGCAGCCCTACAGCGGCGCACACACACTCAAACACACACCGGCACGCATTCACCGTAAACAGCTGGCATTCAGGGGACGAACAGAACTGTACCTGCAGCCTCTTTATCACGGCTCCCTGTGGTCGCATACAATCACCGCTCACCGCTCACGACTCTCAACACACTCTGTACTGAGTATCACTGCAGGCCGAGGCGGGGGCAGGAGTAAAATCCTACTATACTAGTGCATCTCAAAAAAATTCCATATCATTGAAAAGTTACTTTTTATTTCAGTAATTCAGCTGAAAATGTGAAACTTATATATATTACATAGATGTATTACACACAGAGTGAACTATTATAAGCATTAATTTCTTTTATTGTTGATGATTACGGCTTACAGACAACTAAAAAAAACAAAAATCAGTGTCTCAGAAAATTGTAATTGGTACTAAGGGTGTGACGAGATCTTGCGGGAAGAAAAAAAAAAAACAGTTCAGTATGGATTTTTAAGAGGGATCTGGCAACACATTAGCGATAGCAGTGAGTGCAACAGCTGAGCAGTCAGAGCAGCTCTCAGCAGAAGAGGAAAATTCTGGTATTCGCATGTGCGGATCTACCGGGGTGGCATAGGGTGGCAGCTGCCACCCCAGAATTAAAAGAAAAGTTATTATGGCCAATTTAACATTTATGAGAGTGAATCTTTAATGCCAGACTGCAGTAAATTATAACAAAATAAATTAGAATGAAAGCAAAAATAAAAATCTTATTTTGCTCACTACTATAACATGTTTTCTTTACTAGGTCCAGTGATGTCTCTAATCTGTCCATTTTTCCAGTAATGAGAAATCTAACACATTAGTATGTCCAATTCCGTAATCAGATTAAAGTTACTTATTTAAGTAACTGTGCATTACTCTATTTATAATATTTTTTCTAAGTACATTTGTCTGTATGAGTTTGTAAATGGTAGCCTGTGGCCATATATAGAAGTTAATGTAGATATTCTGATATTCTTGAAAAAAAAAAAAAAAACATGACTGCATCATAGGTAGTGGTACTAATCCCTTAGCTTTATACTGTATTTGAAACAAATAAAAATATATATAAATAAATAAATAAATAAATGTTCTGTCTCTGTTTGCACTTATTGTTTGCACTACATAGTTTTATTTTTATTGTTTCTATTTTTAATAGACTTAGTTTTTTTTAAATAGTTTAAATGTGAACCCAGTATTGTGTTTCGTCACACCCCTAATTGGTACTTTTGTCAGTGTGGGCAGTGTGCCAAGTCCTGCTGGAAAATGAAATCCACATGAAGTGCTGTAAGATTTTGTGGGAAAACAACACCAGCAGATGACATGTCTCTAATACTTTCCAAAGACCTGGCCTTACAATGAGCTGACCGCACTGATCAGTGTTAAACTTCACTCACAAGATAACACCTCATGACTTATAATACAGGTGTGGGCTATGTTGCGATTTGTGATCAATAATCTGGTGATCTACCACTGCTTTTAAGCATTGTTTTACACTATATTCTGTATTGACTTTCTCTGTATGTAGCGTCTCTGTATGGGAGGAAAATACAAATTATACATTCCACACATTACCGCATTAGCATGTAGCCGTTTATAGCCTGAGCTAATTACCCTTTAACGTATTCCCATATGGTTGTTTGTTGATATCAGCTAATTTGAAGCATGACAAAAAACAAAGCCTGGTACATTGCCTCTCATCAAATCCCATTTACGTGAAACGCTGCAGGTAACACTCAATTAGCGACAATAAATGCTGTATAATCAGACAGACTCGTGTCACGCTGGAGAAAAAAAAAATAAAAAAGCAAGAAAAGAAGCGAAACAGAAATTAAGCATTTAGGTGCGACTTGAAATCATATACGTGATATATTTTAATAAAGCAAAGTTGGAAAGAAGAAAAGTTCACAGAGTATTAAAAGTATTAAAATATTAAAATAAGACTTCCCACAAGCATGGCAAAAAAACAACAAAAACAACAATGCATATATAATACAGAACACTTAAATACTTAACCATCAAAACATACATGAGCATGAGTGGGTTTTAATCGTGTTACATCAATGTGAATAAAACACATGCTGGAAAAAAAAAATATATATATATTCTCATAAAGAGACATCGATCAGCCATAACATTAGTACCATCTATTAAGTAATTAAGTATAGAGTAGATCTCCCAGTTTGAGACAGCGACAGACAGCCTACACTCTGATAGACTCCACTCTGAAGGTGTCCCCTGATATCTGGCACCAAGAGTAACATTAACCAAGACACAAGTCTATTAGACTAATGATTTACAGAATTTCCTGTCGACTGTTGTCAGGGTTTTAATCAGTCAGTGCCGCACCTGTAGTCCCCCGCCAAGATAGAAACAGCAAAAGTTTACCTGAACACACCTCACTTCCAGAACATATATTCCTAAACTCTATAGACACTATTTTAATGGCGTTTGGGCACAAGGCGTGAAAATAGACTGTTGAAGGAGTGCAAGATAGCAATGAGCATCACGACACACACTTTGCACGGGGTGTAAAATATGGTCACTGGTTCACTTAGCACTGTAAGTTGGTTAAGTACTGAACTTAGCATCTCGTAGACCTGCTTGATGTTCTGAAACATCACATTATTTTGATGTTAAAGTTACTTTTCTTACTATTGTCTGTTTTTGAATGACAGATGCCAATGTTTTTTACTTCCATTGGTCAGTGGTACTAAAGTTATGGCAGATTACAGGCAACAGCAGAATCCAGAAGGGCACAAGATCCACCCTTGTGGAATACCAGGGCAGTACTCATGTTACGGATGATCAGTTTATACACATTGTTGCACGTTTCCTTAAAAATTTACCAGGATATGACAGAGAATAATGGAATTAATACCAGGGCAGTAGATATGATCATCTCAGTGGACTGTTCTTATTTGATGCTACTAATGTTATGGCTGATAGAACAGTGTAGTAGCATATGGCATAAATCAAAATCAACACAATTAGAAAATACAAGAAATTAATAATAAAATACAGAAAAGGAGCACAAAAAATAAAATAAGTAGAAAGAAGAAAAGCAAAATATATTAGATTCATAATCGACCAGAATTTGAATTAGCAAGAATTATTAACCCGTCAAAACCTTCATCGGCCAGCAAAATATGAACCAAATCTCACGTAGAAAGCGGACCCCAGGTGAAACGAGAGAAAGGCAGGGATATTTTTCTCTATAAATCCTAATTCAGGCACATTCCACATTAAAGGCCAAATTGGAAATTCCAGGGGAGGAAGGAACCCAGCGAAGAGTAACGAGAAATAATGAGGAAATATTACACTCCCCGAAGTTACCCGTCAACAAGACTCAAATTATAAACTTTTAAAATACTGATTCACCAAGAGACTAAACTTTTCCTGATAAGCCTTTCTTCGTTTTTGTGTTTAATTTTTTCCTCACAGTTTAGCTAAACAGCAGATCCAGCACACAAATGAATCAAATTCATAAAATAATCAACACTGGCAGCGCCCAACGCAGCGCTCAACACCAACCGAACCGAAGCAGTGTGGATCAGACAGTTCTGAACATCATGTACCGCCTTAAAAATAAAGGTGCACTTTTTAATCCGGTTAAAACGGACTCTGGTTGGTTTGCAGTTTGTTCTGGCAGATGTACAAACGTATAATCGGGCTTGGGTTCGGACCAAAACAATCATAATGAAACCCTGTACAGTCCAAAAATAACTCTGAACCTGACTATCAAATACTGTATTCATTTGCTCATGTTTGAGCCAAACGGCTTTTCAGGTGCAGTTTAACCTGATTTATATACTAACCAGATATAACAGTTACTATAGCTATAATCTAATGTTAATCTCTGCTGATGCTCCATGCTAAACTACACTGAAATACAGTATGTCCTATAGTCCAGAACACAGAGCCTTCTTCCTGTATTTACTTTATGAACCCCGCCCCTAGACAGCTCTGACCAATCAGAATCAGTGGAGAAAATTTGCTTAAGTTTTTTTGTATTTTGTAGCACTTGTGGTTGATTTTTCTCATGCGAAACCAAACCCATGTGAGGAAACACTCTACAGGTCCATAAACAGCCATTACGTTTTCTTTTTTTTTTTTTGAGTGGTGCCACTAGAAAAACAATTTATACAGTAAAAGTGTACAGAAAACTGTGCAATGCAAAGAACTTTGGACATTTTGGGAAAAAATATTGGGAAATATTGGGAAAAAATTCCATTTTGATATTTAATTTTTGTTATAAATACTGCAAAAGTAGAAAATACACAATTTTCCCAACAGATTTCGCTGACAAGAGGTCAGTGATCCAATGTGCACTTCATGTATCCAAGACTGGTGCCCAATAAATAATATTGGATACATTCTTTGACGTCTTAAAAACTTAAAAAAACTTTACTTTACAAATAATGACATTTATTAATACAGGTGTTGTCTAATAAGACAATGGGTATTACAGTGAATATCATTAAAACATTAATTTAGTTCAGTAATTCAGTTCAGTTAAACATGGGAAAGTCATATATTATATAGATATATTAAACATCACATATTATATAAATGTAGATCTATTTTAAGTGTTTATTTCTTTTATTGTTGATGATTATGAAGCTTACAACCACTAAAACCCCCCCCCAAAAAAACAGAAAATTCTAATATTATATAAGACCAATTGATACTTTTGGTATGCAGTGTGGGCAGTGTGTCAAGTCCTGCTGGAAAATGAAATCCGCATCCAGGTTCTGATGTTTGGGATTCAACAAAAATTGGCCACAATTGGCACTTTCATCACTTTCAGCAGGATAATGCTCTTTTACAAAAAGCAAGAGTTTTTCCAAGAATGATCCACCAGATTACATCACTTTATCAATCTGCTCGATCTCCAGATTTATCGGCAATCGAGCGTTAATCCAGAATCACTTCTAGCACCTTTATTTTTAAGAGTAAAATCTGAGGTAGAAGCTTTTTTTTTCATTAAAGGATTAGCATCCTACATTAAAATAGCTTAGTTTTAGTTTTATTATTTACACATTAACGAGATAAAACTCTTATTCCTGAAGTTTTGAGAGCTTTACGTAGAGATGTTTCTGATTCCTAATGCTGGAAAAGGATCTCAGCAACCCAGAACCAATAAAAAAACTGAAAAAACCAAAGCGGCGAATCGTAATTGATGAAACGGGTCGAGGGTCAGATTTGATGAACGACCGCAAGCTCTTTTTTCTTTTTCATTTCAGCAGCTTTAGTTCAGAGTGACATATGAAGTTACTTCACTTTATTCTGTGTTTTTATCACATTCTCTCATTCTCCTATTCTCAGACAATCCCTCGTTTATCTTCATATGTTCCCGTTAACCACCCTGTGACACCGCGAGCGCCGCTCCCCGGTGCTCTCTGGCCTTTACACCACTCTGATGAATTAATGGAGGTAGTGAAAGAGAAATACTGTAGCTGTGAAGCTCTACAACACCGTTCTGACACGTTCTGTTAAGCGCACTGTGACAAATGTTCTTAAAAGCTGACTTAAAATCTCGGTTTTTAGCAGTTTTAGCTTGAGCCAAGCAGTCGTTCAATTCAGTCAATCTAGTAGAACCTTCTATCTGCCTCCAGAAACAAAAGTATGATTTGTTTGTAGTGGGCATAACAAGTTCTTATATAAAGCATATTCAGCTCTGGAAAAAATAAGAGAGCACTTAAAAATGATGAGTTTGTTTGATTTTACCAAATTGAAAACCTCTGGAATATAATCAAGAGGAAGATGGATGATCACAAGCCATCAAACCAAACTGAACTGCTTGAATAAAAATATACCAAAAGCAGTGTGTAAGACTGGTGGAGGAGAACATGATGCCAAGATGCATGATTAAAACTGTGATTAAAAACCAACCAGGGTTATTCCACCAAATATTGATTTCTGAACTCTTAAAACTTTATGAATATGAACTTGTTTTCTTTGCATTATTTGAGGTCTGAAAGCTCTGCATCTTTTTTTTGTTATTTCAGCCATTTCTCATTTTCTGTAAATAAATGCTCGAAATGAGAATATTTTTTATGTGGAATTTGGGAGAAATGTTGTCTGTAGTTTATAGAATAAAACAAAAATGTTCATTTTACTCAAACATAAACCTATAAATAGCAAAATCAGAGAAACTGATTCAGAAACTAAAGTGGTTTCCTATTTTTTTCCCAGAGCTGTAGATACATATATAGTGATCAGTCATAACATTAGCACCAGCTTGGGTAACATCAAGTATAGGGTATTTGATGGTTTAAGTTAAAAATTAAGAATTTTAAGACTTAAAAATAACTGTAAGACTCACAATAATAAAATTGCAAAAAACACTATTAAGGTAAGCTTGCGGTTTCCTGTGTTTTCCAGCAAAATAAACGTAGAAATCATAAATTAACAAAATGAAACAATAATATAATTTAAATTCTATCGATTGTACACTGAAAACAGGAGGTTTTTAAGTTATTTAACCCTCATGCATACAGTTGTCCCAAGGTCAACAGCATTATCTCTACTAACTAAAACTAGTTAATAAATTAAGCTGCAATTAGCGCCCCCTATTGGAGATATAAATCATGCTACCTGGAATTGTAAAATGCAATGCATGACCTTTGTCAAAAAAAGACATCTTGTTTCCTTTAAAATGTCCTAATAAATCACAGGAAAAACAACTGAAATCCAAAGGGGCCCAAGATCCACCCTTGAGGAACACCACAGCAGTAGACATGATCCCAATGAAAGCTTTTTTCTCGGCTGATTGTTCGCTCGCTGACTAAAATATCGTATCCACTCTTTGATAGATGCCTCTGTAGATTAATATATTAATGGTGTATTTCATGCAATTCATCAGTAGGGATAATATTAAGACTAACATCGTTTCCTTGACAATTTTCTAAAAAGGGCTGACTGTTTACTCGCAGCCTAACGTATATTATATCAATCAATCAACCTTTATTAAAACTCTTACTGAGTACATTGAGGATGACCCTCATTTTCTACATAGCCAAGCCGATACACAGAAAATAGACAGATTAAAAAAAAGACTAAAAAGATGCTGATAAAAATACGATATAAAACTAAATCAGATAAATATAATAAAGTTATAAATTCAAGAGGAATCTAATGTAAGCAAACCATAACCACAAGTAATAAGAACGATATGAGAATAAATAAATAAATAAATAATATAAATATATATAAAAAAGAGTCACTTAAAACACAAAAAGTACAATATACCTCATAATTAAAACTAAAAATAATAATAATAAAAAAGAAATCACCACAGCAGTAGATAGGAACTCAGCAGGCTTACTGTTCACTCGCTGCTTAATATTATATAATAATGTTAAGGCTCATCGGTGTAGGTAAGAAGCTTTCCTTGATTAAAAATTACAGAAAATGATGAAGAAAAAAAAAAAACACCATGGAAGTAGATACAATCTTAACAACATTTCTCAGCTGACTGTTCAATCGCTGCCTAATATATATTATATCCAACACTTTACTACTTTATAGACTTGTTAATGGTGCTTATGTTATGGCTGATTGGTGTATATAAGTCTGATTACTTGAAAAATCCCTAAAAGAATCAAAGAAAACTAAGAAAATCCATCCCAAAAGGGCCCAACATCCACCCTTGAGGAACACCACAGCAGTAGATAAGATTTCAGTAGAGTCTTTCTCAGCTTCCTGTTCACTTGCTGCCTAATATATCATATCCACACCTTAATAGACCCCTTGATGGTGCTAATATTATGGCTGATTGCTGTATATAAGCCTGTTTCCTAGGAAAAAATCCTTAAAAGTCACAGAAAACTATGAAAATCCAACCCAAAAGGGCCCAACATCCAACCTTAAGGAACACCATCGTAGGTTTTATGATCTCAATAGAGTCTTTCTCAGCTTACTGTTCATTTGCTGCCTAATATAACATATCTACACCTTTATAGACTCGTTGATGGTGCTAATATTATGGCTGATTGGTGTATACAAGCCTGATTCCTTGAAACCTTCCTAAGAAATCAGAGAAAACCATGGAAATCCAACCCAAAAGGGCCCAACATCCACCCTTGAGGAACACCACAGCAGCTTACCATCATACACACCCCTTGATAGACCCCATTGATGGTGCTAATGTTATGGCTGATTGTTGTACATATATAAGGAAATCACTGAGATCAATCAAAAACCCAAAGGAGCCCAGCATCCACCCTTGAGGAACACCACTGCAGTAGATATGAGCTCAGAATAGCTTTTCTCATAAATAAAATAAAGTTTGTACACGTTTTTAAGAATATATACATATAAAAGTGTCCAGTGCCGGGGAAGGCAACAGCTTCACACAGGAGTCACTTCAGTCTGAGACTCTTGGCTCCTACCTTGAGGGCCCGGAGGTCCTGGCTCTCCAGGAGGTCCTGGGGAGCCATCAGTTCCAGGCGGCCCTGAAGGACCTTGTCGGCCGTGTGCAGACAGTATGGCTGCCGGGGTCTTCTGCTGCGAGGCGTAACTCGACAGCTTCTCTGTAGAAGATGAACAAGAAAGCGTGATGGAAGTATAATAAAATAGTGAAATTAGAGTGGCATAAAGTTATCCAAAAGCAGTGTGTAAGACTGGTGGAGGAGAACATGATGCCAAGATGCATGAAAACTGTGTTTAAAAAACAGGGATTGATTTCTGAACTCTTAAAACTCTAAAACTTTATAAATATGAACTTGTTTTCTAGGCTTTTTTTTTTTTTTTTTACCAAAAATTGTGACTTTAATTAGAAAGTTGATGTAGGTATAGTTGTTATGATGTAAATGTAAAGGTCCTCACAATCAGAATTTACCAGTTTGTGGGGACATTGCAACTTAAAAAGGCTTTTTTTAAACCAAAAAATTCGGAACTTAAATTAGAAAATCAATGTAGGTACAGTTGTTAGTATGTAAATGGAAGGTCCCCACAATTTTGGTGGTCATCACAGCTTAGAAGTTTTTTTTAAACCAAAAATTAGGACTTTAGTTAGGAAGTTAAGGTTAAGGTTGGGGTTGATATAAGTATAGTTGTTAGTGTGTAAATGGAAGGTCCTCAAAATTATAATTTACTGTTTTTTGGGGACATTTTGGTGGCTATCACAACTTTGAAGGATTTTTAAACCAAAAAGTGGGACTTTAATTAGAAAGTTATGGTTAAGGTTATGTTTGGGGTTGATGTAGGTACAGTTGTTAGTTTGTAAATTTAAGGTACCCACAATCACAGTTTGCAGGCTTGTGGGGACATCACAATTTTGAAAGCTATTATTATTTTTTTTTTTTACCAAAACCTTTAATTAAAAAGTTGATGTAGGTACAGTTGTTGTGGGGACATCACAATTTTAACGGCTTTTTTAAACAAAAAAATTGGACTTTAACTAGAAAATTGATGTAGGTACAGTTGCTAGTATGTAAATGGAAGGTTCTCACAATCATAATTTACCGGTTTGTGGGGACATTTTGGTGGCTATCACAATTTTTAAAGCTTTTTAAACCAAAATAGGGACGTTAATTAGAAAGTTATGTTTAAGGTTAAGCTTAAGGTTTATATAAGTATAGTTTCCAGGATGTAAATGGACAGTCTTCACAATCATAATTTACTGGTTTGTGGGGACATCACAACTTTGAAGGTCCTCACCATCATAATATGCCGGTTTGTGGGGATATTTTGGTGGTCATCACTTTGAAGGTTTTTCTCCCCAAAACTAAGACTTTAATTAGAAAGTTACGGTTAAGTTTACAGTTTGGGTTAATGCAGGTATAGTTCCTAGTATCTAAATGGAAGGTCCTCACAATCATAATTTGCAAGTTTATGAGTTTGTGGGGACATTTTGGTGGTCATCACAACTTTTAAGGTTTTTTTAAACCAAAATTGGGACTTTTTTTTTTTTTTAGAAAGTTATGGTTAAGGTTATGTTTGGGGTTGATGTAAGTACAGTTGTTAGTGTGTAAATAAAAAGGTCCTCACAAACTGACACATTATGACTCACCACTATCCTTGTGGGGACACGGTCCCCACAAAGGTAGCAAACCTCACGCACACAAACACAAACGCACTCAAAGACACTGCATGCTGAGAAAGAGCAATGAAAGTCAAAACTAATCAGCCACCAGAGGAAACAGCCCTAGAAGGACGTCTCGGTTGCGGCAGATGTACCTTCAAAGACGCGTAATACTTCATTTCGGATGAACATTTTAATTTCCTCCACGGTGGCGGCATCGCTCTGCAGACAAAACAACAGCGGGTACACAAACATCAGTGCAACATGTGCTACAGATTAAGAAAAAGCAATTATGAAATGGTGATAATACATGTTTTATTCATACTGCGGATAGGCAGTGCCTTCAGAGATAAAGGAATGAATGGCATGTAACAGCATCGTAATCAGCAGTTTGAATGCCATCTCGCAGAGCCTGCTGATCATCTGCAGGAGCACGCATTCGGGGGAAAATTGGGCTTATAAACAAAACAACTTCAAGAAAATATACAACAAAAAAAGTCCTCTGTGCACAATGACTGAGACTTCATATAGAGTGGGGTCTGTAGCACTTAATAGAAAATGCAATATTATTTTGGCCGAAAATGAGTCCTGACTGTTAATATAATAATATTTTACCTATAATATAGTTTTTTTAGGTTGATAAATTACTAATACATGTATATTACACACACATATATATATATATATATATATATATATATATATATAGCATATATAGAATTTAATTACAGTACTAGTTAAAAGTTTTTTTTTCCTACATTGATCCAGACTATAACGGAACACATAAGGAATCATGTAGTAACTTAAAAGACCAAAAATTACTCTAAAGAACTAAAGAACAGTCCTGATGAGTGCCAGTTTCATCATCATAATGTTTTTCATGGATCTTTATGAGTATATAATTACTCAAATATTCACTATTTATTTACTGTATACCTGTAACTCTACCTCTTCACTACTTTACAACTGATGCTCTCAAACACTTTATTAAGATACAAGAAATTCAAGTAATTAACTCTTGAGTTCAGCACAGCTGTTAACTGAAAGCCTGAATTCCAGGTGACTCTAACTCATAAATCTGGTTTGTTGAACACTTTTTTAGTTTATTAAATAATTCCATTTGTTTTTCTTCATAGTTTGGATGACTTTAGTATTAATTTACAATGTAGAACATTTTAAAATTATGAAAAACCACTGAATTTAATGTCCATTTAAAGTATTTTTTTTATAAGGTATGGCGGCAGCTGCCTAACTACTCTCTGCCTCCGTAGAGTTCAATTTTTTAATTGGAAATGATGGAACTCTGGGCTTTTGAGATACAGAGATACAGGGTTATTGCGTTCACAGAGAAGAGAACATTAGACGATGCTTTTAAATTTGGTCAAAATATAAATAAAAATGTCTTGGACCACAGCTGCGTCCAAACTGGAGAGCCTTCTGGGTCATAACGTTTTTTTTTAATGACTCATGTAACCAAAAACTCTCTACAGCTTTCAGCTTGATTTAGGGCATGTTAGTGTATCTTTGCTATCATAACAAGGGGAAAAGTACACCTTGCCAGGCTCAAAAAGTGAAAAAGGCATGTACTAATTATTTTAATAAATCATGATTGTTAATTTTGGGTGTAGTATGAAATAAACCAATCAGAGTTTCACTTGCTCATCGTTCCCTTTAAGAGCCAGGTGAGCTCTGACTGACTGGTAGATTGCTATTTCAGGGTTCTTGCACCATTTTAAAAGTCAAATTTATTGCTTTTTAAGACCTCAATAAATATAATTTAAGACCCCAAAATTGTCATAATTTCTTTAGTTCTCTCCCCAGTAAAGTTAACTAACTTTCCGCCGACGTTGGCACGTTAGCTAGCTTGCCGCTAATGGTATCCCTGGTAGTTCTTTTAAGCTAGCTAAAGTTAATTTGTTAGCTAGCTTGCTGCTAATGTTAGTTCTAACCCTGGTAACATTAGCTAGCTCACTTTAGCTAGCCAAAGTTAGTAAATTAGCTAGCTCGGCGCTAAAGGTAGTATGTTAGCTAGCTTGCTGCTAAAGTTTATATGTTATCTAGGTTGCTGCTAATGTTAGTTCTAACTCTGGTAACGTTAGCTAGCTCACTTTTTATTTTTGTTTTGAAAGTTCACATTCATGTCGCATGTCCATGGATCGGATACGTATCTGATTTAGGACCAAATATAAAAGTGCCTCAAATCTGATTTAGCACATTTACACAGACATGAAAAATATGATCTGAGCCACTTTAGCCTGGTAATGTGAACATAGTCTAGGTTGCACCTGTCTTTGCTGTTGCCAAGATAGCAATGAATGCAAGAAATTTACCTGAAAACACCTTTCACACATTTCCAGACCACCACGCCCATCAGCGTAGATATATTCAGAAGCACTGCTGCTATTTAAACCAGAAACGACGCAGACGGAAGGCATGAAAATAGACTGTGCTTTATTTTAACGTTAGTTTCGTCTACATAGTGCACCGTGAAGTGTCCTGATTATATAGTCCAAAAACATTACGTACTCTAACGCTTTCTAAACCGTTATGTAACGCCTCTCCATGAATGTGAACACGGAGGTGGTTGGCAGCTTTCTGAGAGGTGCCAATCGCCACTACGCGCCACCCCCCCCCACGCCCCCCCCGCTGCCGGCACACACACAGCCCTCCCTGCCGCTCGACCCGCCGCCTGCCTGCCCGTTTGATTGGACGTGGGAGGTGTTTGACAGATACGGCGCAGCGGGAGGCTTACGCAGTGTACGCTAACAAACAACACCCAGCCCGGCTCTCGCTCTTTAAACCAGAGAGAGAGACAAACAGAGAGAGAGAGAGACGGGCGTCTGTGGTAATTACACACCGACCCTGTCCAGGTTCTGTCCAGATACCAATTACTTCTTCTGGAAAGTTGGTGGATAACAGGGAGACCCCCCGGTACTGCGCCAGGGGACCACTACACTGTGATCTCACGCTCAGACTAAACATCACGCTACAAGCTAACTGTACTGCTATCTACAGTGCATTGCTAATGGGGGGGTATTCGGATTTGGATTAAAAAATATTCCCCAAGCTTTAAACATCTCAGGGAGCACTGTGCAAGAGATCATACTGAAATATAAGGACTATCAGACCACTGCAAAACTATTAACCAAGACCAGCCGTCCCTCTAAACCAGGGGTGTCCAAACTACGACCCGCGGGCCATTTAAAGCTTGTTTCCTTTTTTGGAGCGGCACGAGAGGTATTTTAGAAATAGAATGAAAGTTGGCACGCTGTTAAGCAGGTTTTTATAATGTGAGATTCAAAGTTTGAACGCTAGGTGTCAGAAACGAGCCAAAGAGTCTAAAGGCAGCGAGAGTGCGCATTTCTAGCGCAGAAAAACGGGCCAAAGAGTCTAACAGCGGAGAGTGTGCGCAATTCTAGCACAGAGAAACGGGCCAAAGAGTCTAATAGCAGAGAGAGTGCACATTTCTAGCGCAGAAAAACGGACCAAAGAGTCTAAAAGCGGAGAGGGTGCGCATTTCTAGTGCAGAAAAACGGGCCAAAGAGTCAAAGCGGAGAGAGTGCGCATTTCTAGCGCAGAGAAACGGGCCTAAGAGTCTAAAAGCGGAGAGACTGCGCAGTTGTAACACAGAAAAACGGGCCAAAGAGTCTAAAAGCGGAAAGGGTGTGCATTTCTAGCGCAGAAAAACGGGGCAAAGAGTCTAAAAGCGGAGAGGGTGCGCATTTCTAGTGCAGAAAAACGGGGCAAAGAGTCAAAGCGGAGAGGGTGCGCATTTTACTTTTAGTGTCCCCTACTACTATTACTACTCATACAGATTTTCCTATAATTACTTTTATAACTAAATCATTTTACTTCTACTATGACCATAAATTCTACTATGTTTTTCTCCTTTTTTATACTACTAAATCTATTCTTTATATTCCCACTACTCTTTGCTTTGTTCTGTTATATATCTGCCCAGAACTGTATCCAGTATCTGTGTATCACTGAAAGAATGGGCTGCAGACTGAAATCACCTCCTGTTTTACTTTTATCTGAAGCTAAAGTCATTTCCTATTCACTTTCAATTCTATTTCATCTCAAACCTGACCGGCCTGACCTGACCCAGCAGGAGCCCGGCTTTATATAATACGCTATGAGGTTTTAGTGTTATATTATAATATTTAGAGTGTAAATAGTGTAGTAATGAGAGTTTCAGAGCGATAGACCTCAGTGTACACTGCTTTTACACTAACTGCACTTCTTTTATTCTTTTAATACATCTTTCATCCACCCACCTGCTGGACCTTCAGAACTTAACCCTGCGCTAACAGTGTAACATCCTCTAAAACAACTCAAATACCCAATATTATCATTTATAACTCCATCCTGCAGATCTTAACCCTGCGCTAACTGTGTAACAGCCTCTAAAACAACTCAAATACCCAATATTATCATTTTTATCTCAGGCCAGCATATATAACTACATACAGCACCAGTTAAAGGTTACTCATTCAGTGTTTTTAATATATATATTTTTTTCCTACATAGTAAATGAATAGTGAAGTGATTCGGACTATGAAGGAACACATAATGAATAATATAGTAACTTAAAAGTTAAACTAACTAAAATTTTAAATACTCTGTGAAGCATTTAGATGATTTTATCTGGGGAGCTTTTAACTTGTGGTTTTTGAGGCTGGTAAATCTGATGAACTTATCTTGTACAGAGGAAACTCTCACTCTTTCTGGACTTTCCAGGGGTGGTCCTGATTAATGCCAGTTTCATCATTATATTGTTTTCGATTGCCTTTGCGGCAACTGCACTTGATACTTTCAAAGCTCTTGAATTTTTATTCTTTTCTAGTAATTTTTTCTTAACTTATTTAAGTAGTTCTTGTCATAATGTGGATTAGAATAGTATTTTCTTCATAGTTTGGATGACTTTAGTATTATTTAACACTGCAGAACACTGCATTAAAGTTTGTCCAAACATTTGATAAATACTGTATACTTTTGAACAATATATCATACTAGAAATAACATATTTTATAATAACAATATAATAGAAGAATAATGCATTTGCCAACTTTTAAAGATCAAGTAACTTTTAATTATTCAAAATATTAAGACATTAGAATGGGAATACAAAAATATCAAAATGTCCTAAACAGAGAAAACGAAAATGAAATAAAAATATATTTTTAAACAAGCTGACATACAGTATACAGTCTTTTTTTTTTTTTTTTTTTACATTAATAGGCTTTCCCTATAAAGGTATTAGTATGTTATTTAACATTGAGTGCCCTTAATTTACAGCTTACTGCAGTGTTTCCTCTAACATTAGGATTTTTTAAGCAGTGATGGCAGGACACACAACGTGTTAAATCATCAATATATGTTTTTAAATTGTAGATTTATTAATTGCAAAGCTAGAAAAAAAAAACATTTAGGTTAATTAATTTATTCAATGCTAAAAAAGTGGCAAACTGAACAAAAAATAGTCTAAATAAAGTATATTTTGATTTTTTAAATAATTTAAATAATGTAATATATTTTCTGAGAATAAAATAAGATACATTTATTTATTTTAAGGAACTAACTGTCCAACCAATTAACTATTACAGTCATTATTATACAATAAATCATCTTATTAAGAGGTTCTAGACTCACCAGAAGGGTACCGGAGGTGGGAGAACTTAAAGGACCAGGAGGACCAGGTTCTCCTTTCTCTCCAGGTGGTCCTTTGGGTCCGGAATCTCCTCTCTCTCCGGCTCGTCCTCTCTCTCCCTGAAAGCCTCGCTCGCCCGGGATTCCAGGATCACCCTGAAACATAAAAACATTCAGATTAATCCAGATCAACTATAATCAAACCAGATCACGTATATCAGCACTGTCCAATGAAAAACAACTCAATCTCAAAAACAGCAACTTCTAAACTCTCAATATAAAATTAAAGCCAACGTGAAAAGAGTTTATTTTTTAGCTAATTTTGTCCAATGGACCAATTTCACTCATCATGCAGGACAGCCCCAGGTACGGAAGAGCAAGGGTTACCTCAGGTTGTTCTAATCCATATTATGAGAAGCAAGAACTACTCAACTAACTTAAAAAAATATACAGTTTAAATTTCTCCTAGTTGTTTGGAATTAGTTGGACTTAAGAAATACAAAAAAATAAACTTTTTATTGTACTGGAAGCCATTTTTGCAAAAATACAATGTCTTCATTTGGGGACAGTAGTTTATTTAAACATTTAAAAATGATCAATTTGGAGTCAGAAGAACCCAATTAGTCCAAAAACTAAATTTGTGTTTCTATAGAAAGTAAAAAAAACTAGTTTTAAACATAAAATAAGATGAGAATTTTACCCCGGCCCATGTTTCTGTCTGGACTGGCTGTAAAAACTGAATGATGGAACTGGCACTCATCAGGATGGCCGCAGAAAAGGACGAGTACTTTGGTTTGTTTAACAGTAATTTTAAGATACTACATGATTCCTTATGTGTTCCTTTAAAGTCTGAATCAATCACTTCACTATTTAAAAAAAAAAAAAAAAAGTGTTTAAACTTAAATTAAAAGCTAAATCAGGATCTTACCCGCTCTCCTTTAGAGCCCCGGTCCCCGGGCCGGCCCCTGGCTCCCTGTGAGAAAGAAATGAGAAATGAAATTACGCCGAGGAGCAGAGTGGAGATACGAGGTAAGGCTGCTGGTCAATAGCGGAGAGGAGGAGACAGATAATTGGATATTGAGAAAGAGGATGACCCCGAGGCTAACCTCATGCTCTCTCTCTCTTACGCTTTCTTTCTCTCGCTCACTCTCCCTCTCGTCTCTCATCCTCTCTTGCTTTTTCTCTCTCAATCTCATTGCATTCGCTCTCTTGCTCTCTTTCTCTCACTCTCTCTAGCTCACATGTTCATGCTTTCTCTGTCTTACTCTCTCTCTTTCTCCCTTTTACTGTCGTTCTTGATCTCGCTCTCTCATGCTCCCTTTCTCTTTGGTCTCTCTCACTCTCTTTCTCGCTCTCCTTCTGTCTTGCGTGCTGTCTCTTTTGCTCTTTTTCTCTCGCTCTCTCTAGCTCACACTCTCTCATGCTCTCTTTCTCTCTCACCCTTTGTGCTGTCTCATGCTCTTTTTCTCTCCCTCATTCTCCCTTTCACTGTCTCTAATCATCGCCCTTTCTCGCTTTTTCTCTCTCCATCTCACTCTCTCTTTTTCTCGCTCACTTCCTCTAATTCTATTGCTACCCCTCTCTTGTGCTGTCTCACTTTCTCCCTCACCCTCTTACTGTCTCACTCTTTCTCGCTCATGTGCTCTTTTTCACTTTCTCTCTCATTCTCGTACTGTCTTTCTCACAATCTCTTTTTCTCTTTCTCGCTCTTTCTCTCATTCTCTCGCTCGTGCTCTCTTATTTTCTCACATTTTCTTCTTACTCTCTCTCTTACCCTCTTACTGTCTCACTCTCTAATGCTCTCTTTCTCTGTCACTCTTTCTTTTACTCATTCTCCCTCTCACTGTCTCTCATCCTCTCTCTCTCTCTCAATCTCTCTTTCTTTCTAACTTTCTCTCATTCTATTGCTCCCCCTCTCTTGTGCTGTCTCACTTTTTTGTCACCCTCTTACTGTCTCACTCTTTCTCGCTCATGTGCTCTTTCTCACTTTCGTACTGTCTTTCTCACAATCTCTTTTTCTCTTTCTCTCATTCTCTCTCTCGTGCTTTTCTCACATTTTCTTTCTTACTCTGTTTCACCCTCTTACTGTCTCACTCTCTCATGCTCTCATCCTCACTCTCGCTCTCTTTCTCTCTCTCAATCTCATTCTCTCTCTTTCTTTCTCATTCTATCTCTCTCCCTTTCTTGTGCGGTGTTTGTGCTCTCTCCCTCTTGCTGTCTTTCACAATTCTCTCTCACTCTCTTGTTCTCTCTCTCCTACGCTCTCTTCTTCTTGTCATTCTCCCTCTCGCTGTCTCTCATCCTCTCTCTCTCTCTCTCTCTCTCTCTCTCTCTCTCTCTCTCTATTTCACATCAGATCTTCTGTTATCTCCTCTGGGAGAATCTTGTGCATCAGATTTTCTGCTGCTTCATTACAGCAGTGATGCAGGAGAAAACGCCTGTTTTCATCCAGCCAATTCTTCCCTCTTTTCTTCCGCTCTCTCTCTCTCTTTCTCTGTCTGTATTCCCCAGCTCCTGATGGGGGGATTAAACCCATCGCCGCTGATCTGCACTTCCCTTCGGCCCCTCTGTGAAAGCAGCGCCGAGGGAGAGAGAAAACGAGAGAAGGAGGAAAGCGAGAGAGTGATAGAATGAGAGAACTGGCGACGGAGGGATTTTTTGACCTGCTAGATGGCACTGTTGCACTGCTGAAAGAGTGCGAGGGAGGGACGGAGGGAGGAGAGGAGAGGGAGGGCCGGCTGGGAGGGAGGGTGAAAGAGAAAAGCGAGAGAGAGAGAGAGAGAGAGAGAGAGAGATCTTGATGAGAGCGCCTGAACCCCGCAAGCGGCGCGAGAGTCGTGCCATTTGAGAGGAGGATGACGCGGATGGATATGAAAATAATGCCAAGTCGCCCCTACAGTCCAGCTTCCTCTAATAACCCAGACACCTATAGCGACCGCCTGACTCATCCTCCACGTGTCCTCCAGAGTTTATCTCATTAAGACCTAAAGACGAGTAAATATACCCAACTTACTGTATAAAGGTCGTAAACACATGCAAAACGTATACGGAATTACCACTTATTTACCCAGGCCTGTCACAATAATTACGTTAACGATTTCTTGGGCAATATTTGTCCACTTTCTCCACAATTCGGAAGGCCAATTACCATTATAAATGCTACCAGTACCTTTTACCATATTTTTCAGACTATGAGGCGCGCTTAAAATCCTTTCATTGTCTCAAAGATCATCAGTTCTCCTTAAGTATGAATTCTACCAGTCAGGTATTAGGGATCAGTAAAGCCACTCTATTGAAGTACATTAGGATTATAAGGACAAGTTTTCAGATAAAGTTTCTCCAGCACAAGGGCTGGAATATAATCAAGAGGAAGATGGATGATCACAAGCCATCAAACCACCAAACTGAACTGCTTGATTTTACACCAGGAGTAAAGCAGCATAAAGTTATCCAAAAGCAGTGTGTAAAACTGGTGGAGGAGAACATGATGCCAATATGAGGTCTGAAAGCTGGTTGTGGTTCGTAGTGAATTAAACATATAACGCTTTATTTCATCCCAGCTATCAACTTTCTGCGTAATTAGAGAGGTTTTTTACTTTCATCAGTCAACATATATACAAATATAAACACGCGTATGTGTTTATATAAATGTTAAAAACTCTCTAAAGCTTTATGTGATCTGCAAAAACAGAGCTTAGCCTCACAGAGCATCAGATTTTAGTGAGCAGAGTGGGTTTTAACTTCCTCCTGTTTTGCATAGGAACATTTAATTAGCGATAAAATGCATTATTCATTAAATATTGCCCTCTGTGGCTAACTTTCCCTCCCCTTCCGAGAGCATTAGCAGCATGATTAGGGGGAGAACTCATCATTAAAAGCTGTATAAGGCTAATATCCGCTATGCTTTCATGTGCGTCAGAACGGAGGAGAGCGGGAAGAGAGGGAGGGAGGATGGAGAGAGAGAGACGTCTGCACTGAGAAACACTCAAAAATACCCAAAAGTGAAACTTTATACAAAAAAAAAAAAAAAAAAATCGCCCTGTGTTAGATCTCTGTGATCTCAGCCTCAATTTCCACACGGTAATACTATAATAAAACACAGATACAAGCAGAGAGATTAAGTTACTCATATTAAAGGCTTTTTGGTACCACTTTAAAATAAGACTGCCTTTATAAAGGGTTTATAAATGGTTTACAATTAGTTTATTAATGGTTACTAATTAGGTTGTAAATGCCTTAAAAATCACTAATAATCAGTTATAACACATATGTAGAAAGGGCAACAAAGACCTGTTGTTTGCCAAATAGTGAACCCACAGCCTTCTGTATTGTTGCCCTTTCTACGTATGTGTTATAACTGATTATTAATGATTTTTAAGGCTTTAATTGTAAACCATTTATAAACCCTTTATAAAGATAGGCTTATTTTAAAGAGGTAGCAGCTTTTTAATATTTTAATATGATGTGAGACAATATCTGTCTCATTTACCATTGCAATTCCATTATAATTATAACTAACTAACTAGACAGCAATGGCCCCGCCCCCGGAGTGAAAACCATGAATCTGATTGGTTAGATTGTCCTATGACTTTGCTAACAGACTCATTACTACGCCCTTCAAAAAATCAGCAGGAGGGTCATGCAGACACTAAAGAGGCCAGAAGCTGTTTTCAAAAAGCAGTTTTGATTGGTTAGAACAGCTGTCAATCAGATAAGAGTCCTGTCGCAACTGAAAAACACTAAAAAAAAAGACTAATGCTTTGAATTAGTTGCTGTTTTTTATTTTAGTTAAATTATAAAATATATGCTTATAGTTTACAATAACTATAATATATATATTTCCTGATTAAATATTATGTAATGATTTACATGATTTACTATTGTCAGGGTTAGAAGGGCCTCACTGCACACCACTGGTTTCTACTTAGTAAAAAAAAAAAAAAAATTGTTCATGGGCTCAGGTAGAGTTGGGCTGGATTTTTTTGGGCCCCATCTTCCTGATGACAGGAAGTGAAGACTAGCACATGCCTCCTCCGATACATGTGAAGCCAGCGCTAACACTCGGCGGAAAGCACAGCGACTTGGTTCTGATGCATCAGCTCACAGACGCAGCCTTGTGCTGATCCACATCACCCTAGGAGTGATGAGGGGAAATAGTATGGGCTCGGCTTTAAGTATAAAGCAGTCAGGTGATCAAATCTTACCTCATATCCAGGAATTCCATCTTTACCAGGTCTCCCCTGCACAAACCAAAACACACAGCTATCAGTATTCTCAGCCAATCACTGTTCATTACATAACAACATGTAATTAGTACCAGTTTATGGAGGCCAGTTAGCATTATGCTAATAAAACGCTAAATGGTACCTCACTAATTTCCGCACCCTGGCACATCAGAGTAGACTGAGTATCCTTCTATAGGGACGTCCCTTCATTTTATACATTAGTATTAAAGTATTCTATGGTTTCACATTATATCATATCTATTTAACCACCAACAAGCTCCTCAAAACGGCATTATCACAACCCGTCCACAGCTCTGAATGGAAACCTCTGATTAGTTAGTTAGAATACCTTCTTGACGATTAGCTTAACTTACCCAGCTGAGAAATTAGTGCCCATTCCATCAGAAAAGCTTAGAAAAAAAATAGAGCCCATTATACTAATAGAAAGCTTACTAAAAATCAAAGTTGTTCTATTAAAAAGCAGATATGCTATTTTGTGTTCTCCGCTGGTGGTGTTGGAATTGACACTAATTTGTCTTTCTACTGGTAGAATTGGCGCCAGTTTATCTGAATAAGCTTTCTACTGATGGAATGGGCACTAATTTGAATAGGTTTTATTTTTGTATTTAATGTACAGCCCTGGAAAACATAAGCGACTTAAAAATTACGAGTTTCTTTGATTTTACTAAATTGAAAGCCTCTGGAATATAATCAAGAGGAAGATGGATGATCACAAACCATCAAACCACCAAACTGAACTGCTTGAATTGAGGCATAAAGCTATCCAAAAGCAGTGTGTAAGACTGGTGGAGGAGAACATGATGCCAAGATGCATGAAAAAAAACTGTGATTAAAAACCAACAGGGTTATTACACCAAATATTGATTTCTGAACTCTTAAAACTTTATGAATATGAACTTGTTTTCTTTGCATTATTTTTGTTATTTCAGCCATTTCTCATTTTCTGTAAATAAATGCTCTAAATGAGAATATTTTTATTTGGAATTTGGGAGAAATGCTGTCTGTAGTTTATAGAATAAAACAACAATGTTCATTTACTCAAACATAAACCTATAAATAGCAAAATCAGAGAAACTGATTCAGAAACTGAAGTGATCTCTTCATTTTTTATAGAGCTGTATATGACTGTGCAGTTTTATATGTATAAAACACAACAAGGCATGCACATCAATCCTTACCGGAGCACCGGGTGGTCCCTCGGGTCCGGGGAAGCCCGTCTCTCCCACAGGTCCTCGCTCGCCCTGAGAAAAGAAAAGAAAGAGAGGAGGATGAGAAGAGGAAGAAGCTGAGTGTGGAATCATACCTGTCTTCCAGCACTGAGAATTCACTGTATAATACGAGTGATAAAGTAAATCTCACCGGATCTCCAGGGGTTCCAGATTCACCACGAGGACCAGTTTTTCCCTACAAATCACAAAAACTCAAATTAAATGAATGTAAATTAAATTTAAAATAAATTTTTGATGTGTCAGTTATCCAATTACATCTTAAAACTGATTTTTAAAATCTATTTTTAACTAAAAAACAAACAAAAAAATCCCGTTTTCTCCCAATTTAGCTACCCATTCAACTGCTACTCAGCTGTATTTCCCACATCACTAGTGATGCCCCAACACCAGGAAGTGAAGACTAGCACATGCCTCCTCCGATACATGTGAAGCCAGCGCTAACACTAACGCTAACGACTCGGTTCTGATACATCAGCTCACAGATACAGCCTTGTGCTGATCCACATCACCCTAGGAGTGATGAGGGGAAAGAGCGCCATCTACTGTACCCACCCAGAGAGAGAGAGCAAGGCCAACTGTGCTCTCTCAGGGCTCCGGCAGCTAATGGCAAGCTGCATAATTGGGATTCGAACTAACAACCTCCCGATCATAGTGGCAGCGATTTAGACTGCTGGACTACTTAGCGTCTTTTAATTTCAGATTTTTAAATAAAGTATGAATACTTACAACAGGGCCTGGTATTCCAGGTGGGCCAGGCAAACCAGGGTCTCCCTACAACACAATCAACTAATTAATTAATCAATCAACCAACCAACCAATCAATCAATCAATCAATCAATCAACAAATCAATCAATAAATTAATTAGAGAATTTGTGACTGAAGGGTTTAGTATTTTTACCCTGGATGTAACAGATAGATAGATAGATAGATAGATAGATAGATAGATAGATAGATAGACAAATACACAAACCGATAGATAGATAGATAGATAGATAGATAGATAGATAGATAGATAGATAGATAGATAGATAGATAGATAGATAGATAGACAAATACACAAACAGATAGATAGATAGATAGATAGATAGATAGATAGATAGATAGATAGACAAATACACAAACAGATAGATAGATAGATAGATAGATAGATAGATAGATAGATAGATAGATAGATAGATAGATAGATAGATAGATAGATAGACAAATACACAAACAGATAGATAGATAGATAGATAGATAGATAGATAGATAGATAGATAGATAGATAGATAGATAGACAAATACACAAACAGATAGATAGATAGATAGATAGATAGATAGATAGACAGATAGATAGATAGACAGATAGATAGATAGATAGATCGATAGATCGATAGATCGATAGATAGATAGATCGATAGATAGATAGATAGATAGATGCAGGCACACAGATAGATACAACTTAATAGAAACATGGATTTCATTTTCCAGCAGTACACACTGCCCACACTGCATACCAAAAGTACCAATTGGTCTTATATAATAATCTAATTTTTTGGACACACTGATCTTTGGGTTTAGCTAGAATTGTCTCACAGGTCAGGGCAAAACTCACGGGACCCAACACTAGTCTCGCTGATGCTGGATTGCTGAGGGCAGCTGTGTTCAGTGAGGTGAATTAAAAGTCTTGGCTTGTTTTTTACCTTCGCTCCTGGCAGTCCTTCTAGTCCTGGCAGACCCATCGGACCCGGTTCTCCCTGGAAGAGGAAAAGTAAAGTTTATCTCGGCTCGCTGTTTGTGTTCTGTTCTACACTGGCTGGATCAATACGCAGCATTGTTTCTGGACAAAAGCAGAGAAAACAGAGATAAACTACAACACGCCCACAAATACAGCCATTCACACGGTTTAAAGCCTTTACATCCAGTTACTAAAGCTGGAGAGAAACTTTGAGAGATACACTTTATTATACAGACAAAAGTATTGGGACACACGTGAATTTACGATTTCTTCTAAAATGATCAATCAATGTTCAACAATGTTCATTTTACTCAAACATAAGCCTATAAATAGCAAAACCAGAGAAACTGATTCAGAAACTGAAGTGCTCTCTTCATTTTTTACAGAGCTGTGTATGCTTATATTAGGCCAAAAAATCTGCAAACGGGGGAAGCTTATTTTTCTTCCTAAGATTTTTTTTTAAGCTATAACCGCAAAGTCTTAAAACTAGTTATTTAAAAAAAATCATATATATATATATTTCATCATATATATTTAATCAAAAATCATATATGTATATATATATGTATGAACATAAGACGAGTGAGTTTTGTGCTTATTTAAATTGAAAATTAAAAATGACTTAAAATAAGGCAATCAATGATTGGTGGAAACTTCACACTAGACCTCGAGCAGTTTGGGCTGTGTGTCTCTCCACTCTTCCTCCAGACTCTGATCCCTTCATTTCCAAAGGAAACGTAAAATTTCATTTTCCAGCAGGACACCAGTAGCAATTGGTCTTATATAATATTCTAATTTTCTGAGACACTGATTTTTGGGGTTTTTATTGGCTGTAAACCACAACAATCAACAATAAAATAAATACGAGTTCCACAAAATGAAATTAATTAATGAAATAAAGCAACTTTTCAATAATAATCTAACTTTTTTAGATGCACCTGTATTTTTATTCAGAATTTGAGAGAAATTTTGGGAGTACATGTTTTTATTTATCCTCTTTTTTTTGTACTATATACTCAATAATTGAAGCTACAGTAGGTTTTTGAGGTTGAAGGGCTCTCAGTAGAGACTCTGGAAGGTTTTTAGGGCTACAGGAGGAAATGAGGAAGCTGGTTCTCCTGCAGAGTGTGAGACCCGGGTTGGGTTCTGAAGCTCGGCTGGGCTGATAGATGAGACAGAGACGTATGGAGAAGGTAATTGTCACACGTGTAGACTGTCATGAATAACGGAGCACCGCCGGCCGGGCGGGGAGCGGGATCAGCTGCGAGACGGATTGGGGCAATTGTGGCTCAGCGCCGGGGCTGCTGGGACTATTTATTCAAATGTCAAATTAGCATGGCACTGAAAAATCACTCTGCAGCAAAAAACGAGAAAAAAACGAGAAAAACGCGTACAACAATCACCCCCACGAGAACTGGGACCACGGCTTTTCCACCGGCGCAAAACCGGCGTGGCTATTGTCACCCGACGTCTTATTATTTCACGCAGCTGCGTCATTTACAGAACGGTCAATCAGCGCATTGAGGAGAACAGGAACTGGCGCTGGAATAAAGGGTAGCGCCGGGGTTTTGGCAGAGCGCCTGATCTTTCTATTATAGAGCAGAAAAGGGTACGCTAAGTGAGGGTCTATCCACTTTCCATATCCGGGTGGCCAACAGGTTCCAGATCAGCTGGAAAACGCATGTATAATCAACTTTAATTTCAGAGAAAAAGATGTAGTATTTACTTGAGCAAATATAAAAAACACTTTTTAAATGATAATTTTATTTATTTGAGGGAAAAAAAGCAATCCAAACCAACCTGATCCCTATGAGAAGAAGTAATTTTATTTATTTATTTAGACTTTATTTAAGCAAGTTAATCCCACTGAGATCACATATCACTTTTACAATGCTGATGGATGGACGGACCAATAGATCGATAACTGGATGGATGGATGGATTGATTGATAGATGGATGGATTGATGGTTGGCTGGACGGAGCAATGAATGGATGGCTGGATTGATGGATGAGTATTGGATGGATCAATGGATGGATGGATGGATTGATGGAAGGATTGACATATGGATTGATTGATTAATTGATGGAGAGAAGGGTTTATTGATGGGTGGACTGATTGATTGATAGATTGATGGACCGATAGACATATAGACTGATAAACTCATGGATTGATAGACTGAAGGACCAATGGATAGACAGATTGATGGACCGATGGATTGATGACTGGATGGATGAATGACTATCAATTGGTGGACTGATTGGTTAACTGATGGATGGATGGATTAATGGATGGAAGTATGTAAGCATACATTATTGATGGATGCATGGAAGGGTGGATGGATTGATGGAAGTTCTGGCAAATGGATTGATTGACTGATGGATGGATGTATGGATGGGGGTTTATTGATGGATGGACCGATTGATTGGTTGGTTAATGGATGGCTGGATTGATGGATGAGGAATGGATGGACTAATGGATAAATGGATTGATGGAATGATTGATGGATGGATGGACTGACTGATGGATGGATTTAGGGAAAGATTGATTGATGGACTGATGGATATACAGATTGATGGACTGATAGACAGAATGAAAGATAGATGGACTCAGATGGGTGAACAGGTGGATTGATTGATGGATGGATGGATGGATTAATGGATAAATGGATTAAAGGTTTGATGGGTGGGTTGATGGAGGGATTGATTAGAGGATGGCAGGATAAAGGAAGGATGGATGGATTGACTGATACGTTTGGACCACAATAAATTACCAAATGTTTTCTAAATTTCCTAAAACTAGGTGTTGTCTTTTTGGACTGGTCCAGATAGAAAAAGATAGAAAACAGCAAAAAACTATATAAAAATAAAATCATTAACTTACCACTCTTCCTTCATCCCCCTTCAGCCCCTGAGGAGAATGAGAGTAAAGCCGTGTGGTTAGAGCTGAGACCTCACTGATTTAATATACAATATTCTCATACATCACTTTACATTATTAAACAATTATGCAAATACACTGAAAATATTTCTATGGCCGAGGTCATTAGCATACAAATGGATGGCACTTGAACACAGCAGCGGAGTAGCCCTTATGTATCTATACACACATCTAATACACTCGCGGTCTACACGCAGAGTAATGTAAGAGCATTAGCATGAGCTTTAGCAGCATTTTAATACAGCGATACACTGACCCATAAGAGCTGTGATTTCATTCCATACAATCACCTGCTCTCTCACACTCAGCTCACTATCACACACACACACACACACACACTGACTAAAATCATCTTATACTGATATCAACCCCAGCACTTCACATTCACCTTATTCAGACACGCCCACAGCGACGGTTTCTGCATTTAAAGCCCAGCATGATGTTCTAATACACCTGTACTAGCCAGGTACGAGCCACCGATACGAGTATAGCATCATACCCAACACTATAGAACAGAGCGAGAGAGAGAGAGAGAGAGAGAGACAGATGGCGCGATCAAAAGAGAGAGACAGATAGAGCGTTCAAAAGAGAGAAACAGATAGACAGACAGACAGACAAACGCGCGAGTGAAAGAGAAAGAGAGTGAAATGGAGAGACAGAGAAACAGACAGACAGTCCGAGAGAAAGAGAGAGACAGACAGACAGAAAGACGGTGCGAACAAAAGAAAGAGACAGATAGACAGATGGTGGGAGTAAGAGAGATAGACAGACAGTGAAAGCGAAAGAGAGAGAGACAGATGGTGAGAGTGAGAGAGATAGACAGACAGGCAGGCAGTGCAAGCGAAAGAGACAGACCGTGTGAGTGAGTAAAAGAGACAGACAGACAGGAGGCGTGAGTGAAAGAGCGTGACAGAGAGACAGACAGACAGTGCAAGAGAAAGAGAGAGACAGACAGACCGTGTGAGCGAAAGAGAGAGACAGACAGACAGACAGATGGTGCGAACGAAAGAGAAAGAGAGAGACAGACGGCACAAGCAAAAGAGAGAAAGAGAGGGACAGACAGACGGCGCATGCGAAAGAGAGAGAAAGAGAGAGACAGACGGAGTGAGCGAAAGAGAGAAACAGACAGACTGAAAGACAGACGGTGCGAACGAAAGAGAGAGAGACAGAAAGACGGTGCGAGTGAGAGAGACAGACAGATGGACAGACAGAAGGCAAGAGCGAAAGAGAGACAGAGAGAGAGAAAGAGAGAGAGAGCAAGCGAGATTAAAAAAAAGAGACCATACGAGCGCCTAACCCTGCGTTCACACTGGAAAGCAACAGGCGATCACTCATTTCCTATGGCAGCGCAGTGATGGCGTGAGGACAGTTTGAATGATCTGCGTTTCTGTGTGTGCTTTCGGGTCGTGTGCTCTGCGTGCGTTTACGTGAACCAAACCGTGACGATTCGTAAAGAATATACGTACCAATACACCCCTACACTGTATATATTAGCCTTAAGTTTGTAGGCAGGTCACCCTCAGGTCTTTGTGCACGTACGGAACCAGTGCTGAACTAAACTCTGTAAAAGTTGTAGATAAGGGTTTAGCAGGGCTTCTGGGTGGTCTCGTCTGCCGGGTCTCTTCACTCAGAGTAAGAGCACATTACAGACGGGGACAGATGAGGAGAGATGAGCCCTGATGAGCTAATTGGCTGAGACACACTGATGGTGTTCAGAACCGCTCTGCATTTTAATCAGCTGTCCTCCAGCACCTGAGTCTGTACTTATGAAGCCTCTTCAGTGAGACACAGCTTCCCAACACGCTAAAACATCCTGCTCTTAGTTTAAAAACAGACCCTAGTGTTTATATAATACATACCGGTGGTCCGGGTGGTCCTGGCTGGCCTATACTCGCCCCTCCATTCTGTAAAACAGCAGAATTCATCCAATATTAGCATCACATTTAGCTTAAAAACGCATTGCAAAATCTATCACAGAAATAATATGTATTTTAATCAGGATTAAACTGTGGTTTAGGCCTGCCAAACAGACTAGAGCCTTCTTCTTTTAATTATATATACAGTTATTATCTCAGGGTAGTTTTGATGCTTTATCAATAAAACTATATTAATAATGTGCCGAGTAAATGTTTAACGGTGAGCTTTAGCATCAAACAGAATGATTCAACGCTCCAGCTTCAAGAACTCGGAAAGAGGACACATATATACATACGTATATATATATATATATATATACGTATGTATGTATGTATGTACAAATATGGTCTAAAGTAGTTTAGTTTAGATTATATATTGCCTAAAAAATAATTGTGCTAGTCCATATCCCTTTTTAAAAAAGCATGACATTTTAATTTGTAAAAATATTCAAAATTACAATACATTTTCAAAAAAACTAACAAAATTAAAACACTTTCAATTAACGGATTCTTCTTGCTAAGAAAAACATAAACTGTATTATCGAACAGTACGAGTTTGTCCAATTAAAAAATTATAATAATAATAATAAAAAAAATAAAGCTAATTTGTACTTTTTTAAGGTTCACTTTAATCTATTTATGTAATTAATCTTAAGTAATTTGTTGTGTGCTCTGAAATTAAAATACCAACAAAGACATCATTCAAACAAATTAATTATTTACCTTATAAAAGTTTTTGTCACTTGAAATTATTTGTGAAAATTGAATATTTTAAATTATTGAAGGAATGTTTCTAAATCATATGTATGTAATTTGACAATAATATTAACATAAAAAAGCACTTTCAACCAAATAACAACTATAAATGGCAGGATAACACAGCTTTATAACTGACTCTATTTTGATCTATATGACTATATCCTTTAAAAAGAGAGATAAAAGCAAAAAATAAAGAGATAAAAAGAGATAAAAGAGATAAATCTTCTACCTGAAGCTTGTAGAGACTGCTCATCCCGTTCCCCTCCACGTAGGGAGCTCCCTGCAAACACAATAATAATTACAGTTAGAGCCTCGCCTCGCCTCGGCCAATCACATCATCAAACACCTCGTCCTCTCGTCCTTCTGTAGAAAGATGTTTTAAGGACGTGCTGAAGATCAATACCACCAACATCACCTAATATGAAAAAACTATTAAAAAATATATATTAAAAGATAATAAAAACGCCCATTGACTTAACTCCGTGTAGAACACGAGGTCGGATTACCTCACAGAGGAAGTGATGAAATATATCAGAACAGAAACATATCGCGCACCAACATATATCGATCCGGGAGAAACGCAGGAGAAATATCGAGTTTTTAGTGTTTTTGAACGTCAATTTTCAGTCTCTAAGGCCAAAAACGTATCCTGTGCAACAAGAGGAAACTCTTGCTCTTCCTTTAATGGGCGGGACTAAGCAAAGACATGCAATCTCAAGCTCCAATCAAACTTACGGGAGGTCCAGGAAGTCCAGGCTGTCCCTGTGGTCCCTCACTGCCCTAGAAAACACATAAATACACATATACAGTTTAGAGTTTACATTTCTTACAAGCCAGTGTGCAAAATACATTATCTACATTTACTCTGCATTATCACATCACTACAAACACAGAGTTATAGGTGGTTGATAAGGTGTTGCTGTGGTACAGGTGTTGGTGGCTAAAGAATTGCTAGATGGTTAATAAGGAGTTGCTGTGGTACAGGAGTTGGCTGCTAGGGAGTTGCTAGATTGCTAGAACGGGTTTTATAAGGTGTTGCTGTTGTCCAGGTGTTAGTGTTTAAATAATTGCGAGGTGGTTAATAAGGTGCTGCTATAGTAAATATGTTGGCTGCTAAGAAGTTCTAGGAGGCTGGTACAGGTGTTGGCTGCTATGAAAGTGCAAGGTGGTTGATAAGGTGTTGCTGTTGAACAGGTGTTATTGGTTAAAGAATTGTGAGGTGGTCGATAAGGTGTTGCTGCAGTAAAAATGTTTTGGCTGCTAAGGTGTTGCTAGGAGACTGCTAAGGTGTTGCTGTTGTCCAGATGTTGGTGGTTAAAGAATTGCAAGGTGGTCAATAAGGTGCTGCTATAGTAAATATGTCGGCTGCTAAGAAGTTCTAGGAGGCTGGTACAGGTGTTGGCTGCTAAGAAATTGCTAGGTGGTTGATAAGGTGTTGCTGTTGAACAGGTGTTAGTGTTTAAATAATTGCGAGGTGGTCGATAAGGTATTGCTGCAGTAAAAATGTTTTGGCTGCTAAGGTGTTGCTAGGAGACTGCTAAGGTGTTGCTGTTGTCCAGGTGTTAGTGGTTAAAGAATTCTGAGTTGGCTGATAAGGTGTTGCTGTAGTAAAAATGTTTTGGTTGCTAAGAAGTTTTAAGAGGCTGGTACAGGTGTTGGCTGCTAAGAAATTGCAAGGTGGTTGATAAGGTGTTGCTGCAGTAAAGGTGTTGGCTGCTAAGGAGTTTCTAGGAGGCTGGTACAGGTGTTGACTGCTAAGAAATTGCTAGGTGGTTGATAAGGTGTTGCTGTAGTAAAGGTATTGGCTGGGAAGCAGTTGAAAGGTGGTTGCTAAGGAGTTGCAAGGTGGTTAATAAGGTGTTGCTGTAGTAAAGGTATTGGCTGGGAAGCAGTTGAAAGGTGGCTGCTAAGGAGTTGCAAGGTGGTTAATAAGCTGTTGCTGTAGTAAAGGTGTTGGTAGTCAAAGAATTGCGAGATGGTTGATAAGGTGTTGCTACATCCCGATGAGCCTCCCCACCGCGGCTCTGAGGGTCCGAGTGTCCCGCGGGGCGGGGGGTGCAGGTAAAAGGATGCTCCTCGGTTCTTTAAAGCGAGAGTCTGCCAGGCGTGAGAGCTGATCCGGTTTGTGAGAGGCAGCGGTGTCTCCGGCGCGAGAGCATCATTACTCCAGTGTGTTTTATCCTCGGCTGGAGGAGATAGCGCTACTGAGCTGCTCAGAATACAAACCAGTACCGAACACTTCAGCTCTAAAACCCCTCCATCAATTCAAAACACACTTACTAGGTCTTGTTAGGTGGTTGCTAAGGAGTTGCTTCACTAAAGATGTTGGTTTGTGGTTAATATGCCAATGCATTGTTTGCTAAGGTGTTGCAGGGTGGTGCTTAGATGTGGCAAAGAAGCTGATAAAAGTTACTACGGGGCAGGCACGGGTTGCTTAGGAGTTGTTAGGCAGTTACTAAGAGTTGTAACAGTAAAGGTGTTTGCTTGATAGTTGCTTTATCAGTAAAATTGTTGCTAAGGTGTTGCTAATTGGTTGCTAGGTGGTTGATAGGAAGGCAATACTATAGTAATGGTGTTGCTCGGTTGCTAAGTGGTTCCAACAGTGTTCCTTTGGTACAGGTGATGGTTGCTATGATTTTGTTAGGTGGTCGTTAAAGAGTTGGTAGGTGGTTGCTATACAGGTGTTGATGGTTGCTACAGTGTTAGGTGGTTAGGTGGTTAGGAGGGTGCTACTATAGTAATAGTGTTGCTTGGTAAGGGTTTGTTAAGTGGTGTTGCTTTGGTACAGATGTTGGTTGCTATGGTCTTATTAGGTGGTTGTTAAAGAGTTTATAGTAAAGGTGCGGACTGGTAATGTTTTGCTTGGTGGTTACTATGCAAATGTGTTGGTTGCTAAGGTATTGCTAAGTGGATGTTGCGTAAAATCTTATTGTTATTTGTTCCAATTTCAAGTCAACCTGATTTTGCTTTTTTATGTTTTTTCCAGTAAACATATTTAGTGATATGAGGTCATCAAGAAAGTATAAATTAACAGGACTACTTACCCGTTCACCCTTTGGTCCTGCAGGGCCAGAGGGTCCAGGTCTGCCAATGGGGCCCTGGAATTAATTTTAAGATACTTTTTATTCTATAAACTATTGACAACATTTCTATCAAATTCCAAAAAAAAAAATAAAAGTTGTAATTTAGAGCATTTATTTGCAGAACAAATAAACACTTTTTAGACTAAAAACCAGCACTTATGGTTGACTAGGGCAGCTTTATCTTTTTAATCTACTGAAAGTGTCTTCTATCTCGTGTTTTAAGCAATGGAACTTGACAAAATATGAATAATTTGGGATTTTATGCATGTAACAACAAAAAATTATACTTTCCAAAGATACAATCTCTTAAAACGAGTACCGTATTTTTCACACTAAACGTCGCACTTAAAATCCTGTCATATTCCCAAAAATCGAAAATGCGTCTTTTAATCCAGTGCATCTTATGAATACTCACGGTTCCTCAGTTTAGCGCTGTCTGGCAGCATTTACAAGCGCTAACTACGGCTTGCTCTAATGCTAACGCTGCTGCACCCAGCCTTAGTGGAAATCTGGAAATCTAATCTTACTGTAAATAAACATTTTCAGGACAGAAATCTATGTGGATTAACATCCAGCACTCGTTTTCAGCGACTTTAAAAGAAAATAGTTTTTTAACAATTACAGTTTTGTTTACTTAACTTAGCTCTACTTAACTTAGTTACCCCACCACCCTCCATTGGCGAGATCTGCTGAATTAGAAGGAAAACATGGCGACACCCCTGTTCCTTACTAGTGTTGCATAATGCATCTTTTAATCTGGTGCGCCTTACAGTGCGAAAAATACGGTTCAATAGACTTTTTACAACATTAAACCATTATAATATATTTATTATAATGCTTATAGCTATATAGCTTGATTTCTTTTTTCTACTTTTTTTTAAACAGTTAACAGTATCCACATATAGTACTTTTGGAAATATATATATATTGTATATTAATAATTATTTAAGCTCTAGATATGAAATGTACTTACAGAAGCACCGGTTCTTCCTGCAGCTCCAGGGAATCCAGGCACTCCAGGAGGACCCTGGGATGAAAAATCCCACCATTAAATATATAACAATAAATATATATGAACTTTATAAAGTAAATGTTTCTCTCAGACTCACCTCATCACCTTTATCCCCGATCGGCCCAGGGAACCCTCTCTCTCCCTTCACCCCCTGCAATATATATCACAATTTCAAAATCATATATATATAAATCAACACATATATTTGACTATTCATGATCTTCAGAAGAAGCAGCTGATGATGCCACTTCCTGTTGTAGATGTGACTTCATGTTGTAGAATGTTCCAGATGTTTAAAAAAAAAGTGTGGAAAAAAAAAAAAACTGGAACACAACTAAAATGTGTATTTTTTTACTTAAATATTGTGGATTTATTTATAAATACATCTCTGAAGGATTTTAATAATTATATTTCATGGTAAAGTTTATAGTTAGAGAGTGGGGACAAATAACAAATGCTATGTTTTCAGTGTTCTAAGTAGTTTTTATTAATGTTTTAATTACATATCTTACTTTTGCAATTAGGTCAATGTACAAGACACTATGCTTAATAATAAAATTTATTTTAAAGTTATGTTGTGTGCACATTTATACATATAAATGCTTATATATATATATATATATATATATATATATATATATATATATATATATATATATATATATATCTATATATATCTATATATATATATATAACTAATATGCTAACCTCCCCCACCAGGTTAACATATGACCTACATGAGGATCCCCACATCTCCCTTCCTGAATTATCCCTCATAATAAGCGCACTACGTGACCAGTCTTCTAATAGAGGCAACTTTTGCAGCGCAGGCACCACATCTCTCTGCTTCCATGGCAACAGGAGCTGATTTCAGCTGCTCAGAGCTAAATATTTCGTTAATATTAAAGGCCACGCAGCAGATCTGAAAAACATCTATTCATAACATAACTGCACACATAATCGTAATGGAGCGCAACATTGGTGGAGAATGCGGGCAGGGGTTTTATCTAATGGGAGATGGAAGTGAGAAGTTGTAGACTGTTTTGTTCTGTTTTGTTTGGGGGTTTGAAAGCCGGGTTGCTGCTTTCATTTGAAACATATTTACGCCATAACATTAAGACCTTAAAGGCCTCCATAATTTTTTTATTCATTTTAAAAAGTCTAGTTGTGTTTCTAGTATGAATGAATGCCATGTGAGCTGTTTTTTTGTGAAAAAAAGTACTCTGGTGATCTGGTATAACACTGCTTTAGTCTGGTGAAGGAGTGGAGGGGGAGAAACAATAGTATTTCGGCTCGGTTCATGAATATTCATACCTGCAAACAAAAATCGCCTCTGATTGGCTAACAGCACTGCAACATTTTTACACTAATAACAGTCTTTGCAATGTCAAATGTTACTTTACAACATGTGTAATAATACCCTGCTAAGTGCAGTTCAGCCACTGACCTAGTCTTAGAGTCTCTGTAAAACACCAAATCCACCGGAGATCCTATTTAAACCTATAGTTACTTACACACAGAGGTGGGTAGTGCAGGTACAGAAAGTAAAAATCCACTCCGGGGTAGATTTTTATTTTTAACTAGTGTAAACAGAACTGTTCTAAACATACACCTACCTATCTCAATTGTACTTGGCTGGTGGTGTTTTTCCTCCATAGACAAATTCTAATCATTTGTCTCTTATCTCTGAATTACTGGGTAAATCATATATATATATATATATATATATATATATATATATATATATATAAACACTGATGTGTTATTCGCACAAATAACACAGGAATGAACTGCCATGCTGTTCCTAATGATGTATATGTCAAAAATTTATTTTATTTCAGTTATTAAATATAAAATGTGAAACCCATATTATATAGATGTATATAATATATATACCTTACAGCCAATGAAAAAAATCAGCCAAAAATCAGTGCCTCAGAAAATTAGAATATTATATAAAACCTATTGGTACTTTTGGCAGTGTGGGCAGTGTGCCAAGTCCTGCTGGAAAATGAAATCTGCATCCTATAAAAGTTGTCAGCAGAGGGAAGCATGAAGTGCTGTAAATTTTTTGATAATCATCAACAATAAAAGAAATAAACTTTTAAAATAGATCACTCTGTGTTTAATACAGCTATATAATATATGAGTTTCATATTTTGAACTGAATCACTGAAAGAAAACAACTTTTCAATGATATTTTATTTTGTTTTTGAGATGCACCAGTACATATATAACTTTACAGGAGAGAGATAAAACCTTCTTAACTTTCAATGGAAGGCAATGTAAAGAGATTATTTCAGGAAATTTTTGGGAGAATTTCTATTGGCCCATTCATGTAAAATTAACATTTTTGTTTTATTCTATAAACCACTGACAACCAACATTGTCATTTTGAGCATTTATTTGCAGAAAATGAATCTTTGCTCTGACACTTTTTAGTCTAAAAGGTAGCACTTACGGTTGGCTAGGGCAGCTTTAGCATACTTTTAGGTATGATGCATTCAACTTCTAATGTTTTCAGTCAAATGCATAGTTTTCAGCCTTTTTCTTCTACTAAAAGTGTCTTACTTCTTTTGTTTTAAGCAATATAACTTGACAAAATATGAATTATTATTTGGGATTTTGTACATTCAGGTTGTTTTTGGTTTATTTCTTGATAAAACACCAATAATTAAAGGTTTTTACCTTGGGGCCTTCCTTCCCGGGATTGCCAATGGGACCTCTCAGGCCTTGATCACCCTGTTAAAAAACAAAACCAAACAATATCATGTTCAGCTGCCTAGAGCTTGTGTAAACCTTTATTACATTAAACAGTGGCTTGCAAAAGTATTCATACCCCTTGACATTTTCCACATTTTGTCACTTAAATGTCTTTTATTGAGATTTTAAGTGACAAACCAACACAAACCAAGTATTGCATAAGTGTGAAGTGGAATGAAAATGCTTTTCAATTTTTTTTTTACGTGACGTGCAAAAGTATTCACACCCCATATCAATACTTAGCAGAGCCACCATTCTCTGCAATTAAAACTGTAAGTGCTTTGGGGTTTGTCTTTACCAGTTCAATAAAATACATTTAAGTTTGTGGTTGTAAAGTGACAAAACGTGGAAAAAATTCAAGGGGTATGAATACTTTTTACTTTTACTTTTAGGGACAATTTTAGCTCATATAGGATATGGTTCTTCTTGAAACCATAAGAGGTTCTTCTGTAGCATCACTCAGAGAACCATTATTGGGACAGAATTGGGACAGTATTGGGACATCTGTCCATTATTAATATATATTTTTTAAATCTGTTGGAGTAAACGTCCAGAAATGCTTTCTTCTAGATTTTTTGGAGCATGGCTGTCAGGATTTGATTGTATCAGTGAGGTCAGGATGTTGGATGGACTCCAATAACTCAAACTCAATCCCAACCCCAAAGGCGATTGATGGAGCTCCATCAGGAACTCTATTGGCAGTAGGTATCGTCTTGCTTGGTAGCCAATCAATGGATTGCAAAAGCAATGATTGTAGCAAAAGCAAAAGTGTAACTTCTAAACGACTCTACGTATTCTTTTTCTGGATGGAGGGATTGAGGAGGCTGAAGGCTGGAGGGATGTAGGAGGTGTGACGTGTCCATCTGATGTTCACCACCTTCACAACAGCACTGAACTCAGAACACCTCCTCCTCATACAGGTGAGATAAATCATCACACAGAGCGGCTCATGAACACAGACTTCAAATAACAGACTTTATACAGGAAGAAGAAGTTTTCATCTGTTTCTAACTTTAAAACTTCAGATCGTCTCGTCTTTAGAAAAAGTCACTCGAGTTTATTGTTCAAGAGAGAAGTTAAGAAGTTGTTCATTATTCCCCAAGACGTTATTGCTCTGATCTTCCAGGTTCAACAAGTTTATCATTAAAAATCGTCCTTTTTCACGCTTTTAAACGTCTCATTTTAAGACGAAGAGCTTTCTGCATTAGAAGCTCATTGGTTGGAACTTCTCATCTTGGGAAGCTAATAGAGAAGAGTTTTCATCTTAATAAGTGCAAAAAAAAAAAAAAAGTTCACTGCAAAAGAAGATCTCATTGTTATTTTAAAACTTCTCATTATAGGAAGAAGCGATCAGATCCTAAGAAGCAGCTCATTCTTTGGAATTGTCTGTCTTAAAAAGAAGTTATTGTAGGTTATTGTTTGGAAATGATCATCTTAAGAAGAATTTTATTGTTCAGAATCTTTTTGTATCTTCTCTTCTGTTCTAAAATCACTATTTAGAACTTATTTTAAGAAGCTGTCGATTGTTAGAAACTTGTGCTAAAAAGCTGTTTTTTTAACTTAATGACTTAAGAAGTTCATTGTTCTAAACTTTTCATCATAAGAAGTTAAATGCATAGAATTTCTCATCTTAAAAAAATAATCAACTGTTCAGAAGTTTAGAATTTCTTGTCTTAAAAGGTCCTTGTTCGGATCTTCATTGTATGAAACTTTCAGTATTGGGAAATCTCACAAACAGAAGTTAATTGTTCAGAATTTCTATTCCTAAAAAGTAATTCACTGTTTAGAACTTACTTTAAGAAGGTGTTCATTGTTCAGAACTTCTTGTTTTAAAAAGTTCACTAATTGGAAATTCTTATATAAACAGAAGATACCTGTTTAGAATTTAGGAAGTTTGTCTGTTTAAGACTTATTTTAGCCATTTTTCAGAACTTCTATGTCTAAAAAGTTGTTCATTGTTTGAATCTTAATTGTTCAAACTTTCAGTATTTGGAAATCACACATAAACAGAAGTTAATTGTTTAAAACTTTATGACTTAAGAACTTCGTCGTTTGGAACGTTTAATCCTTTGAAGTCATTTGAGTTAATTGTTTGGAGCCTCTCGTCTAAAGATAAAGTTAATTGTACAGAATTCCTCTTCTTAAAAAATAATTCACTGTAAAGAACTTATTTTAAAATTTTGTTTATAGTTCAGAATTTTTTTTTTAAGTTAATTATTTGGGTCTTCATTGTTCACTTTTATTACTGGAAATTCTTATATAAAGAGAAGTTAAATGCTCTTAACTTAATTTCAGAAGAAGTTCACTAATTGGTACTTTTTGTTTTAAGAAGTAGTTTATTGTACAGAAATTCTCTTCTTAAAAAATAATTCACTGTTAAACTTCTTAACTTTAAAAGCTGCTCATTGTTTAGAACTCTTCGTCTTACAACCAGTTATTAGTTCTTGAAGAAGTTGATGGCTCAGTGAGATAAAGGAGAAGATTAGATTAAAAGCTAATAAGTGCTGAATTAAAAGCTCAAATATGTTCTAAGTTCTCTTACTTTCTCTCCTTGCATTCCCTCCAGACCAGGCGGCCCAAAAGCTCCTTTCTCTCCTTTCTGACCCGGCAGTCCCGGTACTCGGGTCTGACACACACTGCAGGCGTTCTGTAGATACAAACACACTGGATTAACATTTCACTCTGCTAAAACAAAAAAAAAAACAAAAAAAAACGACTAAAATCAAATCTTTAAAAATAATTTTACTGGATTGCTGTGTTTTTTTGTTTTTTACAGGCGAGATAAAAGTTGACTAAGTGTCCAATAGCATCCCACACATTTTTAATCAGGGTATTCGGACATGGAATAATATTATCTGTAATCTTTATGTAATCTTTAATATGCAGCAGTAATGTGGATCAGCATTGTCTTGTTGGAATAGTGTAGTTAGTAAAGGTAGTTCATACTAATTGAGCCTACTGTCTATCAGAATAGATCTAACTGAACCAGCTAATAAACAAATTATATCCAGTAAAACAGTAGCTTAGCACCGCCCACCGCATTGGAAAAATTCAGCAGCACTATAGAGCCAATGAGGCAAAGTAAGAAAAGCTAATTTTGACTAATTAATCAATAAATAAAAATCTGATAAAACCAAATAAAATCTGCTTTTAGCTGCTTTTTAGAAAATTGCTTTAAACTTTTAGTTTCTAATCACCATCAGATAGAAAATATAAATTTGTATTATTTTATTCATGTTTTATAGTTTTATTTTTGTATAGTTTTTTATTCATAGTTTTATTTATTTTTTTATTCTTATGTTTTTCTAGTTTGACTCTTATGTTCACTATTACTTGTTCTATTCATCAATCTCATCATTTTATTTTACTTTTACTACTATTATCTTTTTTGTAATGTTATATTTTATAAATTCTGTAATTTTTGTGTCAATTTTTAAGGTAATTTTTTATGGTCTATACAGGTTATGTTCAGTCAGAGTCAGTCAGAAACTTCTTCGTTTCTTTGATTTTATTATGAGTGAATGAGCTACTGATCTTTGAGTTTCCCCTTCTGAAGTCCCCATTGCTCCACCAGCTGCTCATGTTCTCCGGTGCTCCTTATGTGCAGTATAAATAGCAGCAGCATTAGCATTAGCTGCTAACTACAGCTCTAGCTCTTGGACTGTAGTCTGCATGTTTAGGAAATCTAAGCTCACTGTACAAAATATAAAGCGCTTTACTCAAACAAATAAATCTGTGTATATTATTGTTCGACACCCTTGTTCCTTACTATTGGCACCTTTTACTCCGTAGAATACGGTATGTGATATTTCTTATATGTACAGTGGTAAAGGGCGTAGCATTATTGCTCTGGGCAGAATATGATAAATATAAGCACTTTGATATTTCACCATTTTCTCCATTTCATCAGATCCTTCGAGATTTCTCTATAAACAGCATATTTTCCATGTTTATATGTGTTAGTTGATGGTTGATAACCTGCAGACGGGCTGTCCTTTCCCCATTATCTGCAGCGTTTTCATTTATTACCCCAGAGACGGGTAAACGCTCGCGGTGCTCAGCCTCCTCACTGCACACCACTGGAAAGGACATCTTGTAAATAAAGCAATTACAGGCCCTCGGCTCGTCCGGCCGCCGCCTCCCTCCCTCCCTTATCGGCGAGCCGGAGCTTATCGGCGGTGAGAAACGCCGAGCATTAGCTCTGTACCGTCATTTTTCAGAAGTCTTCACCGGCTGCGACCTTGCCCGGCTAATGCGTTCACCTCGGCGTTTCTGTGCTCTGAATGATACGCTGAGGAGAAACGGTAAAGAGCGGCGTATTCACAACCGTCTTTAAACCGCCCTCCGCCCGGCAGACGTCCGCCGCCGCGCTCTCACCGTAATCAAAGCTCGCGGGTAATAAGAGGAGCCGGGGACCGGCGTGCATCACCGCTGACATTTCCCATTCTGTGCTCTTTCTCCACGTTCTGAAAGTACTAATTTCCCAGTGCATTAGACCAGCCTGCTGAATACCTGCAGAACCAGCAGCCCGAGAAACAACACTTACACCCTACCATACAGCCCCACCCGTCTCACTCTCAATTAACAACACCCACATACAAAGCACATTACAACCAGAGAGAGACAGACACATACACACAGACAGAAAATCATGCAGATATAGATAGATATAGACAGACATAGACGAATGGATAGAATTAAAGATAGGCAGACAGATTGTGACGCTGCCTCGCCGAACCCCGAGCTCAGGGACTCGTAGTCAGCGGGTAGGTAGTGACCAAGGGGAAAAAAATGCAGTGAATCCAGCAGTTCAAATGGTGAGCTTTTATTTACAGTGCGAGTGAAAAAAATACAAACAAAAACTGTGCAAAAACGGAAAATAAACGCAGTTTAAACGCAAGGCCATAGGTTCAAAACTCGGCTCCAGCTCGACCCGTACCTGTGCCCCCTCTCAGCATCAGGTCAGCCATAACTGAGCCAGCCTCCCCAACCAAAGCTTACCCAGTCCCTATTAATCAATTAGCCCCGCCCCTAATTTAATGGATCACACCATTTCTAGATCTACAGGGGCAAAATGGATAGGCTTCAGAGGTTCCAGACATAACAGACATGAAATTATAATATTTACATAAAGCCTTAAAAAGAACGATTTTACAAATGTCGACATGAACGCTAACATTACTTTTTGATGTTACCTTTTAGGAATTACTCTACCCCTTACCCCTCCCTGAGGTAGCCGAGGGCCCTTCAGCTTGCCCCAGAGACAAAAAAAAAAAGGTATAAAAAGGTAAGTATAATAGGTAAGTATCAATGGGTATAAAAAGTAAGTAATACAGGTAAGTATCAACGCTGGTGATGAAGATAACTATTGTCTTCATCACACAGATTTATAGATTTATAGACAGATACGGACATACAGTTAAATATAGACAGTTTTAACTTTAACTAACAGCAATGTGAGAAAACTCACTTCCTCATCAGATACACTACAGTCAACAAATATTTATTATATTTTCTTTCACATAAGTTAGAACAGAACGAGCCATTTAAGGGCTCTGACACTTTTATGCAAATAAGCAGTTGCCCACCACTTTTCTCTGGCCTATGATTTTTAATGTATTTTATATTTCCATAAAAGCTATGCTGTGATAATCACAATATAGCATAGTAACAAACAGTAGCCAGACCCAGCAATGTTGGAGCAGGCTAGCCGCAATGCTAAAAGCCAGGCCTCGCAGGATTAGAGCCACAATGCTAACAGATACATCAACAAGGCTCAGCAATGTTAATGAAGGTTAGCCCTGATGCTACTATTCAAAACGGAAGCTTTATTTTAACCATGTCTATGAATATGGGATAATGAACCGTCACACCCACTGGAGGTTATGAGCTTATAATGCTCCTTTAGGAAGAATGCTAAATAAGTGATTGATTCAATATTTTTATATCAAAAGACGGGCTGAGATCAGAGAGAACATTACCTTCAGTAAGGTGCCCATATCTCCAACGATAGGCAGCGCTGTCTGGAGAAAGAAGAAACACAAAAAAGAGTAAATTAGTTAAAATGTACCATATGCTTCCCTTTGCTGAATTTTATGGAGATGCAGATTTCATTTTCCAGCACACTGCCCACACTGCATACCAAAAGTATTAATTGGTCTTATATAATAATCAAATTTTTTGAGACACTGATTTTTTTGGGGGGGGGGGTTTTCATTGGCTGTAAGCTTCATAATCATCAACAATAAAATAAATAAACACTTAAAATAGATCACTCTGTGTGTTTAATACATCTATATAATAATATATGAGTTTCACATTCTGAACTGAATCACTGAAATAAGTAACTTTTCAATGATATTCTAATTTTTGGAGATGCACTAGTATCTAATATTTACAGAGCCTTCCATTTGAGGATACCCCACAGATGCTCAATATGGTTTAGGTCCTGCTTGGCCAGTTTATCATCTTTACCTTTTGTTTCTGTTTGGGATTTTTTACGTGTGCACTTCAACATTGCGGAAAATTTATTAATTAATTAGACAAAGAATTATAGAAAAACGTTGAAAATATTGCATACAGTCACACACAACAACATGATTCTAAATCTTTTTGCAAAATTAATAATAATGTTGCTTTAATGCCAGATTTAAATAATTTTAAATAAGTTAACTAAATTAGACTTAAATAAGTCTAATTTAGAGTAATATAGCTATATAGTTATAGAGCTTTCCAAAAGTGTATAATAATACCAGTCAAAATGTCCTGCATTGCAGATTAATACTTTAAGTTATTTAACTATGACGAAAAACAAAAACAAAGTGTTAATCAGAATAAATTTGATATTTTACATTATTCAAAGTAGCACCTCTTGCTTAGATAGAGACATGGATTTTCTCAGTCAGCTTTATGAGGTAGAGTCACCTGAAATTCAGGCTTTCAGTTAACAGCTGTGCTGAACTCATCAAGAGTTAATTACTTTAAGAATTTCTTGCCTCTTAATAAAGTGTTTGAGAGCATCAGTTAAAGTAAAGTAGTGAAGAGGTAGAGTTACAGGTATACAGTGAATAGTGAATATCTGAGTAAAGCAACAACTACTCAACTAAATAAAGAAAGAACTTTGAAAGTATCCTCAAGTGCAGACACTGCAAAGACCATCAAAAACAGTATAATGATGGAACTGGCACTCATAAGGACCACCCCAGAAAGGAAGAGCGAGTGTTTCCTCTGTAGCTCAGAAATCACAAGTTAACAGCTCCCCAGATAAGAGTATTTTAGTTTGTTTAACACTTTTAAGTCACTAAATGATTCATTATGTGTTTCTTCATAGTCTGAATCACTTCACTATTCATTAACTATGGAAGAAAAGAGAAGGTGTGGCATCAGGTCTCAGTTTATTCTATTATTTGTTAGTTTTTAATTCTGCAAACAGAAATAAATGTGTAAATATTGTCCTGTTGATTCTGAATCAGATTCTCACTCTGCAGGTTTCAGTGTTTTCCAGGCTAATCCGGCTGAGCTGGTGAACAGCAGGGTAAAGTATGCTAATTAGGCAGTGAGTTGACTCAGGTGTGTTAGATGTTAGATGAGGGCAAACACCAAAATGTGCACAACGTGTGATTCCAAAGGATTTGCAAAAAAAACAAACAAAAAAAAACACAGATTATTCTGAAAATGTTGCTTTCAGTTGTCCAGACTGATGATGCACAGAGAGGATGAACAATATAAAGATAATGAGTTAATTTACTGCAGTACGACGCAAGAATAAGTAAACGCAAGCTGCATTAAAAACTTACCGGTTCACCAGGGGGTCCCGGAGGTCCTGGTCTGCCGTCACGACCCGGGGGTCCCTTTACAGAACAACAGCAGAGACACAGAGTCAGAAACCGGTATATATATATATACAGATTAAAAGACATACAGACTGGCTGGTTGGTTAGTAGGTAGGTAGGTAGGAAAGGAGCATAAGTAGTTAGGTAAGGAGGAAAGGCAGGTAGGTGGTAGGTAGGTAGGTAGGTAGGTAAAAAGGTAAAAGGTAAGTAGGTTAGAAGGTCAGTAAGTAGAATAGGTAGGTAGGTAGGTAGGTAGCAAGGATAGGCAGATTAGAAGGTAGGTAGGATGGATAGAAAAGTAGGATAGGTAGGTTAAAAGGTAGGTAGGTAAGTAGGATAGGTAGGTAGGTAATTAGGATAGGTAGGTAGGTAATTAGGATATGTAGGTAGGTAGGTAGGAAAGGTAGGTAGGATGGATAGAAAGGTAGGATAGGTAGGTTAAAAGGTAGGTAGGTAAGTAGGATAGGTAGGTAGGTAATTAGGATAGGTAGGTTGGTAGGTAGGTAGGTAAGTAGGATAGGAAGGTAGGTAATTAGAATAGGTAGGTAGGTAGGAAGGTAGGTAGGAAAGGTAGGTAGGATCGATAGAAAGGTAGGATAGGTAGGTTAAAAGGTAGGTAGGTAGGTAGGATAGGTAGGTAGGTAATTAGGATAGGTAGGTAGGAAAGGTAGGTAGGATCGATAGAAAGGTAGGATAGGTAGGTTAATATGTAGGTAGGTAGGTAGGATAGGTAGGTAGGATGGATAGAAAGGTAGGTTAAAAAGTAGGATAGGTAGGTTAAAAGGTAGGTAGGTAAGTAGGATAGGTAGGTAGGTAAGTAGTAAAGGTAGGTAGGATCGATAGAAAGGTAGGATAGGTAGGTTAAATGGTAGGTAGGTAGGTAGGATAGATGGGTAGGTAGGTAGGATAGATAGAAAGGTAGGATAGGTAGGTTAAATGGTAGGTAGGTAGGTAGGATAGATGGGTAGGATCGACAGAAAGGTAGGATAGGTAGGTTAAATGGTAGGTAGGTAGGATAGATAGGTGGGTAGGTAGATCGGTAAGTAGGATAGGTAGATGGTAGGCAGGTACGATAGATATGTATGTAGCTAAGAAGAATAGATAGGTACATTAGGATAGATAGGTAGATAAGGACATAGTAGTTGGTAAGTAGGTATGTAAGTAGGTAGGTACTTGGTAGGTATGTAGGAAATAAAGTAGAATAGATAAGTAAGAAGGCAGGTAGGTAAGTAAGTAGGTAGTAAAGTATGTATGTAGATAAATAGGTAGGTGGATGGGTAGGTAGGAGAATAGATAGGTAGGTGATATGTAGGTACATATATTGATAGGTATGTAGGTGGTAGGCAGGTAGGCAAGTAGATAAGTAGAATAAATATGAAGGTAGGAGAGGTAGGTAGGTAGGTGGTATGTAGGTACATAGATAGATAGGTAAGTAGGATACATAGGTGGTAGGTAGGTAGGTAAGTAGTTGGTTGATAGGTAGGTAAGTAAGTAGGATAGGCAGATTGCTTCATAACAGTTTTATTATAATTATTGCTATTATTGGTCACAATTTAAACTACAAAGACATAAATAATATAATTAAGTGAAATCAAGATGAAAAAGAAAAAAAACCCCAGCAAATTCTTTACCTGACTTCCTGTAGCCCCAGGAAGGCCTTGTAAGCCTGGAAGACCTCGAGGACCCTGAGATACAACAGAAATCACATGACCCCTTAAATTACACTCTGTATATACCTGCTGTATACACACTTTATTACATTTATAACTATTCTGTAAAGGACTTATGGGCAATACCTCAATTCCTGGCTCCCCCTTTGGTCCCATGATGCCCTGGAGAAACATTGGTAACAATAAAGAAATTGTTTCAGAATAACATACAGGACAAAAATATGAAAGAAATCAGAATAAACAATCTTCTCTTTCATGTATCACAAATATAACAGACCGTATATGAGCAGGGATGAAGTAAAACAACAGTAAACAGTAAATACTGGTAATGTGTTTTCAATAGATGGAGACAAGCGAGACTGGAGCCCTGAAGGGCTACAAGACTAATGCTGAGCTGCTAATTTTCTCCTGAACTTACTAAAGCTAAGATTAGCTAAGATTATGTAACTCGGTAGGTCATTTATCACTATCGCTAGCATAGTAAGAATGGGCATTTGTGATTGTTTGAGGCAGGTAAAGTCTCCCAGACTAGTGCTGGCTAATGCAGTCACGCTACAAAATACAGAACATACAGGAGAAAACTGAAACAAAAAAGGATAATAAAAGTACATTATCTGTCAAACATGGTGAAGGTAGTGTCACTCCCTGCCCCAGTCTTATTTCCACAGAACATAATAGCAATTAAACACAGTGTTCTGCAGCCTAAGCATCCTTCTAAAAAGCTACATAATTAGAAAGAAAGTGAAATAACAGTAAATATTGGTAATGTATTTAAATAGATGGAGACTACAGATTGGAGCCCAGAAGGAATACAAGACAAACGCAGAGTTGCTCAAAAAAGGGTAATAAAGGTATCTGTGAAACATCTGCTCCAGTCCTATTTCCACACCCTGGGTTGCCAGGTACGAAACACAATAACAACTAAACACATTATTCTGCAGCCTAAGCATCCCTCTAAAAAGCTACATAATTAGAAACAGAGTAAAATAACAGTTGCCAGGTATAAAAAACGTGTTTTTCATGGATGAAGACTACAGATTGGAGCCCAGAAGGAATACAAGACGGATGTTGAGCTGCTAATTTTCTCCTGTTCTTACAGTAGCTAAGATTAGCTAATGTTACATAGCTAGGTAGGTGATTTATCACAATCGATAGAATAGTAGGAATAGGCATTTATGATGGTTTGAGATAGGTAAAGTCATCCAGACTAGTGCTGGCTAACACAGTCACGCTATATATATTGCTATATTCCCACTATACTCCCACAACCATAATTAGAAACAGAGTAAATTAACAGTTGCCAGGTACAAAAAATGTGTTTTTAATAGATGGGAGACTACAGATTGAAGCCCAGAAGAACTACAAGACTCATTTTCTAGTAAAGTGATCCAGACTAGTGCTGGCTAACAAAGTCATGCTACAAAAAATGCAGAACATGCAGGAGAAAACTGATTTAAAAAAGGATAATAAAGGTAAATTATCTTTTAAACATGGTGGAGGTAGTGTTCGCTGTTTGTATTAAATGGGAATATATTGTATTTCTACCAATAAAACCGTGTCTCTGAGGTTTATTGATGGTATAAATTAGAGAAATCACTCACAGGTGGACCAGTGATCCCCACACCAGGGTCTCCTTTCTCTCCTGGCTCTCCGGGCAGGCCCGGGACTCCCCGCTCACCCTAATAAAGAGATAGAGAGGAGAGATAATCCTCCACACTGTGTTAAATGAGCTCCGATGGTGTTCATTTCAGCCCAGCCTGTGGACCGAGAGGCTGGAATGATCTCTGCAGGAGTTAATTCTACACCACAGGATTTCATTTAAACCAGCATTTTCACTGTGGAGGAAACCGCCGGCAAATCCTCACAAACAAACCCCTCAGCGTGACGTTAAATTATTATATATACACAAATAATTACATACAGTGGTGATCAAAAGACTGAGATGCATGAATTTTCTATATTTCTGCTTAAATACGACCTAAAACATCCTTAAAATTGTCATACAGGTCCTAAATGTAGATAAAGAGAATCCAGTCTGCAAAAGGAAAATGATCCAATATTACATTATTTGTGATCTGTAAAAGGATGTGAACCTTTAGGATTCACAGTTAATTTAAAGTTGAAATTAGATGGTGGGTCATGCAACAGGACAATGACCCTAATCACCTAAAGTCATTCTAAATGATTCAATATTAATATATTAGGTATATTTTTGTTATCTGTAAAAGGATGTGAACCTCTGGGATTCGCAGTTAGTTTAAAGGTGAAATAAGAAAGTGGGTCATGCAACAGGACAATGACCCTAAACATACAAGTTAGTCTAAATGATTCAATATTACATATTTGTGATCTGTAAAAGAAGGTGAAACTCTATGTTCCGCAATTAATTTGAAGGTGAAATTAGGAAGTGGGTCATGCAACAGGACAATGACCCTAATCACACAAGTTAAACCCCTAGGATTTGAAGTTAGTTAATGAAAGTGAAATAAGAGGTGGTGGGTCATGCAACAGGACAATGACCCTAACGACACAAGTCATTTTAAATTATCCAGTATTAACGATATATATGTGATTGGCAAAAGGAGGTGAAACTCCAGGTTTCACAGTTAATTTGAAGGTGAAATTAGAAGGAGGGTCACGCAACAGGACAATGACCCTAATCACACAAGTCATTCTAAATGATCCTAAATATTACATATTTGTGAGTGGCAAAAGTATGTGGGCCTCTGAGATTAGCAATTAATTTAAAGGTGAAATTAGAGGTGGGTCATGCAACAGGACAATGACCCTAATCCCACTAGTCGTTCTAAATGATACAATATTACCGGTATACATTTGTGAGTGGCAAAAGGATGTGAACCTCTAGGATTGACTCTTCTGAAACAGTTAAACATGGAATGAGTCTTTCCACCTGGTTGTTTAACAAATGAGGAGCTACTCCCTGCATCAGTTAGGGTTAAATACAGTATTGTAGCTGAAACATGTTAATTACACATGCAGTAATTATTACTATCCAATAGGAGGCTCTTACTGTACCTATTTGATCTATTTTTACAGTGTATGTAATAATATTGATATTAACACAGGGACACTAGCTTGTGTATCTGATATTTCAGCTCTAAACGCAGCTGTTTGTTGCTACGTTTCGCTGTGTGTTCAGAAAATAGACGAGGCCGCGGTAACCCACCTTAGGACCTCGTGAACCTCTGGGCCCGGGCGCCGTGTCGCCCTGTCAATCAACAGAGAGGAGAAATCACAATCAGGTTCAGGAACAGACCCTCGCTGTTTCTCACCCTTAACAAGCTGTAAACTCTGCTGCTGCAGAAACTCAGCCTCAACCTCCCCAACCTCCTACTGACCACATCCATTTACCGCACACAGCACTGCGGCTTGCAAAAGTATTCATACCCTTAGTAAAAATCAGTGCAAAACCCTAGTTAATAGGGTCCAGTTGTGTGTCATTTAGTTTCAGTATAAATACAAGTGCATCTCAAAAAATGAGGATTTCATGGAAAAGTTACTTTATTTCAGTAATTCAAAGGTCAGAATGTAAAATTCATATATTATATGGATGTATTAAACGCAGAGTGATCTATTTTAAGCGTTTATTTATTTTACAGCCAATGAAAACCAAAAATCAGTGTCTCCGAAAATTTGAATATTATATAAGGACAATTGGTAATTTTGCCAGTGTGGGCAGTGTGTCAAGTCCTGCTGGAAAATGAAATCCACATCCATAAAAGTCACTGATTGGTGGAAACTTCACACTAGACTTCAAGCAGCGCTGGTTTCATGTTTTACAAATAAAATGTAAAATGTACTGATGATCAGTGATGGTTTGGAGAGTCATGTCTGTCATCTGCTGCTGTTGATCCACTGTGTTTTATTATCAAGTCTAAAGTCAGTGCAGTTTTGTTTTCCCACAAAATCTTACAGCACTTCATATCTTACAGCTTCCCTCTGCTACTGACAACTTTTATAGAGATGTGTATTTCATTTTCCAGCAGGACTTGGCACACTGCCCACACTGCCTACAAAAAGTACCAATTGGTCTCATATAATATTGTCAAACTTTCTGAGACACTGATTTTTTTGTTTTTTCATTGGCTGTAATCCATAGTCATCAATAATAAAAGATAAAATAAACGATTAATATAGATCACTCTGTGTTTTAATACATCTATATAATATATGAGTTACTGAAGCTACTAAAACTCAGTTAGAAGAAGCAGTAATTGAACAGTATAGAGTAGAAGAAGTGTTCACTCACCGTCTGATCACCTGCTGACCCTCCAGGAGCTCCAGGCTCACCTTTAGGACCTGGGAGGCCCTGTGGCCCCGGGGCTCCACCTGGATCACCCTAAAAACACACACACACACAGTCAGTCACACACTCACCACCATTAGTGTGTAATTACTCCCCCCTTTCCTTCAATAGCCATAACCCTTTCATTAGAACTCCCACTATCACCAGTAGGCTCCGCCTCTTTTCCAAATGCAACCAATCAGCTGCAGACTCACTAGCTATCACCACAGTGCACTCAGAGGAAAGCGCCGGATCCCCAGGTCTCATACATCAGCGAACAGACGCCTGTACCAACCAGCATTACACTATATTAATAATATTCAGCTCTGGAAAAAATATATTACTTAAAAATGATGAGTTTCTTTGATTTTACCAATTTGAAAACCTCTGGAATAAAATCAAGAGGAAGATGGATGATCACAAACCATCAAACCACCAAACTGAACTGCTTGAATTTTTGCACCAGGAGTAAAGCAGCATACAGTTATCCAAAAGCAGTGTGTAAGACTGGTGGAGGAGGAGAACATGATGCCAAGATGCATGAAAAAAACTGTGATTAAAAACTAATCAGGGTTATTCCACCAAATATTGATTTCTGAACTCTTAAAACTATGAACTATGAATATGAACTTGTTCAGGTCTGAAAGCTCTGCATCTTTTTTTTTTGTTATTTCAGGAATTTCTCATTTTCTGTAAATAAATGCTCTAAATGAGAATATTTTTATTTGGAATTTGGGAGAAATGTTGTCTGTAGTTTATAGAATAAAACAAACTCATTTAATTTAGTTTTGTATGTTGTGGAGGTTTAAGACGGGAATTTTACCTTCGGTCCTTTCGGTCCCGCAGCTCCGGTCTCCCCCTGAACATCAGGAAATAAAAGAACGTCATCAATCAAACGTCTCACATCCATAATCAGCTCTGAACCAGAGCAAACAGACAGTTCTGCTGCTTCATGACCGTCCAATCATCCTGATCCTGATCCAGAGCCCATTAAAGCTCATTACCCAGAACCAGCAGGAGGAGCAGATTACACTTTATATAAATACTGATCAATAGCTCCAGACCCTCCCTCTGTATCAATACTATATTAATACTGAACCCCAGTACTTTATATAAAAACTCATCAATAACTCCAATACTGCTCTCTAACTCATTTATTCAGTATTATTTATTCAACTTTAAATATTGCACTTTAATGTCCAACTTCTAAATATTAAAATGATTCAATAACTACTAATTTTAGTTAAAGGTCTCCTTCCACTAAAATATTTTTTTCTTGCTCTTTTCTGCACATGAAAAATTGCAATGAAACATTAAGAAACATTCAGTAAAAGAAAATCCTCAGAAATACGAGTTGATCAGAGAGACGTTAGGGTGTCAACGTCAACCAGTGACTTCATGGCCTCGTCCACTTCGGCGCGGGACCGCCCACAGGCAGAGCTTACTTAGTTAGCGTTAGCTATCTTGTGTAAGTAACTGTAGGTTTAAATCGGATCTCCGGTGAATTCTTTGGTTTAGCGAGACCTTAAATATACACTAGGGAAGCATGGGTTTTGCAAGGCAGCTCAAACCGACAGAACACAACATTCAAAGCTGCAGTGCTTTTGGCCAATCAGAGGCGATATATTTGCATGTATGAATATTCATGAGCAAGAGCCGAAATCTTGTCTTTCTTCAGAGACCTCTCATTCAGTGAACTAAAGCAGGGCTAAATAGAAACACCTGAGCACTTTTTCACAAAAAAAAAACAACAGCTCACATGGTATTCATGGAATGAGATCTTTAACTGTTCAATAACTAAAATAAATTGACTTGGTTAATATGATAAAGTACTTATAAAGTAACTATTAGAAACTAACCAATAATTACAAATTATTCAGTAAACACTATAAATTAGATTGCAAAGTACTTTGTAACTACTATAGATTTTAAATAACAGAAACATTTTATTTGTGTAAAAATATGAATTTCTGAAGGTTTTGAGTGGGAAGATGAGGACTTGCCTTTTCTCCGGGAAGACCCTGGCGTCCGGCTGGACCCGCCGACCCGTCTTTACCCTGCAGAACATAAACCAATCAGATACTCTGCAGTACTTTTACCCAATTACATCTAGTTACACCTAATTACACCATCAATTACCACTCAATCAATTATCTCTAAATGGAGATAGATAGAGACATCAGACAGAAACAGACAGACAGACAGACGAAGACAGATACCTAGAGAGACAGACAGACTGACAGACAGATAGCAAGGACAGACAGACAGATAAAGACAGACAAATTGACAGAGACAGTCATATAGAGGGATAGAGACAGTAAGATAGACAGTTAGAGACAGACTGATAGAAACAGACAGAGACAGACAGAAATAAAAAGAGATATAGAAAGAGGTGTAAAGAGATAGAGAGAAAAAAAGCCAGAAAGAAAGACAGAAAAAGAAAAGAAAACTAATGAAAGTGAAAGAGAGAGAGAGAGAAAGAGAGAGAGCTTTTAATTCTCTCTCTTTCAAACAAAGAGAGAAAGACAGTGAGTGAGCGAGAATGACGAAGGGAGGGATAGACATGCAGAGAGAGAGAATGAGTGAGAGAAAAGGAGAACAAAAGAGTCAGAAAGAGAGAAAAAACACACTGTGACCATTTTTTCATTCTCTCATTTAGACAAAGAGAGAGGTAAAGAGGGAGAGAGAGGGTGTTAAAAGACAAAAAGAAAAAGAGAGAGAGCCAGAAAGAAAAAGAATGAGAGAGGAAGAGAGAAAGAAAGATACAGAGAGAGAGAGAGAGAGAGAGAGAGAAAGAATGAGAGACAGTTGTAACGAGAATAAGAGAGAAAAATATAGACACACGCTGAGAGAAAGAGTGAGACAGATACACAGAGAGAGAGAGAGAGAGAGAGAGAGAGAGAGAGAGAGAGACGAAAGAGTAAGACTAAAAAGGAATGAGAGGGAATGAAACAAAACAGAGGAGAGACACAGACAAAAAATAGAATGAGAGAGAGAGAGAGAGAGAAAGAGAGAGAGACCATTTTCTCATTCTGTCTCATTCAGACAAAAAGAAAGAGGGAGAGAAAGACGATGAGACAGAGAGAGAGAGAGAGAGAAAGAGGTAGAGAGAGGTGTAGTGTGTGTATTGTGATGGTTGGTTCAATATGGATCTATATGTAATTGCAGTGTGTGTGTGTGTGGGGGGAGGGGGGGTGTGGGATTGGGTGATGGGCTGGTATCTGGTCTCTGGGTTCTGGGCTCTGGTTCTGGTCGGGGGGGAGGAAAAGCTTTTAGAGGAATTGCCACGGTTCCTTTGATTTCTTCCCAGCTGTGAAAATTGCGGCAATCTGACCGCTGGCCTTGAGTGGCCCCTTAGCTGGAAAGGGGCCTGAAAATCAGGGGCTTTTTGGCGGCGCTGGTTACGCGGCATGACCTACAAAAACACGCCGCTAATGCTTCCGACCAGCAGCCCCTTCTGCAGCCTTCAATAACACTCCTCTAAACACAAAAATCACCCTGCAAGCATGAAACCACTCGCCCGGCTCGCGCTGAGCACTGAAACTTCCTATAACTCGGGATTTAAGGTGAAGTCTGCGTTGGTAAAACTGTGCAACGGTGGAGAAATTACCGCACAGTGACACCACACCTCTAGACTCAGCTCGTTGCACGATATTACCTGTAAAACTCTACAGTAGTTCACAAAAGAATTGAGCTTTACTCATCTAGAAGGGTCATTGTCTTGTCGGAAGGTCTATGGAAGTCTTTTGCAGCCTCCAACTGGTTTTCTTTTTCCAGGATTGATCTGTATTTATCTCCATCCATCTTCCCATCTTCCCACCTGCTGAAGAAAAGTATCCCCACAGAACGATGCCACCACCACCATGTTTCACAGTAGGGATGGTGAGTTTTCGTCTTGCAACTTCTTCCAAACAGATTTGTGGGGTGTACGACTTATAATTGACTCTCCCGCCGGAGTTGTGGATCTCTGCAGCTCCTCTAGAGTGACCATGGGTCTCTTGGCTGCTTCTCTGACTCTCGATCCATCTTTCAGTTTGGGTGGAGCATGGCCATGTCTTAGTAGGTTTGCAGTAGCTGCACAATTATGTGCTATTTCTTCGTGTTGGGCTATCACTTAAAATCTCAAAAATTTAATTTTAGTTTGTGTTTGAAAGCTGACAAAATGTGAAAACGATCAAGGGGTATGAATACTTTTGCGAACCACTGTATAGTGTTTAAATTAAACTTATTTTTAAATATTTTTTCAACTCTAAATCTAATAATACATGTATTTAATTTTTACAAGGTTTCTAATCTGAAGATGGTTACAAAAAAGTGTGAACGTATTTAAAAAGCATGTTTAAAAGCAAGTCCACTGATTCCTTTGATCTTCTCTCAAGAAAGTCTTTATTTTAAAGAAATGTTTGAATGGATGTTCAAATAATTGATATTTATGACTAAAAACCTCTGTTACTGGAACTCTTTCCTGTTACTGAAACTAATTCCTGCTATAGCACTCACTCCTGTTACTGGCCCTCACTCCTGTTACTGGCCCTCACTCCTGTTACTGGCCCTCACTCCTGTTACTGGCCCTCACTCCTGTTACTGAAACTAATTCCTGTTACTGGCACTCACTCCTGTTACTGGCCCTCACTCCTGTTACTGGCCCTCACTCCTGTTACTGGCCCTCACTCCTGTTACTGGCCCTCACTCCTGTTACTGAAACTAATTCCTGTTACTGGCACTCACTCCTGTTACTGAAACTAATTCCTGCTATAGCACTCACTCCTGTTACTGGCCCTCACTCCTGTTACTGGCCCTCACTCCTGTTACTGGCCCTCACTCCTGTTACTGGCCCTCACTCCTGTTACTGGCCCTCACTCCTGTTACTGAAACTAATTCCTGTTACTGGCCCTCACTCCTGTTACTGGCCCTCACTCCTGTTACTGGCCCTCACTCCTGTTACTGAAACTAATTCCTGTTACTGGCACTCACTCCTGTTACTGAAACTAATTCCTGTTACTGGAACCTCACTCCTGTTACTGAAACTAATTCCTGTTACTGGCACTCACTCCTGTTACTGAAACTAATTCCTGTTACAGCACTCACTCCTGTTACCAGAATTCAAGTAACAGGAATTCGTTTTTAGCATAGAAAACAAGAAAAATAGCTAAATAGCGGCTAGGCTTATAGCATGAGGACACTGAGCACATTCTAGTGATTTTCCCCAAAATGTGTATTTTAAAAATAAACCAATAAGATGTAAGTATTAATTACAGGTAACAGGACTGAGTGTTGAGATTGAGCTCCTCAGTCATTACAGTTACAATAAGATCAAATATACAGAAAAACTAATGAGGAAACTTTGGGGGAATTTTGGTTTTCTTATGATCTTCAGAAGAACCAGCTGATGATGTCACTTCCTGTTGTAGGTGTGACTTCCTGTTGTAGATGTAGAATGTTCCAGATGTTTCAGATGATCAGGGTAATGTGTTAATGAGGTAACAGGACTGAGTGGGGGAAAAAAAAACCTAGGACGCAACTAAAATGCGTATTTTAACTTAAATATTATGGATTTATTATGAAAAAGATTATATTTTATGGTAAAGTTTATAGTTAGAGAGTGGAGATTGGGGTAACAAATGCTGAAAAGCTATTTTACAGTGTTCTAAGTAGTTTTTATTCATGTTTTAATTACATATCTTACTTTTGCAATGAAGGTCAATGTATAAGACACTATGCTTAATAATAAAATATATTTTAAAGTTATTCTGTGTGCACATTTATATGTAATTTCCTGGATGTACGTACCTGTAGACCTTGCTTTCCAGCTGGTCCTGGAGGTCCAGAATTTCCCTTTAGAAAGTAATAAAAAGAGCTTATAAGTGCATGAAAAACACAGTCTATCCATCAGAAAACAGAAAGAAAGCAAAGAGAAGAGGTCTAGTTTGTTTTTCTCTACAATTACAGCTCAGTTGGTACATTTGAGTGATGTTCTGAAAGGTCTGATTGCAGTTTGCCTGTTTTACGAGTATGAAAAAAAAAAAGACTCAGCATGCAGCTCTGAACCTCTCAGAGCAATCAGAGACCATTCCAGCTCCTTCAGATACCTTATAATTGACCTACAGCCTCTTACATCCATGTTTTATATATAAATATATTTATACAGCTCTGGAAAACATTAAGAGAGCACTTCAGTTTCTGAATCAGTTTCTCAGATTTTGCTATTTATAGGTTTATGTTTGAGTAAAATGAACATTGTTGTTTTATTCTATAAACTACAGACAACATTTCTCCCAAATTCTAAATAAAAATATTGTCATTTAGTGCATTTATTTACAGAAAATACATATTCATAAAGTTTTAAGAGTTCAGAAATCAATATTTGGTGGAATAACCCTGGTTTTTAATCACAGTTTTCATGCATCTTGGCATCATGTTCTCCTCCACCAGTCTTACACACTGCTTTTGGATAACTTTATGCTGCTTTACTCCTGGTGCAAATATTCAAGTCAAGCAGTTCAGTTTGGTGGTTTGATGGTTTGTGATCATCCATCTTCCTCTTGATTATATTCCAGAGGTTTTCAATTTGGTAAAATCAAAGAAACTCATCATTTTTAAGTGCTCTCTTATTTTTTTGCTAATGACTGCAACTGCAATGAGTCCTTTGTTCGACTCTTTTTTACAGAATAGTTTTAATTCAGACACATTGGAGGATTTTCCAGCATAAAAGTCCTGTTTAAGATCATCAACAGGCCACTCCAAAACCTTCATTTAGTTTATTTTAATCCATTCAGTGGTGGACTTTGTGTTTGTGTGCTTTGGGTCATTGTCCTGCTGCAGAACCCAAGCACACCTGAGCTTGAGGTCACAAACAGATATATTTATATATTTGTATATATAACTTGCCTGGTTAGCGAGTAATGCTAATGCTGCTCCAGCAGTGCTAGCCGGAGTGAGCAGCAGGCTACAGACTGATAATGTCAATGTCAATTCTTACTTCTAAACGGCAAAAGAGCAAGAGCTTAGAAGGGTTAGCGGCTAATGCTAACACTGCTCCAGCTTTGGTGCTGGAGAAACTTTACTGAAACTCCAGAGTGGCTTTACTGCTTCTTAATACCCGACTGGTAAAATTCATACATAAGACACACTAAAATTAAAGTATTTTAAGTGACTTTAGTATTAATCTACAATGAAAAAGACTTTAAAATAATGAAAAAACATAGAATTTAAGGTGTGTCCATATTTTTGTACATATACTGTAGCTGCAAAAGCGGGGGGACCGACTCCACACTAATGCTTTATAATGCTTTATAATGGAATGTCATAAAAGCTCCTCTAGGCGTAATAAGCAGCTCACTACTATTAGGCACTATTGATTTTTTTTACCTGGATTCCTGGCAGGCCTTGAATTCCTTTTTCCCCCTGTTGGTAAAAGAAAAGAGAGTGATGGGTAAGTTATTATCCTCCACATTCTCCTGCGCGCCAAAAAAGACGGGACGCGCTCTCTCAAGGCTGCTAAAATAACTGAAAACAGACTGATGAGCGCGGGGTCTGCACTCTTCATGCTTTCCTCCTATTCATCGTTTCTCACGCCGCTGTCTTTTCCTTGACCCCTAACAGCGAGCATCCACCGACACCACGTAAACACTTTCTCACGCGGCATAAAAACCTCGTAAACCTGCGAGAAATGGGATAATTACGGTGGTTTTCCAAGAAGCGCAGAATAGACACCTGTTCAGAGCACTCACCTGGTCTCCCTTCTCTCCTTTCTGGCCCTTCTCTCCGGCTTCAGCCTCATGTAGTAGAAAAAGAATAAAAAAAAAAAAAAGAGTGAGATAGCGCTTATTGATTAGATAAAACGTGGCAATTAAGTCTTATTTTTTTACACTTTAATGCATGACTATTTTGTACAAGATTGATGCAAAACACAACACAAATCAAATTATTTTCAAAATGGTCCAAGGAAAAGCCAATTAGGGTTCTGATTTAAACATTAAATAAACATAAAGCTCGAAATAATCATTGTAATAAGAAATAAAATAAAAAAAAAAACAAGAAGAAAAACAAGACAAAAATAGACTAAGAATAAAAGCACAACCCCAAATCAGAAAGAAAAAAAAGTTATATCCGATTTTACTCCCTGCATAAGGAGCGTCACACTGCTCACTGCTATCAGTCTATTTTCAAACCTGGTACTTTTCCCGTCGTTGCGATAGCAAAGACACACTGACATGCCCTAAATCAAGCTGAGCAAGGTGTACTTTTCCTGTTGTTACGATAGCAAAGACACACTGATATGCCCTAAATCAAGCTGAGCAAGGTGTACTTTTCCAATTTTTACATTACATGTACAAGTTCTAAATAATCATTTTAATAAGAAATAAAAGAAAAAGGTGCGTCACGATGCTTATTGCTATCTTACACCCATACAACAGTCTTTTTTCACATCTTCCTGCCTCGTTTAAATAGCAGCAGTGCTTCTAAATGTATGTCTACACTGATGGATATGAGTGGTGGTCTGGAAATAATGTGTGTTCAGGTAAATTTCTGGAGTATTGCTATCTTGACACCAGAAAACACAGGTGCTCCACTGACTCAATACAACCTAGACAGACATAAAACAGACAGATGTTTATTGCTCTTTTGGCAGTGAATTGACGACACATATATATTCTTCAATTCAAACCCCTAGTATTTTACAAAGAACAAGAAAAGTGGATTTTAGCAGAAATATACCTTTAAATTATCTTTAAATGAACACATTTCTATTATATATGATCTTATTTGGGGTTGTATACAGTATAAAGGTTGTATGCACTGTAGTATAAAAGCAGGTGAAATAAACCTACTGTTCCGGAGAGCTGGCGGAGTCCGTGTGCAGTCATCACCTGCAGGAGAAACAGAAGAAGTCAGAAGAATCAGACGATAGAGTTTTTATCTGCTGCTGTTTCTCACTGAGAAAGCATCTCTTTCTAATTAATTACACACAGAACGGATCCTGCTCTCGAATGCAGAGTTAGAGAGGGATGATGGGTATTTGCTGGGGTTCGCTCGGCTGGAGGAAGTGAGGTGAGGCTGATTTGTAGTCTCAGGGGATTAAGAAAGACGGAAAAATATGATGCTGGAGTGCAGATTCTGGTGTGGAATTGAACGTGGACGTTGTTTACGGAAGATAAAACTGCATTTATGTAACAAAAAAAAATCTCCACCAATTTTTCTCTCGATCTTGGGGAGTGCAACCTTTTTAATGGGTCATTTTAAATAAATTAACCTTTTTTGATAAGATATGTCCAGCTGTCTGGCACTTTGTAGACATACAATGAACGATGGTGCTATTTCCAGCCAATATGCTACATGCTGTTTTCTCTGTTTAACCAGCGAAAGTTTAACTAGCGAAGTTTCGTTTAGCCACCTTAATCAAATCGCACACTCTCTAATGTGCTACACCACTCCAAACCCCCATATAACAATGCTAACTCCCGCTAACTGCCGCTAACGCTCTCCACTAGCCGCTGCCTCGAACGCCTTCTCCTCCAGAGATTAGCGCTAATCCAGGTCTAATGACATTTAAAGTGGCGAGAACTCGTCGCACCTCGTCAGGAGCGCCGGCGAAGAAAACCATTCCACTCTTTCACGGCTCTCCCAGTAACCTCATCCCATTATCCGGCTGCTCGACCAGCTGGAAAGAAAAGCCTGGCTGCCACTCGTGTGGAAAAGGCTTGTAGTCGAGGGTGACGGACAGGTTTAGCCTCTTTTACTTTCTTTTCTCTCTTTTTCTCTGTCTCTCGTTCCAAACAGGTGATTCAGAAACGAGGAGAAGGTTTATGGAGGCACAGAGTAATGACCCAAACACTGGGATCGATGGTCACTTTTTACACTGTCAAAATGCAAAAAGACGTTTTCCAAACCCCGTCCAAAACTGTCACACACTGTACACAACACTGTTCCTCCCGCATGAGTTAATGCCAACAGTCAGTGGCAAGAAAATAACTTTGGAAAAGATGCCACTCGCACTCGAAAGTCAACTTTTACTCAACTTTTCCAAAAAATAAATAAAAAATAAAAAGTGTCGGAAGTTACTTTTGTCATAATTCAAGAAATAAAAGAAGCAGTCCAGTCAAAAACATGGGCCAAGTTAAAATTCTCATAAAATTTTATGTTTAAAACTAGTTTATTCACTTTTCTTTATTTCATTTTAGTTTAGTTTCTGGACTAATTGGGTCCCTCTAACTTTAAATGGCTACGACCATATAAGGACAATAGTTTTTGTCCTACTAATCCCAAATAGCTAGGAGTAATAAAAATGCACACTATACAAAAGTCTGGGTGTTAGGAGGATATACAGAAATAATGCTTTAAAAAACGAGCAAAAGATAAAACTACTTAAAAAATACAAAATTAAGACGAATCATTACACAATAATATTCTTAAAATCCAATATTACATATTTTCTAAGTAGTAAAAGTATGTTAAACTCTAGGATTTGAGGTTAGCTTGAAGGTGAAATCAGAAGGTGGGTCAGGTCATGCAACAGGACAATGACCCTAAGAACACAAGTCGTTCTATCCAATGTTGCATGTATATTAATGGTAAAAGTATGTGAAACTCTAGGATTAGCAGTTAATTAAATTAGAAGATGAGCAAAAGATAAAACTACTTAAAAAAAGGTAAAATTAAGATGAATCATCACACAGTATTCTTAAAATGAGGCTGGTAACTCTGTAGAACGTATCCTGTGCAACAGAGAGAACTCTTGCTCTTCCTTTCCTTTCCTGGGGTGGTCCTGATGAGTGCCAGTTCTATCGTAAAGTCTTTGATGGTTCTAGCAGTGACTGACCATCATTTTTTATTTACCATACTGTACCAATTAGCCGCTAATGCTAATGCTTCAGCCTTAGTGCTGGATGAATTTGTGAATCTAAGGTTTCTGTAAATAAATGGAATCTCTTTACTCACTTTATTTAAATAAACAGTTTTCAGGAGAGAAATCTGTGTAGATTTACATGCAGCACTCGTTTAACTTTTTAAAAAAAGTGTTTTTTAATTACAGTTTTGTTTACTTAGCTTAGCTTTATTTAACTGTTTTCTTTACCCATAAATAGAGACCACATGAAACGCTGTAACACCTTGAATAAACTGTATGTGACTATGTTTGGACAATTTTTCTGAAATATTTTGTTTCCTAATAGTTTATTATACTGTATATGGAAACAAAATAAGGTATAAAATGTAGTGTGTGTTTACTCACAGGGCCTGGGGGTCCGCGGGGTCCGGCTTCTCCCTAATGAAACAATACAGCAATCATTACATCAGAAGGAGAAAAAAAAGTGTTTAATCATTTTAAATAACCAGTTAATAACTACTAACAAATTGCTATGCTATAAAGATATCTCAAAAACGGTAGGTTATGTTAGTTTTGCTCATCTTCAACAGGACAATGCTCATCTTCAACAGGACAGTGTTCATCTTCAAGAGGGCCAATGCTCATAATCAGCAGGACAGTGCTCATCATCAGCAGGACAGTGCTCATCATCAGCAGGACAATGCTCATCATCAGCAGGACAGTGCTCATCTTTAACCGGACAGTGCTCATCTCCAACGGGACAATGCTCATCATCAGCAGGACAGTGCTCATCATCAGCAGGACAGTGCTCATCATCAGCAGGACAGTGCTCATCTTCAACCGGACAGTGCTCATCTCCAACGGGACAGTGCTCATCATCAGCAGGACAGTGCTCATCTCCAACCGGACAGTGCTCATCTCCAATGGGACAAAGTGCATCTTTAACAGGGCAATGCTCATCTTTAAAGGATCAACACTCTTCATCTTCAACGAGACACTGCTCATCAACCAGTGGATTTACTGAAATTATGCAGTATGTGGACGAGTATTGTCCTGTTGGAACAGTGCACTGCAGTGTGTGTACAGTAAAGGTAGAGCCACTGGTTGCAGGACCTTGTTAACGTAACATTAAGCTGTTAAAGTTACTATAATGATGTTTTTGTTGGTTTTATTCACCAAAATTGGACCAAAAAGGCCAAAGTGGGACTTGTCAGTGAAGAACAGACTCTGGGTGGTTTATCAGGTGTTTTAAAGGGTTATAAAGAGCTCTGTGTAGAAGGTAGAAGGTAAAAGGCTTCAGAAGATGCGAGAGAGAGCTGCCAGTAGCCGCTGCCACTCTCCGTCCCCCTGCTTTCAGCGTGGCAGGTGGAGGACGCTGCCACCTCGTCTCTTTCAGAAAGCTCCGCCGGCACTCCCCCACATCCACCAACAGGCAGAGATGCTTACAGCAGCTTTTATACGCAATCTGCACTGCACTTAAACTAGAGGATGCTAGAAAACAGCTCATTTGCATTTGTATGAATATGCTAATTTAGTGTATTTATTTATTCATATAATTGAAAGAGTTTGGTGTTTTTACCAAATCTGCATCTTGAAGTGAGTGAAAGTGTTCATCGTTTGCGTTGGAGACATTTTTTGCAAAATACCTTTATATATATCTGTGCGCATATACACAGTGGAGCTTCTATATTTCTGCATAAATATGATCTAAAACATATTAACGAAGGTGAAATTAGAAGGTGGGTCATGCAACAGGACAATGACCCTAATCACCTTAAGTGGTTCTAAATTATCCTAAATATTACATTTATTTAAGTGGTAAAAGTACGTAAACCTCACATTAACTGCTCATTTCAGGTCCTTTAACAATATTTCTATTAGATTAAGGTCTGGATTTTGATTGGCATCATTCCAGAACATTAACTTTAACTTCTTAATCTATTCTTTGGTAGAAAGACTTGTGTGATTAGGGTCATTGTCCTGTTGCATGACCCACCATTAACTAACTGCTAATCCTAGAGGTTCACATACTTGTATCATTCACAAATATGTAATATTTAGGATCATTTAGAACGACTTGTGCGATTAGGGTCATTGTCCTGTTGCATGACCCACCATATAATCTCTTTAAACCTTTAAACTAACTATTTTTGCCACTCATAAATATGTAATACTGGATAATTTTCCTCAATAAATAAATCAAGTATAATATTTTTGGTCTCCTTTGTTTAATTGGGTTCTCCCTATTTTTAGGACTTGTGTGAAAATCGGATGATGTTTTAGGTTATATTTATGCAGAAATATGAAAAAATTAGTATATTAGTTATTATATTAATATATATACTGTATACCCTACCTTCTCGCCTTTAATTCCAGCGGCTCCTTCATTACCAGGCTGCCCCTATAAAGACAGGAGAGTATCTGGTGTGAATATAATATGCAAGGGTAGTGATGGGACGATACACTTTTTTCAGCTCAGATCCGATACCGATATAAAACTGATATAAGATTGCCGATACCGATACAAATACCGATACTTTTAGTTTATTAATAGTACTATGATTAAGGTTAAATAATGAGGCTGAAACAGACCACACAGCCCTTTTAAGAGTATCCACAGGTGCATTTAATGTAAATGCATTCAAAAGTCATTTATTTGACACACTTCATATGCAATTACACAATAGTTTCCTTTCAAATGAAATGTTTGAATTTTTATTTAATATAAAAAAAGTAAAATATTAAATACGTTAAATATTAAATTCAGGGCATTTTTTGCAACGGTTGTGCAGGAGACTTTTATTTTGACAGGTAGCGTAGAGGATTAGCTGCAATAGCTAACGGCTAACTGGCGATGCTAACTGTATTTCCGAGCTAAATTAATCACTGTTTTTTAATAACAGATTGATTTCTTAGTGCTGGTTAGGGTTGGTAGGATCTGTGGTTTGATATTAGATGTGGATTATGGCTGTAGTTCACTTAAGATAGTTATTTATTACATTCACAATGCCGGAATGATTTTGCTAGCTAGGCTAACAGACTGCAGATCTTAATGGAGATGGCTAACGGCTAAGTGGCAATGCTAACTGTATTTCCGAACTAAATTAATGACTGTTTTTTAATAACAGATGGGTGTGTTTGTGCTGGTTAGTGTTTGTAGATGCTGTGGTTTTATAGGATACGTGGATTATGAATATAGTTTACTCCAGTCTGTAGCTATAATACCTTCACAACACCGGAATGCAGCTGCTGTCAGTTCAGTGCTAATGCTAGCTAGGCTAACAGACTGCTGGTGTTAATCTGTTCACCTCTCAGACGCTGACTTTACGTGTACCGTTCTGCTGTACAGCGTTTCCAAAGTGAAAACTCTCCAGATAATGGACTTTTTTTGTAGATAAACAGCTAAAGTTACTCAGTCAGCCGCAGACTGAAGCTGCTGGGTGTTCAGGGTAAACTGTTAAACTGGAATCCTGATCAGGGATGCGTTTTGTGTTAACGTTATGGCGGATTTATTGTTCAGCTCAAGCTTTGGACTGGAATATGGATCGGTAAGTGGATCGGCAGCGCCCGCCCGATATCCGATTCGTCGGATTACGTCAATATCGGCCCCGATACCGATATTGTATCGGATCGGTCCCATCTCTATGCAAGGGGTGTAAGGGGTGTATATTATATTTATATTTTAGATTCTACTTTTAGATTTTAGAGGGTGTGGCTGGGTCTGGGCAGGTGTAGGTGGGTGTGGCTGGGTGTGGGCAGGTGTAGGTGGGTGTGGGCAGGTGTAGGTGGGTGTGGGCAGGTGTAGGTGGGTGTGGCCAGGTGAGATTGTGTTACATACAGCATCGCCTTTCTCTCCTTTGGCTCCACCCTCTCCGGTCACACCTGTAACTCCTTTCTCCCCCTGGAGGAAAAACACAAAAAAACAAAACCATAGAAATGAGCTTTAATAAACAGTAAACTGTGAAATAAATTGATACTAGTTTAGAAATTATTATAATATAATATAATATAAATTTTAATGATCAAGAATATAAAAAATAATGATTTGAGATATTAGTTAAAAAAAGTAGAATTAACCATAATGTATTAATTAGTGAATTAGTGAATTAATAATTAAACAATATTAACACAAACTATTTTAATACTCAATTTTAAAAGGTGTCCCAATACTTTTACATATACAATATAATATATAAAAACTTAATTCTCTGGACAGTAAAGACTCTAAAGTTCCTCTTACTCTACAAAACAATGGATGAACTTCTTTTATTTCCCCTGATTTCAGAAAAATATATATTTAAGCAGATGTCCCAATACTTTTGCACTTTTTTTTACTTATATAGTGTACACTGAACATTAGAATCAAATTAAATTAAATTTTGTTGGTGTTTGTACTATTATTTTCTATGGTTTTCTATTAAGTAATTATAAAATAAAATAATTAACAGGTGTCCCAATACTTTTGCCGATATTGTATTGTAGAAAGCCTCAATTCTACAGTACAGAGAATTACTCTTGGTTAACAAATGCATGTAAATTCTATAACTTATTACTCTTGATTTCAGAAGAAACACTGAATTTCGCTCATTTACTGCATCAGCAAATGCCACATCAAAGTATCAGAGCCTGGCGACGCTACCGGAGCCGATTCTCTGCCGATAGATGGCACTTTCTCACCACAGATCAGCAGATACCTCAATTTTAAGCCGCACTCTGTATAAAGAGCATGCACCGCGCTGCACCGGGGGAGCGTCCGGACCCCCGGCAGCATGCGTCAGTGCCCACCAGTAAAAACATCCTTTACAACACGGCTGAGTCAGCACTGGCACAGGAGTGCGGAAGGGTTTCTCAGCTCGTTTAGTGAAAGAGTGCTCAGTGATATACAGTCCTCACTCACTCGCTCGCTACAGTCCAGCACAACGACTTAAAGCAGTGGAGGACTTGAGCCCAGGGGGCAGGGGGGGCAACTGCCACCTTCTGGGGCACCCGTGGTTAAAAAAGTGTCGCTAAAGTGAAACAAAAAGAGACAAAGTTGAGGAAAAAGTGATTGAGTGCACGCTAGAACAAGAATATGCCCATAACCATGTTTCACCCGCCACCCCTGGAGGCCCCAGGGTTAAAAAAGTGCCAGTAGTGCCCTATAGAGTGGCAAAAAAGTGGTAAAAAGTAATTAAGTGCCCCTTAAATTGATCATTGGGATGCATCAAAACCCAACATAAAACTGATAATGTCAAAACCCAACATTAGACAGATGTTATTTTTTGGTTAATAAAACCAAAAACTAAATAGGAAATCCAAATAACATCCAAGCCAAAAATGAACATTGGGGGGATGTTGAAACCCAATGTTAGACAGATGTTGAATTGTAGCTCATCAAAAATCAGAAAATCAGACAATCAAAATCAGGTTGACGTTGATGTAAAAATCGAGAGTTAATCGGAAATCCAAATAATATCCAAGTTGAAAATGAACGTTGGGCTGACGTCTAAACAACATTAGGTAGATGTTAAACATTTTAATAGATAAGAGGTACTGAGATAGTTGTTGGTTTCCTATTTGCAGTGAGCGACCAATTAACCAATTAACCGCTTCTACCATGTTGTCCCACCAATCACAGAGCAGCAGAACCCCGCGGTGCCAGTCAGCTCCAGCCAGACAGTCTTATGCAGATGCCACCCAGCCTGCCCACCTGCCTGCCAGCCAACCTGCCAGCCGACCTGCCACTCTGTCTCTTCCACTGTGTTCACAGTCGTTCACAGTCCACTGCCAATGCGTGAAGACTTGGCTGGTGCTCACACACACACACACACACACACACACACACACACACACACACACACACACACACACACACACACACACACACACACAAACACCTTTCATGGTGGCAGCAAATTGGAGTGCTGAACACACACACACACATACACAGACACACAGACACACACACAGACACACGCACACACTCTTTTTGTCAGGGTTCAGTGATGCACAGAGGCAAATGGGTCTCCCTCAGGTCCTCTTGGGCCGGTGCCGGTTCAGTGACCCTGAGCTCCGGGTTCACGTGGGAGATGTTTCTGGACGGATCACGTCTAGAAGCCTCTGCTGAGATCCGGATCAGCACCTTAATTACCCTCCATACCGTCCACTGATACGAGCAGGACTGCAGACACTACACTACCTTCATCTACAGTAACACCTGACCAATGAGGAGAGACCTACATCTACATAACAGTACAGATGCTACTACTGTTATTAATCCAGAGGAGATTATCCACTGGATTAAATATGACTGCACAAAATCGTAACACTCAACGTTAAATAAGGGAAATCTGAATAATATCAATTATTCAACGTCAAAACCCATTGTTAGATAGATGTTAAAATTTTGATTGGAAATCAAAGAAAAAAAAATGGCTTGATGCCAAAACCCAGCGTTAGATAGATGTTGAATTTTGGTTGACTGGAAATCCAAATGACATCAGAGCCAAAAAAGAACGTTGAGTTGATGTCAAAACCCAAACATTGATTGGAAATCAATGTATCAGATGGCTGTAGAACTTTGTTTGGAAAGGAAAATCAGGTGACAGTAAAATCTAACATTAGGCAGATGTTGAATGTTGAAGACTGGAAATCCAAATGACATCCAAAAAAAGCCAAAAAAAAGACAATTGGGTTGAAGCCATAATCCAACATTAGACTGATGTTGATTTTTGATTAGAAATGAAAATCAGGTTGTTGTCAAAACCTTATGTATGTTAAATTTTGGCTAAAGTCACAACTCAAAGTTAGATTAAAAATCTATTTAATCTAATCTGTTTCGATGCCAAAACCAAACATTAGTTAGATGTTGAAGTGCATATTATCTGAAAATCAGGTTTACATCAAAACCTAACATTAGATATGTTGAGTTTTGGTTGATGTCAAAATCTAAAGTTAGATTGGAATTCCAAATAAGGTCCAAGGCAAAAAATTAACATTGGGTAGAAATCTAAACCAATATTAGACAGATGTTAAATTGTAGATGAATTTGAATATCAGGTTGACGTCAAAACCCAACATTAGTCAGATGTCAAATTTTGGCTGGAAATGAAACTCAAGGCGTCAAAATCGAAGATTAGACTCAAAGATTAAGTAGATTAAATAGTAGATGAATTTGAAACTCAGGCCGGCATAATACAGTTCAGTTAAAGTCCCGCCCTTCAACAAAAAGAGCCAATCAGTGCAGTAGTTACGCTTCCGGTGGCCGGAGGCACCAAATCGCTAAATGCTAACAGCTCTCCGCTAGCTCTTATTGAGTGTGATTAGTATTAGTCGAGCAGTGCTCTCCTGTAGCAGACCCTGGGCGTGATGTATGAGGAGATCATTCCTGCTACTCCATCAGCGAGTCCATTAAACGGCGCTAATGCTAATGCTAAGCAGTAGCGTCCAATACGGTGAAAGAGCCGGCATCCGTCAGCGCCGCTATCTCCAGCTCTTAATAAAGGAACACATAAATAAACAGAGCGAGGAGACGCCGGCGGTGTAGCTTTGCGTGGCGTTATTAAGTCATTAGACTCCCTCTACTTTTAATTACGCTAAGATCTACATCCTTTGTTCCCACGTGGCGGTAAAACCTGGAAATGCCAGGTACATCCGTCAGTGCCGGGGTCGATTACGGCGCGAGCCGGCCGGCTCTTCAGACGCTGTATTTACAGCACAATTACTGTCATTAAGGAGGGATTAGGGGACAGAGGTGCTGCTTAATTAGCTCTTTATAACCGCTACGCTAAAGCGCTAACCTCCGTTCTGAGACCTCGCTGATTAAAAGCTCAAATCAGCGCTGACTTCCCGTCATATTACACCGCTACTTCAGCCGGACGTGACACACAGGCAGAAATTATTTATTTTATTAACTTAAAACTCTTGCTCTTACATTCTTGGGGGCAGTCCTGATGAGTGCCAGTTTAACCATTATAATGCAAATGATGGGCTTATTCCTATATTCCATAAAAGGTCATGCCATTATAAAAGACACAGTATCTTCTATATAGTAATTCATACTGGATACAATCACATGAAAAAGTGACCGAATCATTTATACTAGATACTGAATCTTTAGGAATATACACTGACAAATGTATACACTGACCACAGTTACTGAATCATTTGTAGTAGATACTGAATCATTTATACTAAATACTGAATCAATTATAGTAGATACTGAATCATTTATACTAGACACTGAATCATTTATACTAGATACTGAATCATTTATACTAGATACTGAATCATTTATACTAGATACTGAATCATTTATACTAGATACTGAATCATTTATACTAGATACTGAATCATTTATAGCACCTATTTAATAATTTGTAGCAAATAATGATTCATAAATGATATTGAATAATTTATGATAGATACAGAATCCTTTGGTTATTTATTTAGTGAATCATTTACAGCAGTTACTGAATCATTTATATCAGATACAGAGTTATTTATTTAGTGAATCATTTGCAGCAGTTACTGAATCATTCATCTGATAGATATTTATTTATTTAGTCAATAATCGCAGGTGTTAGATTTAAACCCAGGTCTATGATTTACGGTGTTACGAGGTTTTAGCACCAGTCTTTCCTTTTCCAGCAGCAGGAATGTCTTTACTCATAGACAACAACAGCAGTGCTGCTGATAAACTGAAGCTCAGCACAGGCCAGCGCTGCCCACGACCTTGTGCCCACCTTGCCGTGCCCCTGGGGCAGCAGTGCCGGGGGGAGTGGCGGGTGTGTGTGTGTTGGTACACGTCCTCACAGCAGGTATATTTCTGTTATATTAATGCACATACATTCATACACGTCTGTATCCCCCCCGGTGAGAGACTGCACCCCCGAGCTGAGTTAAAATTATTACAGCCTTTCACAAAAGCACTGTACATAATTACCATCTGTCATCACACACACTCAGAGAGAGAGAGAGAGAGAGGGTGTGTGTGTGTGTGTGTGTAGAGTGTGTGTGTGTGTGTGTGAGACTATGGGAAGTCCATCAGCAGCACACAGCAGTGTGTCCTCTGCTGTCCGGGAGGCGGGTGGAGGATACAATGGCAGATAGCAGGTGGGAGGAAGGTTTACTGCTCAGTGGAGGGTGGGTTGAGGGTTTAATGGCAGGTGGCAGGAAGGTAGAAGATACAATGGCGGGTGGAGAATACACTGGCAAGTGGCAAGCAGGTGGCAGGTAAGTGGAAAAAACAATGGCGGGTAGCAGGAGGGTGGAGGGTTTACTGGCATGTGGCAGGCGGGTGAAGGGTTTACTAGCATGTGGCAGGCGGGTGAAGGGTTTACTGGCATGTGGCAGGCGGGTGAAGGGTTTACTGGCATGTGGCAGGCGGGTGAAGGGTTTACTAGCATGTGGCAGGCGGGTGAAGGGTTTACTAGCATGTGGCAGGCGGGTGAAGGGTTTACTAGCATGTGGCAGGCGGGTGAAGGGTTTACTAGCATGTGGCAGGCGGGTGAAGGGTTTACTAGCAAGTGGCAGGCGGGTGAAGGGTTTACTGGCATGTGACAGGCGGGTGAAGGGTTTACTAGCAAGTGGCAGGCGGGTGAAGGGTTTACTAGCATGTGGCAGGCGGGTGAAGGGTTTACTGGCATGTGGCAGGCGGGTGGAGGGTTTACTAGCATTTGGCAGGCGGGTGAAGGGTTTACTGGCATGTGGCAGGCGGGTGAAGGGTTTACTAGCATGTGGCAGGCGGGTGGAGGGTTTACTAGCATGTGGCAGGCGGGTGAAGGGTTTACTAGCATGTGGCAGGCGGGTGAAGGGTTTACTAGCAAGTGGCAGGCGGGTGAAGGGTTTACTGGCATGTGGCAGGCGGGTGAAGGGTTTACTAGCATGTGGCAGGCGGGTGAAGGGTTTACTAGCATGTGGCAGGCGGGTGAAGGGTTTACTAGCATGTGGCAGGCGGGTGAAGGGTTTACTAGCATGTGGCAGGCGGGTGAAGGGTTTACTGGCATGTGGCAGGCGGGTGAAGGGTTTACTGGCATGTGGCAGGCGGGTGAAGGGTTTACTGGCATGTGGCAGGCGGGTGAAGGGTTTACTGGCATGTGGCAGGCGGGTGAAGGGTTTACTGTCGTGTGGCAGGCGGGTGAAGGGTTTACTGGCATGTGGCAGGCGGGTGAAGGGTTTACTAGAATGTGGCAGGCGGGTGAAGGGTTTACTGGCATGTGGCAGGCGGGTGAAGGGTTTACTGGCATGTGGCAGGCGGGTGAAGGGTTTACTGGCATGTGGCAGGCGGGTGAAGGGTTTACTGTCGTGTGGCAGGCGGGTGAAGGGTTTACTGGCATGTGGCAGGCGGGTGAAGGGTTTACTGTCGTGTGGCAGGCGGGTGAAGGGTTTACTGGCATGTGGCAGGCGGGTGAAGGGTTTACTAGCATGTGGCAGGCGGGTGGAGGGTTTACTAGCATTTGGCAGGCGGGTGAAGGGTTTACTAGCATGTGGCAGGCGGGTGAAGGGTTTACTGGCATGTGGCAGGCGGGTGAAGGGTTTACTAGCATGTGGCAGGCGGGTGAAGGGTTTACTGGCATGTGGCAGGCGGGTGAAGGGTTTACTAGCAAGTGGCAGGCGGGTGAAGGGTTTACTAGCAAGTGGCAGGCGGGTGAAGGGTTTACTAGCAAGTGGCAGGCGGGTGAAGGGTTTACTGGCATGTGGCAGGCGGGTGAAGGGTTTACTAGCAAGTGGCAGGCGGGTGAAGGGTTTACTGGCATGTGGCAGGCGGGTGAAGGGTTTACTGGCATGTGGCAGGCGGGTGGAGGGTTTACTGGCATGTGGCAGGTGGGTGGAGGGTTTACTGGCATGTGGCAGGCGGGTGGAGGGTTTACTGGCATGTGGCAGGTGGGTGGAGGGTTTACTGGCATGTGGCAGGCGGGTGAAGGGTTTACTAGCATTTGGCAGGCGGGTGGAGGGTTTACTAGCATGTGGCAGGCGGGTGAAGGGTTTACTAGCATGTGGCAGGCGGGTGAAGGGTTTACTGGCATGTGGCAGGCGGGTGAAGGGTTTACTAGCATGTGGCAGGCAGGTGAAGGGTTTACTAGCATGTGGCAGGCGGGTGAAGGGTTTACTAGCATGTGGCAGGCGGGTGAAGGGTTTACTAGCATGTGGCAGGCGGGTGAAGGGTTTACTGGCATGTGGCAGGCGGGTGAAGGGTTTACTGGCATGTGGCAGGCGGGTGAAGGGTTTACTGGCATGTGGCAGGCGGGTGAAGGGTTTACTGTCGTGTGGCAGGTCGATTTTGACCCACAGATAAAGACTGAATGCTTACTTTAGCTCCACCTACAGAAGATCCAGCAGGTCCCTGAAATAATCAAAAACACAAAGAACAGTAACATATTAGTGATATTATTAATATAAATCAGATATAATTCAGATCAAATGTGAAGCATTGTCTTTTATATATAATTTTCCATTTATTTGACCATTTAAGTTAAATTATATTACACTGAACGCTGCACATTACTGCTGCTGCTCCATGCAGAGTTTGTTCATAGCTGTATATTATCAGGCTAATATATCAGATTAAACTGTTAAACCTTATTATCAGTTTAGCTCAAATAAAAAGAAGTAGGTCAATGTAACTTTTAGCAGTTTCATTTTATGACTGTCAAGCTAAATTAGAAAATAGAAAATTGGGTATAAAACTTAATATTTTTTCTATTTAGTAAAGAAAAAAATTCATTGGATGGTTTTAATCCAATTTTTCAATTATTTTTTCATTTTTCATTTCAGCCTCTTCGCAAACAGAATTTCAAGAAAAATGGAAAGTTGAATCTTCTCTGGATTTTCAGATTTGTCCATTTTTTGTATATTGTAACACAAATCTGATAATTCAACTTGAAAATGCAAAAATGGAAAAAATCTGAAAATAAAGAAAATATTTTTTTTTTTAATTTTTCCTAAAAATCTGATTGTGAGAGGCAGAGATTAAAAAAATTAAAATTGGAAAAATGGATGAAAACTTAATTTGCCCTTTATATTAGTCACTGTGCATACAGTATAATTTGATCTTTTCACTTTTTTATTTGCTATTTTTGACTTAATAATAATTTGGTTGTTGGCTTTATTTGGTGCTTTCCTATTTTATTTTAATAAAACCGGAAAAAAGAAGCGCTTTGTAGAGGAATTAAAGCAGAATTAGACAAACTCAGACATTTCCAGCATTTTATCTCCAGCTCTAAACTCTAAATTTACTGAGAGCTGTGTTTACACTGACACAGATACATTACACTCACATTATCTCTGCTGGAGCTCATCTCTCTCTCTCAACACAACAATATTCTAAAATAACATTCAATCATGAACCAGAATCACTTTATAATCTTCAGAGAGCCTCGAATCAGTTTCACTTCTTTACTAATTCTGTCCTTATACAGTCCCCTCCTGAAGTACTGGAACAGTGAGGTCAATCAGTTTATTTCTGATCTTTATACACGAATATGAGACCTTCTGTCTGAACCCTCCCATTTCTCTTATCTTGGTTTTATCTGTGCAGACTGTGCATTTATACAGCTCTAAAAAATTATGATTTTTTTATTTTATTAAATTGAAAACCTCTGGAATATAATCAAGAGGAAGATGGATGATCACAAGCCATCAAACCATCAAACTGAAGTGCTTGAATTTCTGCACCAGGAGTAAAGCAGCATAAAGTTATCCAAAAGCAGTGTGTAAGACTGGTGGAGGAGAACATGATGCCAAGATGCATGAAAACAAACTGTGATTAAAAACAAGGATTATTCCACAAAATTGATTGATTGATTTCTGAACTCTTAAAACTTTATGAATATGAACTTGTTTTATTTGCATTATTTGAGGTCTGAAAGGTCTTCTCATTTTCTGTAAATAAATGCTCTAAATGAGAATATTTTTATTTGGAATTTGGGATTAATGTTGTCTGTAGTTTATAGAATAAAACAACAAATGTTCATTTTACTCCCTAGTTAGAGCTGTAACCAACATGAAAACCAGAAAGCTATGAGAGTCTATGGGTGAAAATCGAGCATCTGTGAAACCAATCAGAACCATTAGAGCACAAATATTGTCTATTGCCAAAACAACTGTTTGGAATGTCCACAAGAAGAAAGTCGTCACTGGTGTACTATATAACATAGTAAAGCAATGCACACTTCAGTCCTGTGCTGCTGGAGTTTTTAAACACCTCTAATGCCACTACTGTAATGTAATTTTCTTTAAAATCTTCTTCGAAAGAGAAGTACTTCTTTTTTACACTGTTTAAAACATTCAGAAAGTGATGTTACTGGGTGAATCGCTTCTTTAAAACACTGTTAATATAATTTTCTCCATTTCAGCTCAGTCATGAGTGCAGCAGCAACGCCTCCACAGAGGATCTGATCTTCTGCTCTTGAGAATTTGACACTGTGGTTTCGGTAAAGCCTCCAGACTGATAAGGGCACTGAAACGCTGCACCGTCTCCTGCCCCCCCCAGGGGTACAGTGGAGGATACGGCGGAGGATATGGTGGAGAATACGGCAGGATGGTTAAGGGCTAACCGAGCCCCCCGTGACTTTTTTACACCCTCAGCAATGAAAGGTGACTCACAAATGCCAGCTCATAGAGACAAGCGAGCAAGGTTGGCACATGCCAGGGGTATTATCAGGACACTGCCATTTAAAAAATGTCATCCTCTTCATCTTCCTCCCGCACTTCCTCCCGAAGGGTCAGTTCAGTCCGTCTCGGAGAGAGTCTCAGATAATTGCAGTGATGATTGCCTTTAGAGCGAAGCATTGAAACTCAGCAAAAAGAGGATCGGTGCTGAAATCTGGTTGGGTGGTGAATCCATATTTTTTATATTTGCGCTACATTTGGTATCCGTGGTGGGAGCTATGTTGTTGGCAACATACAACATGTTGTCTAGTATTCCAGGTGGTTGCTACAAAGCTGCTACAAGATTCCAAGGTGGTTGATATGGTAACTAAGTTGGTTGCTGGTTTAATGTTTTTAAGTAGTATTTGTTAGAATGTCCCAGTTGGTTTCTATGGTGTTGCTAAGTGGTTGCTGGCTAGTTACAATGTTCCTAAATATTCCTTTGGGGTCAACATCCATCCATCCATCCATCCATCCATCCTTCATTTTTCCCTCTACATTATTCTGTCTGTCTGTCTAGTAACTAGTAACTAAGTTGGTTGCTGGGGTGTACATAAGTAGTTTTTATGGAAATGCCCCAGTTGGTTGCTATGGCGTTGATAAGTGGTTGCTGGCTAGATATTTTCTACCATCCATCCATCTATCCATCTATCCTATATATAACTTTGTCTGTCTGTCTGTTTAGTATTTTAGGTGGTTGCTACGAAGTTGCTACAAGATTTCAAGGTGATTGAGATGGTAACTAAGTTGGTTGCTGGGGTGTACATAAGTAGTTTTTATGGAAATGCCCCAGTCGGTTGCTATGGCGTTGATAAGTGGTTGCTGGCTAGATATTTTCTACCATCCATCCATTCATCCTATATATAACTTTGTCTTTCAGTCTGTCTAGTATTTTAGGTGGTTGCTACAAAGTTGCTTCAAGATTTCAAGGTAGTTGATATGGTAACTATGTTGGTTGCTGGGGTGTTTTAAGTAGTGTTGGTTACTATTGTGTTACTGACTCATAACAATGTTCCTAAATTTCCTTTGGGATTAATGAAGTTTCTGTCTGTCTATCTTGCAATGGTATCTGTGGTGGCTGCTATGGCCTTGCTGAGTCATTGCTAGGTGATTGCAAGGATGTTGCTAAGTAGTTGCAATGTGCTTGTTAAGGCATTGCTGGGTGGTTGCTATGGTATCTCAGGTGGTTGCTATGGTAGTTGTTTTTGTTTTGGAGCTGTATGCATCTGAATAATGGGAATAAGTACAGACGGAAGTGTGAGAAAGACGCGACTGCGGGCTCACGGCGCGAGAGTGCGCGATTGCTGTGTTCGCCGTTTCTAATTCGAGCTGCACTTTCTCTCATTGATCTCGGCTCCTGATGAGAAAACTATATTTCAGACGGTCAACCAGCGCCTCCCGGACAGCTCCATCAGCACCATCGATACACGCTCGATACGCCACAGCAAATCCTCCAATCAGCTTATTGTTCCCCAAACACAAAACCTCACATCTCCAGATCTCCCGCACACAGCAGATTCCCTCACTCTCAATATAGAATATAAAAAACATGCACTGTCTAATTTCTCCTGCAGATTTAATACACACTATACAATCTACACTCACACAGATATCAGATTACCCCTCAACCCTTCAGGAATGCGTAATGAGCTCTGCACATCACTCCAGCGCTCGTCAATAACACTTCTGCTCCTCATTTATTTCTTTATTTATATATTTCTATATTCATCTTCCCGTTCGGATCAATAGCCGTATTATTATGATGAACTCTGAGGAAGGTGAATGAATAAAAATGAGACTGAAACTAAAAAGCTAAGCTGTGCTTTAGTTGCTTTAATATTTAAAACTTACCTTTTTCTTTTTTTTTTTTATTTATTCCTTATGTAACCACTTAGCAAACAGACCAATCAGCCATAACATTAAAACCTCACTAATGACTTATATACACTACACTGAATATATTTAAACTGCACGACCGTTTTCAGCTGATTTTTACAGAATCTGAACCAATAAGGAGAAAACACCACAGGAGTGGGCATCTATCTGGTATCCCAGGTGGTAGATAGGGTAACTAAGTTGGTTACTGTAAGTGGTGTTCATAAATACCATTTGGTGTTGCAAAGTGATTGCTGGCTAGTTGCCCTGGTTTCTAAATTTTCTTCGGCATCAATAAAGTATCTATCCATCCATCCATCCATCCATCCACCTACCTACCTACCTACCACAAGTGGTTGCCACAAATTTCTAGGTGGTTGCTATGGTGTTGCTAAGTGGACAATTGCTGGCTAGTTGCCATGGTTTGTAAATTTCCTTCGGGATCAATAAACCATCCATTCATCCACTCATCCAGTAACCCAGATGGTTGCTACGTGATTCCTATGTGATTGATATGGTAACCAAAGTGGTTGCTGGGGTGTTCATAAGTAGTGTTTCCTAAGATATCCCAGGTGGTTGCTATGGTGTTGCACTATGAACTGTGAGTACAGAATGATGTAAATCTTACCGGAGGTCCAGGTATCCCAGGTGCTCCTGGTGGTCCCCGCCGACCCTGCGGTAAATAAAGAGAGAGAAAGAGAGGGTTAGAGTACGAACAACAGGCTAACGCTAGCATGGCTGGCTACACTGAACACCAGCGATTAGCGTCAGGCGGCTCCTGGTGTCGAAGCGGCTAATTTTGCTTTTAATCAACAGCAAAAGGAAAACAACTGAGCAGAACCAGCACAGGAACAAAGCTAATGCTAATGCTAACGCTACTGCTTTCATTGCTAATGAAGGCATGTTGATGTTCTGATGTGGTCCTCTGCATCCATTCCCTGCAGGTCCCGGACATCAGTTTGACATTGAAATTGTTACGATATTCCAGGTGGATGCTATGGTGTTGCTAAGTGGACGATTGGTACAGTACCAATGATGGGTACAGTCGATGGTGCTCTTTCTCCTTATCACTCCTAGGGTGATGTAGATCAGCACTAGGCTGCATCTGTGAGCTGATGTATCAGAACTCAGTCGATGTATCAGAACGCAACGCTTTCCTCCAAGTGTTAGCGCTGTGATGCTGCTCAGGTCAAAAAGAGGCGGGGTCTAAATTTACATGTGTTGGAGGAGGCGTGTGCTAATCTTCACCCTCCTGGTGTTGGGGCATCACTAGTGATGGGGGATATACAGCTGAGGAGCAGCTGAATGGGTGGGACAATTAGCCTAGCTAAAATTAAAAACATTAGAAATAAGTTTATAGTGAATAGTGAATATTTGAGTAATGTTCTAATCCATATTATGGCAAGAACTACTCAACTAAATAGAGAAACAAAGAAGAAAAGAAGCATTTCAAGAACTTGGAAAGTATCCTCAAGTGCAGTCACCGCAAAGACCATTAAAAACATTATGATGATGAAACTGGCACTCATCAGGGCCACCCCAGGAAAGCACAGAAGAGCAAGCGTTTTCTCTGTTGCACAGGATAAGTTCATCAGTTACCAGCCTCAGAAACTTCAAGTTAACATTTTACTACTCTAAAATCTGCTGCTAGCATTTCTTCTGTTAGCATGTCTGGCTAAGTGTGTTAACCCACGTTCAGCTACTTTAAAACGCTAAATTTACCTCGTAGAGGTACGAGGTGATTTTTCTTCGCACAAAAAGCATTATTTTAGTCATCGGAGGCCGTTCCAGTTCTGGTTCCGGTTTTGGGTTCAGGTTAACAGACTTAATGATATGCTAACAGCGCCAGTGTCCCGCTGCCTCTCTCGCCCTCCTGCTCTTACGATCTTAACACAACAAAAGCTGATTATATAGAGCTGAGTCATTTAGGAGATGAATATTTCATACATAATCATTTTAAAAACAAGTGATGAATTATGCATTTCTGTATTATCTTCTCCTGGTTCTGCACGCGCTCTATCGCTATGGGATACAGCACATACGGTACGATATCACTCAGACTGCTGTCCGAGAATTCACGTTAAAAGATCGGAAAAACTCATTTCCAACAGATATATAAAAGCCAGCTAAGCTAGGCTCCACTTTTAAGATTTCGCTGTTTGGTTGCTATGGTATTCCAGGTGGTTTTCATAGTGCTTCTAGCTGTGGTTGGTAGATGGTTGCATTAGTGTTGAGAACTAAGTGGTTTTAATGATATCCTAGGCAGATGCTACAATGTTGCTTAGTGGTTAATAGGTGGTTGCTAAGGTGTTTTCATCTGTTTTTACGGTTATGTGATTTCGAGATCTTTGCTATGGTGTTGCTACAGTCAGTGGTTGTTCAGGCATGCCAGGTGGATGCAATGTTGTTGGTAAGTGGTTGCTTGGTGGTTCCCAGCATGTTGATAAGTGGTCGCTATGGTATCGCAGGCAGATGCTAAAACAGTGCTTAGAGGTCCCTAGGCAGTTGCTAAGGTATAAGTGGGTGGTTGTTGGGTGCTACAGAGTAGCACGGTGATTGCTATGGTTTGTAAGAAATTAAGTTGCTTAGTGGTTGCGATGCGGTTCACATAGTTGCTATAAGTTGTGTTCATATGTGTTTGCTGGGGTATCCCCTGGTTGCTATGGTTTTGCTAATTAGTTGGCTCTTATAGTTGGTTCCTATGGTTCCATGGTTCCCATACTTCCTTTACGATCAATAAAGTATGTATCTATCCATCTATCTAGTGTCCCAAGTGGTTGCCACACAGTTGCTACGATATTTCTAGGTAGTTGATATGGTAACCAAGTTCGTTGCTGGGGTGGTCATAAGAAGTGGTTGCAAGGATATGTCTGTCTGTCTCTCTGTCTGTTTGTCTTAGGTGGTTGCTACAAAGTTGCTATAAGGTTGGTTACAAGTTGGTTGTTGGGCTATCCCAGGTGGTTGCTATGGTGCTGCTAAGTAGTTGCTTGTTCCCATGGTGTCTCAGGTGTTTGCCTACAAAGTTGCAACAAGATTTTTAGATGGTTAATAAGTTAATCAACACGGTTGCTGGGGTGTTCATAAGTAGTGTTTGCTGGGGTATCCAAGGTGGTTGCTATGGTTCTGCCAAAGTGGTTGCTGGCTAGTTGCCCTGGAATTCCAGGTGGTTGCTACGAAGCTGTTACAAGATTTCTAGGTGGTTCATATCGCAACCAAGTTCATTGCTAGGGTGCTCATAAGTAGTGTTTGCTGGGGTATCCCAGGTGGTTGCTATAGTGCTGCTAAGTGGTTGCATGTTGCCATGGTGTCTCAGGTGTTTGCCTACAAAGTTGCAACAAGATTTCTAGGTGGTTTATATCGTAACCAAGTTAATTGCTGGGGTTTTCATAAGTACTGTTTGCAAGGGTATCCCAGGTGGTTGCTATGGTGCTGCCAAAGTGGTCGATGGCTAGTTGTCATGGTATTCCAGGTCGTTGCTACAAAGTTGCTACAAAACTTCTAGGTCGTTTATAAGTTAACCAACTCGGTTGCTGGGTTGTTCACAAGCAGTGGTTGCTAGGATGTCCCAAGGTAGTTGCTATGGAGATGCTAAAAGTGCGCTATAATGTGACTAAGCTGTGGACTGCAGTGTTATTTCAGGCAGGATGTTGCTCAGCGGTTGCTAATGGAGACAACAACTCCACGGCAGCCTGAGAGAGATCAATGACTCTGCACGGCAATTACAGCTGCCGGACCACGCCGCCGCCGCCCCCCTGCCGCCGGATCGCCAAGGCAATCTCGGTTGCTATGCGACACTGGGTGGCCAATAAATTTGACAACATCCTGGGTCTTGATTATTATTTGAGCACTCGTGGCGAGAAGCTCCCCTTCAGGTCACGGAGGAAGATTAGAGCGAGGAGATGACGGCGGGAGGAGGGGCGGGTGGCAGCAGCGGGTGGCGGCTGTTTGGGAAACTTCTGATGAGAAAAAATGTCGAGACAACAAGAACCACAAACTTTTCCTAAGGTTCTGCTGAGATCATATTCTTTGGCAGAATGATCACAAGCCATCAAACCAAGCTAAACTGCTTGATTTTTTGCACCAGGAGTAAAGCAGCATAAAGTTATTCAAAAGCAGTGTGTAAGACTGGTGGAGGAGAACATGATGCCAAGATGCATAAAAACTGTCATTACAAAACAGGGTTATTCCACTAAATATTGATTTGCAAGGGCATTGCTCGGTGGTTCCCAGCACGTTGATAAGCGGTTGCTTTGGTATCCTAGGCGGTTGCTTAGGTGTTGCTTAGAGATCACTAGGCAGTTGCAAAGGTATTACATGTGGTTTCCCTGATGTCTTAAGCTGACTTCTCTAGTCCTGCTGAGCAAGTTGCTTGTTGGGCTATCCCTGGTGGTTGCTGACTAGTTGCCATGGTATTCCAGGTGGTTGCTATGATGCTGCTACTAGTTTTCTGATGAGAAAAACTGTCCGAGACAAAAAGAGCCACAAACTTTTTGTAACATTCTGCTGAAATGAGATTCTTCGGCTACCAGAGAATCATCCAGAGCCGTCGTTCATTACGATAAATTATACTAACGTTGTTTTAAGACTATTTATTTAAAATTTCAGAAATAATGTTCCAGGTGAACATGCACAAGGTGTACTTTTCCCGTCGTTATGATAGCAAAGACACACTGGTCATAATGCTATATTTGACTTGTCTACATCGTCCAAACAATAGAGATGTATCGTTACAGGCCTATCCACCTCCACAAAGCGCCACTGTGCTACACTCGCGCTGTGCTACTCTCGCGCTGTGCTGCTGTCGCGCTGTGCATAATCCTTATCCGAAATGTCAACGGTTCTCTCTCAGATACCAACAGGTCAGGAGGTGCCATCGCAGGGGGCACGAGAGGGGCAGTGCCAGCCCGATAGAGCGACAGTGACAATACAGCATCTCCAATCCCCCATAATCCAACAGATACACACACAGGTCAGCTGATAAACCAGCTCTACATCCCATAATATAACCCATTACAGCTGTATAATCCCATACACACACACACTGATTCACACTATACACACTGGTCAGCTAATAAACCAGCTCAACAACCCATAATATACTCCATTACAGCTGTACAATCCCACACACACACTGATACACACTATACACATACTATATACACACACACAATATAAACTGATACCCACGATACACATTGATACACGCACTATAAACACAATATACCAACTGATACACACTATAAACAATACACACACACACACACACAGTGATGCACACTATTACAAAAGGCTCATATTTAGACAAAGGTTCAATATTAAATTATGGTGAATAGAAAAAAAGGCTGTGTTATGCTAGAATTTAATTTTGTGTAAAATTTTATTTGTGGTCAGACACTGAATTTTGGTTGAAAATGCAAAAACTATGGTCATCAGAACCCGTCGTTTCTAACTGTTGTACGTCTCACTGCCTCGCTAATCTTCACTGTTAGCCAATAAGAGGCGATATATGTTTGCATGTATGAATATTCATAAGCAAGAACAGAAATTCTATTGTTTCTCTCCGCCCACTCCTCCACCGGACTAAAGCAGCGTTATACTGAATCACTGGATCACTTTTTTTTTTTTAACCCAAAAAACAGATCACATGGCATTCATTCATACCAGAGACAAAACTAGACATTTTAAAATAAATGAGAAAACAATGGAATGAGATCTGAATGATTAAGTTAATTTATTGCAAAGATATATCATAAAAACGTCATTTTTGACGGTTCTGATTCAGTTCTGGTTATTCAGTAGTTTATTCAGTAGTCGGTTATTTTTGCGTTATTATTTTGCGTAGACACGTTTTAATTATGAAGCGATAGCGATGCCAGTTCTGTTGCGGAGCTGCCCACACAGACTGGCACACTGACTGAGGTTTGCCCTCGTTTAAATCCGGTGTGAAATACGGCGAGGAGGAGGCAGAACCAGACCTGACAGCCACCACGCCGCCTCCTCGTCTCCATGGCGACGGATACCGTTTCCTGGCGTGGTCTGATGGAATAGAGTGTGTTTTGTGCCGGTTGATCTTTGGCTCCTCCAGCGGTGCCGCTTTGCGCCGGTGAGTCACGGCTCAGAGTGGGCAGCCGGCCGCGGTGCCCGGCCTGACCTTCTGAAAGAGCCGGACGGATATAAGCTGAGATTTTTAAAGTTATAGACCTTTATACTGTAGAGATATTAGAGTTACACTGTGCAAGATCTATCGTACCTTTATCGTTATTGCAATATGAGTTTTAATGATAAACACTTCGAAAGTGCTGTAAAAATACTGTAAATATTACGCATTAATGTCTAAATACCTAAAACACAAGTACTTAAAATCCTTTAATTTTCCCAAAAATCATCAGAGCTCCTTATAATCTGGTTCTCCTTATGTATGATTTCTACCAGTCATGTATTGAGGAGCAGTAAAACCACTCTGCTGAAGTACAGAGTTATACAGGAGTTTCAGTAAAGTTTCTCCAGCACTAAGGCTGGGTGCAGCAGTATTAGCATTAGCCGCTAAACGGGCTTAGCGCTAGCTCTTTTGCGGTTTTACCATCTGATCCAAACACGTTTATCTTGGTGTCGTAATTCATGGGCTCTGGGACTGCCCGTCACAGCAAACTGTTTGCTGGCTTTCTTGTTCACCAGCCTTAGAAGAGGCTTTATTCTAGGACAGTGCCATGCAGACAGAGTTGATGCCTCAGTGTGTGCCGTATGGTCTGAGTACTGCAGGCTGGCCTCCCACTTCTTCAACCTCTGCAGCAATGCTGGCAGCACTCATGCATCTATTTTTAAATAGATACTTATTTTATGTCATTCTATAAAGATATAATACAATATATTGCAGAAATGTGAGGGGTTTACTCACTTGTGTAAAGATTTCACATATTTTTCGTCTAATTTTATGTAATTCTATAAAGATATAATACAATATATTGCAGAAATGTGAGGGGTTTACTCACTTTTGGCACTATTTATGTATTATTTTTAGTCATTAACTCTGTGAACGTTAGAATTAAGTATTAGATTTTAAATATGAAGGTGTAATTGAGTAAAATAAATAAATGTAGTTGCTAAAAGTGGGAATTGAATGCAGATTTAAAAATTGTAGATTGCCAATGTTGCCACAGTCATGCAAAAACCTTGTAATTCTGGCAATGTCTTGATGAATGGACCAAAGAAACAAAAATTTTTTATTTGAGTCCATATAAATAATTATAGTAAGATTACAAACAGTGCAACAGTATTTAGATTTGGGTGTTTTTTTTGTAAGTTAAAAACTGTTTGTACAGCTGTGGGAATACAGTCTCTGTGGTCCAGTTCAGCAGAGAACAGCCCAGTTCTCCCAGTTCATTAGTTACACAGAGACAGCGGCGATTAGCAGAGCATCAACCGGCAGCAGCAAACACAGCTAATTAATCCTGTAATTAAGATTAATTCAGTAACGTCAGCGACGCCACCGAACACAGCTGTTCCCTTACTCTGATTTACTGCAAACTTTACAGCACCAGTGCCCCAGACCACTCTTACACTAAACTACGATCAAAAAGAAAACTTATTTTTATATATCGCCTCATTATTTGTCCTTTTACATTTTATTTTACGTCATGTTTGATAATATTTAATTTTTTCTCATTTCTATGTAGAGGTAAATCTTTTTTTTGTTTGTTTTTATAATTATTTCATTGTTTTCATGTAATTTTATGTCGTTTCTTTTTGTTTTTTATGTAATTTTGTCTCTTTTTATGTCTTACTTTTGAGAAAAAACTAAGAGTATATTACACTTTGTTGCCATTGGAAGTAATGTAAAATTAACTAAAATAGTTTTCTAACAGGAATTTATTTATTTTTGTCAGATTATGTATTTTTATGAAATTCTTCTCTTTTTATTTCTTATTTTATGTCATGTTTTGTAATATTGTAAAATTTGAACTAAAGCACTGAGGTAGTATATTACATTTTTGTTGCCACTGGATTGGTTGGAAACTTAATTTATGTTAATTGTTTATGTATTTTTCCTCATTTTATGTCATATTTTCTCACTGTTCCCGTTTTTGTAAAGGTGTTAAAATTATTGTATTTATCTTTTTATTTTATTGTCATTTGCTCTTATTTTTTATAATTTAATAATAATTATTAATTATTCAGTTCTTTGTAAGTCATGTTTTAACATGGTCCACCTTCCTGGTGGCCGCCAGTATTCTTTTTTTCTTCTATATTTGTATTTTATTTTATTTCATAAATCTTATTTTGGTAATTGTATGTGTTGTATGTAATTTTTTCTAATTTTTGTGACTATTTCTCATTTTTCTGGCATTTTGGATCAAATATAAATTCACATTAAGTACAAATGTACCGAACCAGCCCGCATTCTCCACCAATACCCATACCCAACCCCCAGCACAGGGGACCCAGCACAGCTTTACACTCTAACTCACCTGTTCTGATTTCCACAAAATAAAGTTTTAAACATAAATATTATATGTGTGTAAATCTGTATACCGTACGACATGGAACCCTCTCTCTCCGGGTGGTCACGGCTCTCGCGGCTGACTGAAAGAGGCGGTGCCAGCGCGAGAGCGAATGAGCGAGCCCTGGTGCCTCAAAAAACCTCAATAAAAGAGGATTTGTTCCAGTTGTTTGTTGGAGGGGTTAAGAAGAGCAGGGCACAGTGGAGCAGCGCGAGAGAGAGAGAGAGCGCGAGAGAGAGAGAGAGCGCGAGTGTGTTAGGGCACTAAAGCCGACAGCTGCCTGGCAGCCACTCAAAACACAGCTTAACATTTCCTCACTGTTCTGAGAGCCACAGTGTAGCTCTCCAAAATTGAGCAGCTCATCTACATACCCCACCGTCCACCACATCTACCACCTACACCATCTACATACCCCATCATCCACCACATCTACCACCTACACCATCTACATACCCCACCATCCACCACATCTACCACCTACACCATCTACATACCCCACCATCCACCACATCTACCACCTACACCATCTACATACCCCACCATCCACCACATCTACCACCTACACCATCTACATACCCCACCGTCCACCACATCTACCACCTACACCATCTACATACCCCACCGTCCACCACATCTACCACCTACACCATCTACATACCCCACCGTCCACCACATCTACCACCTACACCATCTACATACCCCACCATCCACCACATCTACCACCTACACCATCTACATACCCCACCATCCACCACGTCTACCATCTACATACCCCACCATCCACCACGCCTACCACCTACACCATCTACATACCCCACCATCCACCAAATCTACCACCTACACCATCTACATACCCCACCGTCTACCACATCCACCACCTACACCATCTACATACCCCACCGTCCACCACATCTACCACCTACACCATCTACATACCCCACCATCCACCACGCCTACCACCTACACCATCTACATACCCCACCATCCACCAAATCTACCACCTACACCATCTACATACCCCAACGTCCACCACATCCACCATCTACACCACTATAACCTCCACCACCACCACATCTACAACCTCTGCCAGCACCACAACCACCGATATGACCTCATCTAGCCACATCTATCACCACTACAGCTACCTCTACAACCTCCACCAAACTCTACCACCTCTACCAGCAACGAAACCACCTCTATGACCTCAATCACCACTCCAACCACCTCTATCATCACCACATCAACCCCAACAGCCTCCACAATAACCACCCTAACCATAATCACAACTCTACAACCACCATTTAGCACCTCCAACAACATCCTACTCTACAACCTCCTCAACCACCTCTATAACCTCCACCATTAACCACCTCTACAAGCACCTCCAACCATTAACCACCTCTATGACCTCAATCACCACTCCAACCACCTCTATCCCCACCACATCTACCCCAACAGCCTCCAACACCTCCACAATAACCATCCTAACCATAATCACAACTCTACAACCACCACCATTAACCACCTCCACCACAACCTACTTTATAACCTCCTCTACAATGACCTCTACCACCACCACAACCTCCACCACGACCACCTCCTCTTTAACCACCTCTAGCACTACAACCTCCACCACAAGCACCTTTACCACTATCACCACAACTCTACAACCATCACCATTAACCACCTCTACAACAACCTCCACAATAACCACCTATACTATAATCACCACAACTTTACAACCACCACCATTAACCACCTCTACAACGACCTCTACCACCACAACAACCACACTTACAACCTCCACAAACTCTACCACCTCTACCAGTACCTCAATCACCTCTACAACCACGTCCATCACCACCTCTACAACCACCCTCACCTCTACAACCCCCAATATCTTGATTTGATATATAGAACTTATCAGGAGTTAATTACTTGAACTTCTTGTCTCTTAATGTGTAAGAACTACTCAACTAAATAAAGAAAAAAAAAGGTCAGTCAATCCGAAAAGAAGAATTTTAAGAACTTTGAAAGTATAATGATGAAACTGGCTCTCATCAGGCCTGCACCTTTGGTTTGTTTAACATTTCTAGGTTACTACATGATTCCTTATGTGTTCCTCCTTCCTTCGGCAGCCCATTTCAACCATTTCACCGTATTTTCACATCCTTCAATCTCCTGGAAACAGAGCAGATCTGGCCCAGCTGCAGAGAAACGCTGTACCACTTCAGGCCACCAGGTGGGGAAAGAGCACCGCGGATGGGCGATGAGGAGGAGGAGGAGGGTGATGGAGGAGGGGTACGGTGGTGGTGGTGGTGGTGGAGCGAGGCTGCAGGAGAGGAATCTGTGTGCAGGGAATGTTAAGTATAAGAGAATGGGGTTGCATAGCTGAGGAATGACTGTACCGCGAGGACTGCGCTGGATTTAGCGTCGGTATGTGGAAGTGTGAGGACGTACAGCTGTGAAACGCTCAAAAACCAGGGGAAAAATACATGACTTTACAAAGAACAGCGCCAAAAAGGTCCTCGGGAGTGATGCGGTTAGAACAGAAGGTCAGGAACTCTGGAACTGACTCGACAAAGACATTTATAACCAGGTTTAGAAGGTGGTAGAAGGTTTGGACAGTAAAAAATAGAGCCAGGGCCCGTGCCTACCTGAAACCAATGAGTCTACAGATGTGCTGAATCATTGATTCCTTTACCCCTGTGATGGAGAAACCAACGATCTGCTTATTTAGGAACCTTAAGTGATTCCAGATCAGCATTTTGAAGAATGATTCATCAAATTTGGCTCTTCAATGGCAGAAGGGGTTCTATTCAGGATCTATATTGGAATCCAGACCTGTAGAACCACTAATTCCTTAGAAGAACTAAAGTCTAAAACTGTTTGGAATTGAAATTGTATATATATATATGAATATTTTACTGCAGGATTGAGGAACCAAAAGCTGTAAAAACTGGAGTTTAATGCAAAACCAAGGTTCTGTTTCATCAGGAACTCTTCAAAAGGTATCAGGTCAGCATTTTAAATAAGGCATCCATTAAAAACCAGGTTTTACAGCCCTTAATTCTCAATCCAGCAGTAAAAAAACTTTTTAGTTTCAGAACTTTGGTTCTTCTAGGGAATTATTAGAGGCTCTAAATACAGTTTAGGGTTTAGTGCTTCAATAAAATAAAAATATATCAGCTTATGTGGTTGAGGTCTCTATTTATTTGGTATACTTGCTGCTAACTCCCTGAAATGAGTTTTTGCAGGGAAAGATGCCTGATTTTGACCTCTGCTTTTAAAATGTTTGGAGTAAAGGAATGCACTTAACCCCACGTCCAGATCCCCTGCTTCACCCAGCGCTGGATCTGCCCGCCTGATGGATTTCTAAGAGCTCAGGGACATCGATGACTCCTAACAACCTGACAGTGTGCTAATGGCATTATTATGGGGATCACTGAGAGAGGATTACCATTCTTCCTCCATTCAGCGCTAAACTCTACGTCCATTCATAAACTCAAATACGCAAATAGTTTAGTAAACATCCGGCCTGGTTTTGTGACGATAGATAGACATTTTGTCACCTTAAAACCACAAACTTTAATTTATTGCATTAAGATTTTAAGTGATAGACCAACACATAGTAGCACATAACTGTGAAGTGGAGGCCAGGAGTCCCATGGTCACTCTAGAGGAGCTGCAGAAATCCACAGCTCAGGTGGGAGAACAAAGAAGTCGTGCACTCCACTAATCTGGCCTTTACAGAAGAGTGGCAAGAAGAAAATCATTGTTGAATGCCATATATACCTGCATAAACCCACTGCATAAGCACATATACCAACTGCGTACCCACAGAAACCCATATATACCTCCATAAATCCACCGTATACTCGCGTATACCAACTGCGAACCCACTGAAATCCATATATACCCACAGAAACCCATATATACCTGCATAAACCAAACCGTATACCCACATATACCAACTGCGTACCCACTGAAACCCATATATACACACTTAAATTAATATATACCCACTGAAACTCATTTATACTTGCGTAAACCCACTGTATACCCACATATACCAACTGCGTACCCTCTAAAATTCAATATACACACTGATATCCATATATACTTGCATAAACCCACTGTATACCCACAAATACTGACTGCATAACCACTCAAACCCATATATACCCACTGAATCCCATATATACCCACTGCATACCAACGTATACCCAATGCATACTGATGTATACTTACTGAATCTCATATATACCCATCCATTTTTCTATCTATGCATCTGTTTATCTATATACCCACAGTGCCCACCACGAGAACCTCTATCTACGTCTCTCTGAAGGTCTGGGTTTTGGTAATTAATTGGCTGGTTAATGTGTGTTTATTCCGTACGGCGGCGACACTCAGGCGGCACTCTGGGAACAAGCAGACAGACAGATAAATCACCGCTCTACACATCTGTCCCCCCCACAGACCCCCGTCCCACAGACCCCCGTCCCACAGACCCCCGTCCCAAGATTCTTCAAAAGTTAAAAAAAGCTGATGAACTCAAACGCTGTATCCTCCACCATCACAAATTTCAATGAGTTACTCTTAGTTTAGACTTAATTATGAAGTTTTAACAATTAAAAATAAAAGTAAATATACCTCTACTTCTATAAGTAAATATTTCCATTTTGTACTTTTGTAGCTTCCCATTTTTAAAAATTACTTTTTAAATCCAAAAGTAAAAAGCCATAAGATTCACAAATTTGTTTTATCTTAGAAATATAAAAAGCAAAGAATTTACACAGGAACTTTTCTACTTTTGTAGCTTTGACTTTTTGAGACTTAAATAAAAAATAAAAAGATTAAAAAGCACCAAGACTCTCAGGATTTACTTAACTCAAAAAAGGTTAATCAACATTTAAATTAGTTTACTCTTAAATATGTTACTTTAACTTCTATTTAAAAATATAAAAGACAAACCAGTAAATCACTTCTGCATTTTTGTAGCTTCCCATTTTTGAAATTTAAACTTAAAAAATGACTAAAAAAACTAAAAAGCATCAAGTTTTTCAGAAATCAAATAACTCAAAAGTTATAAACTTAAATATCACAAATTTAAATTAGTTTACTCTTAAATATGTTGTTTTTACTTAAGATATAAAAGATAAAATGCAGTAATTAAATTTTGTACATTTGTAGCTTTGCATTTTTGAGAATTAAACAAAATCAAAAGTTTTTAAAATGTAAGTTTTAGGGTGCAAAGAAGCACAAATGTATTGCCCCCATATTTAAAAGCAGCGTCTCAAAAAGATAAAATTAAAATGGCCTAAAGAGTTCTCCACTGTAATAAACCGAATAAAAATGACCAATAATCAATATAATGATAAAAATCCACTGTACTATAAATCTACGGTCCTGTAGTTTGTGTTGTCTGATGCTCTACAGTACAGATATAAAAGCAGCAGCGGGACGCTCCGCTGAGAGAACAGCGGGATGCTAATTCCAAGGACGGCGTGTCCTCTGTGTCGCGGAGGCATAAACAATAGGCGGTCAGCGGCGTCGCTCTCAGAAGATGGTATATAAATAGAGGGCGGGAAAATGGAACATGTTCCGGGTGTTCTAACATGGATATAAATAGAGTTCCAGACAATGTCATATTTATCAGAGTGTGTACCGCAGCGACAGCGTGGACTAAAACACTGTTACACTAAAGGACATAAGAGCTTTTAGCTTCTTATACACACCCACTCCAACCAGGAGACATTTCAGAGCAGTGAATCCTAAACTACTTAAATCTGATGAGATTAAAGATATTACAGTATATGGATGATGTGTAGATTTAATACTGTGATACTGCACTCTAAAAACTACAAAGCAAAAAAATCCACTGGCAAAAACTAAAAAAAAAAAGTGAAAATAAAGACACATATTCTTATATTAAGCAAAACATAAAAAAATAAATATCAATTAATATATATATATATCATTTGTCAAAATATATAAAATATATATAAGCGAAATAAGCATATAAGCAAAAAAAATGACATATATTCTTATATTAAGCAAAAAAATAATAATAAATAAAATAAATATATATATATAATTAGACAAAATATATAAAATATATATAAGCAAACTAAGCATATAAGCAAAAAATCTACTGGCAAAACTAGAAAGAAATGTGTGAATTAAGACATTCTTATATTAAGCAAAAAAATATAAATATATATATATATATATATATATATATATATATGACAGAATATATATAATGTATTTAAGCATATACATATTAGCTGACAGTGGGGTAAGCTATTTTTTAGTAGTAAGATTTCTTAAAAAAAAATAAATAGCAAAGTTTCAAGAAAGTCAAAACTAAAATCAAGCAAAATTACTTTTAATGAATTAAAAAAATAAAGATTAAAAGCCTCAAGATTCTCAGGACTCACTGACCTCAAAAGGTTTATCATCTTAAGAGTCACAATTTTAAATTAGTTCACTTTTAAACCATGTTTTAACTTATATTTATATATAATTTAAAAGATAAAAGATGTAAAAGAGAAATAAGAATATAAGCGAAATAACAGGCAAAAGGGGGGAGAGAGTAAAAAAAAAGAAACCCTTAGATAACCAAACAAATGTCACAAATAAAAAAGGGGGATAGAGAAAAAAGACAAATATTAAGGAACATCAACAAAGAAAGCAGATTGGCTATGAAAAACTATGGAGAAATAAATGAATATTTTATATGTTTTGTATGTGGAAAAAAATATATAGAAAGAGAGAGAAGAGAGGTAGAGAAAGAGAGTAAAGAAATAAAGGAATACATATAAGTATCCGCCCTTTTTATATAGGAACTTTTGGGTATATTTGGGTATATTTATTAGGCTGTTTACAGGTGTACTGTATTTTTAGGACTATAATGTGCAACTAAAATAAAATCCTTTAATTTTCCCAAAAATCGTCTTAAAGCTCCTTATAATCCGGTGCATCTTATGTAGGAATTCTACCAGTCAGGTATTAAGGAGCAGTAAAGTCACTCTTCTGAAGTACAGAGTTATAAAAGGGTGAGTTTTCAGTATAGTTTTACCAGCAGCACTAAGGCTGGGTGCAGCAGCATTAGCCTTAGCCTTAGCCTTAGCATTAGTCGCTAACCACAGCTTTAGCTCTTTTGCCATTCAGAGGTGAGAATATCTGACTGTAGTCTGACTGTGTTTGACGTTAGCTGATAGCACCCTGGGTTACCAGAACACTCAGAGTTCCTCAGTCTAGAGCTACGGTTAGCGGCTAATGCTAATGCTAATGCTAGTGCTGCTGCACCCAGTCTGAAAACTCATGCTTAGATAGTTTTCAAGAGAGAAATCTGTGCAGATTAACATCCAGCACTTTTAAATAATTTTTTTATTTTTTTAGAATTACAGTTTTGTTTACTTAGGCGCTTCTTCCCCCAGCTTCACCATTAGAAGGGAAACATGGCTGTGTATAAATACAGTACTGGTTTTGTTAGAGGTGTGTGGATGTTAAATGTTAAATACTGCATTGTTACACTGTTGCCGTGATGCCGGTTTCTCCGTATGGCGCCCCCTATCTGGAGGGCACGTGGCTGCTGGGTAAAATTAGCAGCAATTAACACAAACACATTTCTTGCCAGGCCCATTTCCACCATGGCACCGCGGGCACCGAACAGCAACAGGAAGCGGGTTGGGCAAAAACCTCGCTTTACAGGTGTCGCCATAGAGGTCATCAGAGTACCGCGGGCACTGCCAGCCAACCAATAACTGTGCCAACTGTTCCTCACGCCCCTCACTGTGCCAGGCCTGTGCCCACTCACTTCCTCCAGACCACTGCATGCCTTTAGCGGCAGGCAATGGCACACACACACACACACACACACACACACACACACACACACCATAATGTCTCTCTGTAGCTTGCAGCCTGTGTACGTCATAGTTTTAGAGATACAAAGACAAAAAGCAGCTAAAGCTCAAAAGTTTGGACACCCCAGCACCCCCGTCATCACTCCAGTACTGTTGTGTGTACGGAGGAGCTATTGGATAAAGCAGCATTTGGTCAAAACTATGGACACCCCACACCTCCAGAGCAATCTAGCGTCCATAGCCACGCTCAAAGGTTTGGACAACCCACATGTCAGCCAGAACTCGAGGACTATATGAGTGTATGGAGGAGCTATTGGATAAAGCAGCATTTGGTCAAACGTTTGAAGACCTCAGCAACTACCATGGACACCATGAGAACACCATAGCAACCAGCCACCAACCAGCACTCCAATCACACTCGCGGTTTCTGCAGAAACTGCACTCTAGTTACTGTTGTTCTACCTCTAATTATTTTCTCTTACCCCCATGTCCTGAGCTGCTGCCGCGAGATGTCCATCCATTAGTCCAGTCCCTGTCCTCTGAAACAGGCATCTCCCAATCATCAGTAGTTTTGCACAACCATTCTAAACCCATTTATCTTCCCTCTCTCTCTGTTCTATCTCTCGCTCTTTCTCTCTCACATGTGTCGAGAGATGCATGCTTCCAGCTTTCCAGAATCTGCCCTGTTCCTTTTCTCAGTAGAGTTCTACTGAGAAACAACCATTCTAATTCTTTCTTTTCTGTTTTCTCTAGAAAAAATGTGTTAAAAAATACCTTAATACCTTGAGTTTCTCTGATTTTACCAAATTAAAAACCTCTGGAATATAATCAAGAGGAAGATGGATGATCACAAGCCATCAAACCACCAAACTGAACTGCTTGAATTTTTGCACCAGGAGTAAAGCAGCATAAAGTTATCCAAAAGCAGTGTGTAAGACTGGTGGAGGAGAACATGATGCCAAGATGCAAGAAAACAAAAATAAAAACCAAATATTGATTTTTGAACTCTTAAAACTGTAGATAGATAGATAGATAGATAGATAGATAGATAGACAGACAGACAGACAGACAGACAGATTGTGCACTGCTGCTGTGTTTGCATGTTTGGGTTCACGTGCATTACGCCAAGATAGCAATGAATGTCTGACTGTTGGCTTTTGTCTAGGTTGTATTCAGTCAGTGGAACACCTGTGTTGTCTTTTACCAAGATTCACCAGCAATACACCAGAAATGTACCTGAACACACCTCATTTCCGGAACACCACGCCCATCAGTGTAGATATATTCAGAAACACTGTTGCTATTTAAACAAGGCAAGCAGAAAGCATGAAAATACATTGTTGTCGGAGTGGAACATAGCAATTAGCATCAGCACAGGCCTTGCACAGGGTGTAAGATAGGGTAAGTTCTTTAAATCTATAAAATTGTTCTTTGTGTAAACTTTATATAAACTTGTGTGTCTAGACCTTAATGTGGTTATTATGAGAAAAAAAAAAAGAATTGAACACCCCGAGACCTGTGTTTAACACAGACACACACACACACACTCGTACAGCTGCCAGGGAGCAGTTGTGTCACTCCACACAGTGAACAAGTGCTGCAGTATAAACAGTGTACTCAGAACAGCCATATACAGTTACCACTCTCCCCCTGACTCCGCCCACAGCGCCACTAACGCTGGCACCTGTGCCCAAGCTCCAGCGCCAGGGGCCAAATCAGTCCTGAGTGCCAGCTCACGCTGTGACGGAGTACTACAGCAGATAATAGAGGAACTGCTGGAGTATTAATATAAAATCATTTTCATAAGAGTTAAAAATGTATTCCTTTATTTCCTACATGCTAAATGAATAGTGAAGTGATTCAGATTATGAAGGAACACATAAGGAATCATGTAATAACTTAGAAGTGTTAAACAAACCTAAATACTTGGTCTAAATTTGGTTTATTTTAATTAGTTTATTTTTATTTTTAATATTTTGTTTATTATATTGTTATATTATACTAATTTTCATTTTTATTTTTACTTTTGTTTATTTATTTTTTTTATTTAGTTAAACTATTAAATTTTTATGTTAATTATAAGTTTCAGTTTCCATTTATTTTATTTTATTTTGTTGTACTATTTTGATATTATATTATTTTGATATATATATATATATATATATATATATATATATATATATATATATATATATATATATTTTTTTTTTTGTATTTATTTGTTTATTTATTTTTGTATTAAGTTTAGGTTTATTTTACATTTTATTTTAATTATTTATTTAATTTACTTATTTATTTATAGTTTATTTTATTATTTCATATTATATTTATATATTTTTATATATATTTTTTTGTTTTATTGTTGTATTTTAGTTTAAATTTAGTTTTAGTTATTTAGTTTAATTTAGTTTATTAGATTAGATTATGAAGTTTTAGATTAGAAATGATTTAGATTATAAAGTAATTGAGATCTTGTGCGCTAGTCTGGAGAATCTCTGTTCCAGATTTCTGCTGGATTCCCTCCTCTAAAATTCCCCCGGGTTTTTTGTTTTTATAGTTTGGACCCCTGGATACAGTCGACTTTTCCCCCTATAAAACTATAAATCTATTAAACTGTAATATTGAATGTCACAGACATGCTCACCCCCATCAGTGACCCCCGGCTAACCGCTAACCGCTAGCCCGTCCTGTTGTCGCGGTAACACAGTGGTTCCCATCAATTATTTACGGTACATAAATTGATCTCACGGCTGTTGGGCCGTCTCGTTAAGAGTCAATATACTCTTACAGCCCAGCCGGACCCTCCCCTGCCCCACCGGCAACAGCTGGAGCCGGAGAAACCCTGGCGGTACCCCAGCAACCGCCCCAGCAACCTCCTCATCAACCACCCCAGCAACCGCCCTATCACTGTACACTATCCTAAATACTCCAAGTTCAGTCCCCAGCCTGCCAGGTGGAATACCAAAGTAACCACTTAGATACAACCTAGCAACTTCATAGCAACCAACTAACTGAAATTCTATAGTCACCAATCATAGCAACCAATTTGTACGTCACATCAGCCACCTACCAACTACTTAGCAACACCTTTGCAACTATTCGTGACAATATAGTCATGCTTTTAAGCCACACAACAGCAACTGACTGTCCCTTACTTACAAACATCTGAGCCAAACAAGTTTATACTGGTTTCATCAAACCAGATGACACAGTTCTAGTAATCCATGCTTTTTTGTGCGTCAGCTTCAGAAGAGGCTTTCCTTCCACAATGTGTATATGTTCAATGTGAGGTACTGTATAGTCACTTGTGTTGTAGATATTTAGACATTAATGTCTGTCTTTTGAGTTTATTTTCAGAGGACAGTAAATATATACTGCTATATAAGCTGTACACCTACTCATGTAAATTATATCCAGAACTTATTTATATAGTGTGGTCCCATTGAAAAAAATACAATAGCAACCATTTACCAACACCATAGCATCCACCCGGGACACACCTACCAACTACTTAGCCGGTCACAACACCACAGAAGCCACCTGGAGTCACGTAGGAACGGCATACCCACAGTCTGGAAGTGCAGTAAACTTTCAGTGAGCAGTATTTTTATGTTTACTTCAGAAAATTGACTTTTCTCTGTTTTATTTGTTTGTTTTCCAGGCGTTTAGACGCACAACAACAAAAAAGACAAAATTGTCATGAAATAAAAATGACGTGTCCCAAAAGACCCTTCCACTGGACTGAGGAAATCAGCAGTGTTGCTATCTCCTGCTGCAGCTCTCAATCTTCATTACCATCCCGACTCTCCCTAATGAGTCTCCAGATCACTAATTACTCACAGAACCGCAATCAGCCAATCAGCACGCCTGCATCACGCCATGCTACAAACATTCACATATCAGAAAAATACAACAGCAAAGCGTGAGGAGAACAATCACAGCTGTACTGCCGGGTTCTACAGCAGGAACAAAACACGGTTCTCATTGGTTATTACAAGTTATTACATGTATATTACAAGTTGTGTCCAAACACTTGTGTCCCATGACTTTTGGCATGCACCGATGAGCGCTGCACTGATGTGGGTGTTGTTTGGATCAAAAACGCCCAGGAGCAATTTTACAAGCCAATGTTCAACCACCCTGTTACAATATCTTAAATCCTGTTACAATTACTCTCCTGTTACAATGTTTACCACCCTGTTACAACAACAACAACCTTGTTACAGTAATTGCAGCCCTGTTACAAAATTACCAGTCCTGTTACCAGAATCAACACTGTTACAATATCTACAATCCTATTACATTAACTACAACCTGTTAAATTTACAACAATATTACAATTGTTGTAATTTTAACAGTTTAACAGTTTTAACAAATTATCTCTCCTGTTACAGTAATTCCAGCGCTGTTATAGCAATTACAGTACTGTTACGGTACTTACAATCCTGTTACAGCATTTTCAGCCCTGTTACAGTAATTACAGCCCTGTTACAGCAATTACAGCCCTGTTACAGCAATTACAGCCCTGTTACAGCAATTACAGCCCTGTTACAGCAATTACAGCCCTGTTACAGTAATTACAACCCTGATACAGCAATTACAGCCCTGTTACAGCAATTACAGCCCTGTTACAGCAATTACTGTTACCAGAATTACAGCCCTGGTATCGGAATTACAACACTGTTACAATATCTACAACCCTGTTACATTAACTACAACCTGTTACATTTACGACAATATTACAGTAATTTCAACCCTGTTACAAGATTTACAACCATGTTACAGTAATTACAGCCCTGTTACCAGAATTAAAACACTGTTACAGTATCTACCACCATGTTACAATAAATAAGACCCTGTTACAAAATCTACCACCCTGTTACAATATTTACACCCTTGTTACAGGAACTACAGCCCTTGTACCAGAATTACGGCACTGTTACTTTATCTACAACCCTGTTATATTAACTACAACCTGTTAAATTTATAGCAATTACAGTAATTTGTAACCCTGTTACAAGATTTACACTCCTGTTACAGTTATTACAGCCCAGTTACTGGAATTACAACACTGTTACAGTACCTTCCACCCTGTTACAATATAATTAATCCTGTTACAGAAATTACTACGCTGTTAAAGTATTTAGCACTCCATTATAATATATTTAAGTAATTGCAACCCTGTTACAGTATTCCCTGTCCTGTTACAATAGTTTTTACTACCCTTTTACATGAATCACCCCCTTTACAGTATTTACTACCTTTTACAATATTTACAATCTAGTTACAGTAATTATAACTCTGCTATTTAACCCTAAAATGCTTTATTATGTCAGGACACAGCAGTTACATTAAATTATTCACGCATCATTAATTCACATTTAATACAACATGTTATGAAACCTTATGAAAGAACCTGTGATGAACACAGAGCACAGGATGGGAATGTGGTCTGTTATCTGAGCTGTTATTATATAATATTACTGGATGTTTTAAATGTTCAGCACCTCTGAACCCAGTTTTATTCCATCAAAGCAGAAAACCTCCTCAGATCAGCCTGAGAAATGAAAAGTCGCAGCGTTTTCTCTGATTTTTAGAGATTTGCGTGTCTGATGGAGGAGAATTGAGCTGCTTCGCTACTTTAGCTGAATGAAATCCTATTTACACAGAGCGACCCAGAACCATTCAGTCCAAATTACGGTCAAACCCACTGAATTCAGCGCTGAGTGGAAACTCTCACCCACTTAGGAAACATCACAGCCGAATTTAAACCTGGCGGAGGCGTAATTCTATCAGATCAACTGTAAATCAGAGCTTTCCTCTAAACAGCCAGTGGCCTATTTGCTTGTACACAGCCCTGGAAAATATATAAACTGACATATCATGTCCCATAACTTTTGCCACGTCCCATAACTTTTGCCATGTTCCAAAACTTTTGGAATTTCCCACAGAAGCTGAAGAACCAAGATTTCTGCCTTGAATACAATAGCAACCATTTAGCAGCACCACAACACCCACCTGGAACCACCTGGGCTAAGCTAACCAATTAGCAATACCACAGCAACCCCCTGTGATACCACAGCAAAACCATTTAGCAACCATCAGTAACCAACTGGGTTACCACATCACCCACCAACCAACTTCTTATCAACACCATACAAACCAGTTTGCAACACCATGGAAGCCACCTGGAATCACATAGCAACAGTCTACGTACTTTCTCGAATTAAGCAAACTTTCATTGAGCAATCTTTCTGTGTTTACTTCAGGAAGTTTACTTTAAGTTTTATCTGGATTTCTGGATTCTGAAATGCAATAGTACCTATATAGGAACACCACAGCATCCACCTGGGATAGCATAGCAACCATATGGAATAAAAAAAAAAGTAAGCTGAAGAACCTGAAGACCCGTGGGTCTATATGGGTCTATATATGTATTTTAACAGCATTAATTTATTGTGTTTCACATTGAAAACAGGAAATCCAGCAGAATTGTTGCACGTTGCATTTTTTGGTCCATATCGTTCAGCCCTAGTTTGCTGCATTTGTTTCTAAATGATGACTTTTTAGGTGGATTGCAAAATGCATATGGACTAAGACATTTAGGAATCACTGCTTGGCATGGTTTTGCCCTTATAACTATTTTAATATGTGACCATGAAAAGAAGCTAGTTTTTGGTTATTATTCATTCATTTTTTGCCTTTAGGCAACCTTAAGCACGCTAAAGCAATGCTTCTCAGTTGGTTCAACCAATGCTGCCAAGTTCCTAAGGAAATTTAATGTAAATATCAGGCAATATCAATAGAAGTGCACTCAGCGGCAGAGAAACGCTATACTAAGCATGTGTAACTGAGCGTACGCGAGTGTAGACCAGCGAGAGGCTGGCAGCAGATGAAGCGAGAGAGCTGCCGCTCTGCCGTTGGTACACCGCGGCGCTGAGCGCTCTGTTTACTGGGGGCGTTTCTGTGTTTCTTGCACATTTCTGTTGCCTGTTGCCACACACACCTGCGGTGCCAGCCATCGCCCAACACCACACACTAATTACAGAGGTGATCCCAGATAAATCTGCCAGTTGGCAGTTGGCATGAAAATCGGCATCCCAGCAGCGGCACGTTCCCTCCATTCCCATCCAGCTCACTTTACCAGCCAAGCATATTTATAATATTTACAATATGGACCAAGCTGGCACCACAGAATTCCTATAATAAACATGGCATCACCATCTTACAAAAAAATGTTTGAGCAAAATGAACATTGTTGTTTTATTCTACAAACTACAAACAACATTTCTCTTAAATTCCAAATAAAAAATGGTCATTTAGAGCATTTATTTTCAGAAAATGAGAAATCAATATTTGGTGGAATAACCCTGGTTTTTAATCACAGTTTTTTTCATGCATCTTGGCATCATGTTCTCCTCCACCAGTCTTACACACTGCTTTTGGATAACTTTATGCTGCTTTACTCCTGGTGTAAAAATTCAAGCAGTTCAGTTTGGTGGTTTGATGGCTTGTGATCATCCATCTTCCTCTTGATTATATTCCAGAGATTTCTAATTTTGGTAAAATCAAAGAAACTCATCAATTTTTAAGTCTCTTATTTTTTTTAACCAGAGCTGTATATACTATTTAGTAAAGGAAGGGATAAAATGTTTTAGCCTTTAATAGAAAACAATGAGAAAAGATTGTAGTGCTTAGATTCTTTGCCGGAACCCAATTTCCCACCAAGAACATCTCGGCTCAAGAAAAAAAGTCTGTGACATAGGAGTCTGTTTTTTAATTGTATTTTTATTTTATACAGCTCTGTAAAAATAAAAAAATAAGAGATTACTTAAAAATAAGTTTCTTTGATTTTACCAAATTGAAAACCTCTGGAATATAATCAAGAGGAAGATGGATGATCACAAACCATCAAACCACCAAACTGAACTGCTTGAATTTTTGCACCAGGAGTAAAGCAGCATAAAGTTATCCAAAAGCAGTGTGTAAGACTGGTGGAGGAGAACATGATGCCAAGATGCATGAACAAAACTGTGATTAAAAACCAACCAGGTTTATTCCAACAAACATTGATTATTTCTGAACTCTTAAAACTTTATGAATATGAACTTGTTTTCTTTGCATTATTTGAGGACTGAAAGCTCTGCATCTTTTGTTGTTATTTCAGACATTTCTCATTTTCTATAAATAAATGACAATATTTTTATTTGGAATTTGGGAGAAATGTTGTCTATAGTTTATAGAATAAAACAACAATGTTCACTTTACTCAAACATAAACCTATAAATAGCAAAATCAGAGAAACTGATTCAGAAACTGAAGTGCTCTCTTCATTTTTCCAGAGCTGTATTACTCCGGTATTGGCTTTACTCCATTGGTTCCCAGTTGTTTTAAAAAGACAGTTTGAACTTTTGCTTTTAATGTATAAGTCTCTGCAGGGGTAAGTTTCCATATATTTAGCTACAACTTCCAAATGGCATTTTTCAGCAGGACAATACTTGTCAACACAGGGTTTCCTTTGAGTGATTTGGAGTCTATTGCAGATTACAGCACTTCCTTGTTCTAATGGGTCTCCAGATTTATTGCAAATCAATTTGTTGGATTTATTAGAGCAGCTGCGACTTTAGCTTCAGGTTCAACCTACGCATGTAGAGCTGCAGGATCTACAGGCCCAGCTGTAGCAACATCTGTAGGTAAACGTGCTGCAGGACCTATATGGAGCATGTACACCACCATTGCCCAAGTGTATGATATAATAATAATCTCAAAATGATAAATATTATCTATTTATATGACATTATAATGTTTTAGCACTGTACACTGTGTCACTACAGCTGTATTCTGCGTCTACAGAGAAAACTCCTGCAGACAAACCAAAAAGAATAAAAAGAAAAGAAAGTGGCAACATGGTGCAGAGGACATCATTAAAGACACGGTTAAATATTTCAGTGCTGACGCCGTTGGCGAAGTAGAACTCGCAGAAATCCTTTCTTCTGGCGCTCGACTCTTCCCTGACTGATCCCTCACAGCGTGTCACACGTTCCCGGTCTACCACGCCGCTCGCTATTCACCAACGCCGCCATTCAACACCAGCGCCATCCATAATGGATAACGGCAAGCCATTCACATTACTATTCATCCCTTTCCTCATGGTGCAATCCAGAAGCAATGCACTATTATTTAAATCAGGCCCAGAGCGTCCCTCCCTGAACACCCCATAATTAACACAGGCACTAATGCGAACGGCAAGATCCCAACCTTCACCCCTCATTCCCTCTGTTTTGTTGTGATTGCCGGTAGAGGAGTTATTTTACGGAGTTATTTTAATTAATGTGCAGATATTATGATTATTATGAGTCATTTGACCTCTTGACCTCACCTACTTCATCCAATGTTTTTCTTCTTGTCTGTTTTTCCTTCATCATAAATAATTACTGAAATCTTATAACGTTAAAGTGTTAAACAAGACAAAGTACTCTTGTTTTTGACGACTGCACTTAAGGACACTTGAAATGTTTTAGATTGTCTAACCTTCATTTTCTAAAGTAACTTTTTAAATGTTGTTCTGGGTTGTTATAAGACCTCCTGGATGAGTTGTTCATGCCCTTTTGGAGTAATTTCGGTCAGCCGGTCACTCCTGGGAAGGTTCACATCTGTTTCATGTTTTCTTCATTAGTGGATAATAGCTCTCACTGTGGTTCTCTGGAGTCCCAAAGCTTTAGAAATGAATTTTTTGTTAAATTTCTTCAGATTGGAGCATAATGTGTTTTATCTGCTTCATGTTGTCAGACAGATTCTTTTTAAGCGATTTCTTGATTTGGCAGATCTGGTAGTAATCAGGCCTGGTATTAGTTTGGGAAATTTAACTTAAAGAGTTGGGCAATTTAGGCAAAACTTTTTTCCACCTTAACAAAAGAAATCAATATTTTAAAAACTGTTTTTTTGGTATGTACTAGGCCTGTCACGATAAAACATTTTTGCTACCGATATGTTGTCCCAGAAATTATTGCGATAAATTATATTGTTGGCATTTAAAGACCATTTAATGGCACTTATATAAGGATAACATAATATTGTAACAAAGGAATTATACCCTTTTAAGGACTATACACATTGTAAAGTGTAAGCAGGGGAAGTGTGGGTCCGCACCACACCTTGACGTGCAACCTCAGTCTGTCCCAGCTGGCCCACATTGGACCGGCATAAAGACCCTGTCTCAGCCTTCATTTGAGAGATACACTGACAGTGAGACAGGTTCTATTTAAGTGATTTCTTGATTCTACAGGTCTGGAAGTAATGTCTGATACTAAAGTTTGTTTGAAAATCGGATAATCTGAAAAACACAGAAGGTGATAATAATCCACGTCTCTCTTTCTTTAGTGATCTCCTGGATGAGTTCTTCATGCCCTTTTGGAGTAATTTCAGTCGGGCGGTCACTCCTGGGAAGGTTCACCAATGTTTTCTCCATTTGTAAATATTAGCTTTTGCTTTGGTTCGCTTGAGTCCCAAAACTCAACTTTCCAAAAGAATGAAGGGTTGGGCAATTTGGGCCAAACTTTTTTCACATAGGGAAAGATGTGTTTGGATAGCTTGAAACAATGATTTAAAAAAAAAAAATTGTATTTACTCTAATCCAATCTAAGTCTAAGTCTTACATTTTGCACTGGTTAAAGCAGAAGCGGATGCAGGCATGGTGTTGAAAAGTACCAGGCCTTTATATTATTGGCTCTAAGCCTCTTTCTCCATCATTCGCAGGCTGATGAAAGGACTCTTAGCCCGGCGGTATCTCTGCCACGACGGCGACGGTTCTGAGGCTGTGTGGCCTAATCAGGGTTTGAGCCGTTAAATGAGGTGGAGGCTCGCACCGGTACCAGCCAAACTCTTGGCAAGAAGTCCGACGATAATGATCCACGTCTCTCGGCTCCTGAAATAGCGCCCAAGACACCGCTCAGGTCAACACCACATACCCCCCCCTATACCCCAACACTCCTCCATCGACATGTGACTCTCCCCCGGCCAAAAATAACCGAAACCTTAGCACTCCACCGGTCACCAAGAAGCCAGGCTGCCATCAAACGCAGGATATTAATAGAGAGAAGTTGTGGATTCTGCTACAAAACAACATGCTTGACTCCAATTTAAATGGCAGCCTATTAAAACCCTCTTTTTCTTCTCTTCCTCAGGCAGTTTAAGACCACCGGTCTCAGTTATCTGGGAAAGGATGTAAATGTTAGAGCGTTCCCGAGTGGCTCCAAGGCGAGAAGAACTTAATGAACTCCTGGTGCCAACCGGAAAACCATTAGAACACAACCCTTCTCTTCTAAACAGCTTTTATCTGCAGGTTCAGCTAATTAAAAAGGGATTATTTGGGTAAAAGCTGACATTCTGCTTCAGTTTCTTCAGGGAAAGGTCAGGAGAACGCGCTGGCCTTTGGCTGGAAGTGTTTTACCTTCAACACAAGGTCAGAACATGGAAATTTCACAATCTCTCTCGCATAAGTTAAACCATGGGCATGTTTTACTTAATATTAATTGTTCTTAAATTTTATTTCAAATTTTATTTTTTTATAGTTTTGTATTATTGCTTTTTGACTTATTTTGATTAGTTTATTATTATTTTTTTATTCAGATTTTTTATTACTATAATTGTTTATGTTTTTTTATTGCACTATGTAAACGTTTTAGCTTAATTTTAACTGTTTTTGTGTTGTATTAATCTTATCTTCTTTTGGTTCTATAATGATTTTATTATTGTATCTATTATATATTTTTTTAGCAACAACCTAACAGCCACATTATAACACAAGCAACCACTTGTGATATCACAGTGACCAACTAAAAAGGCAATAGCAACCACCTAGCAACATCAGCCTCCAGCAATCTACACCAAAGCAACCAACTAGTATACCACTGCCAACACCCAGCAACCACAGCAACCACCTGGGATACCACAGCAAAACTATAGAGCAGCAACCACCTTGCAACAATACAGCAACCACTTAGCAACACCATGAAAGCCAATCATGAAAGCACAGCAAACACTTACTGTAACATCCAATTTGCCCTCACTTTGCCACAGCAACTGGGAACCATTTCCAACACCTAGAAACCACTTAGCAGCTTCACCACTTGGCAAACACCACAGCAACCACTGCAAGTGCAACACTGTAGCAACCACTTAAAAACCACCAAGCAACACCACTGCAATCAACTAGCATCCACCTTGTGAGACTATAGTAACCACTTAGGATACCACAGCAACACACTACAGTAGTAACCACATTGCAACACTACAGCAACCACTTAGCAACACCATGAAACCATAGAAATTGCCAATCAACACAACAGCAACCACTTACTGTAGCATCCAACTTTGTAATCATACATTTACCTCACAAATGCTCTGCCAATCATGAATTTACCTTAGAGCTATTCTAATCATATATGTACCTCAGAAATACTGTGCCAAACATGAATTTACCTTAGCAGAGCTATTCTGATCATGAATTTACCTTAGCAGAGCTATCCTAAACATGAATTCACCTCACTAGTGTTATTCTAATCATGAATTTACCTCTGAACTGCTATTCTAATCATGAATTTACCTCTGAACTGCTATTCTAATCATGAATTTACCTCAGGGTAGTGGTATTCTAATTATAGATTTATCTCAGAATAGCTTCTCTAATCATGAATTTACCTCAGTACTGCAGTACTGCTTTACCACCCTACACCCACCCACCCCTCAGCATCCCGTCACACCGCCTCAGCCGAGCTTCTTCAGAAGTGCAGCGTAAAATTCACACTGATACACTGATCTGTTTTTTCAGCACATTCACCCCATTTGTCCACCCGGCTTTACCGTAAATCACTCGGGGACAGCCCCCCGGTGTGACCGGCCACGTGTGCCGTCAGTCACGCTCTTGAAGCTTGACCCTGGCCATTCAGACCGAGCACTCATTCTCAAACTATTAGCATTCCCTCAGGGACCCCCTCTTACACAGACCCTCCACAGAGCATCACTCCAGCTCTCGCGCTCTCGCTACTCTCTCAACACACCGACAAACACTCACTGAAGAGCCGGAACAGCGAACCGGTGTTTTATTTACATTACACCAGCGGACAGACGAACAAAACACAAAACATTTACCTCAACAGAGCTATTCTTATCATACATTTACCTCAGAACTGCTGCTCTTATCATAAATTTACCTCAGAACTGCTGTTCTAATCATACATTTACCTCAGAACTGCTGTTCTAATCATACATTTACCTCAGAACTGCTGTTCTAATCATAAATTTACCTCAGAACTGCTGTTCTAATCATAAATTTACCTCAGAACTACTGTTCACATCATGAATTTACGTCAGAACTGCTATTGTAATCATGAATTTACCTCAGAATTACTATTCTAATCATGAATTTACCTAAAAATGACTATTTTAATTATAAATTTACCTCAGCAGAGCTATTCTAATCATGAATTGACCTCAGCAGAGCTATTTTAATTATGAATTTACATCAGAACTACTATTCTAATCTTGAATTTACCTTAGAATTAGAATCAAATTCAAATTATGAACTAACCTCAGAAATGCTATTGTAATCATGAATTTACCCTAACAGAGATATTATGATCATGAATTTACCTCAGAACTGCTGTTCTAATCACTGCTATTTTTATCACAATTTTACATCAGCATGTCTATTTTAATCATATATTGACCTCAGAATTGCCATACTTATCATATATTTACCTCAGAACTACCATTATAATCACAAATTTGCCTCAGAACTGCTAGCTTAATCCTACATTTACCTCAGAACTGCCATTATAATCAAAAATTTACCTCAGAACTGCTAGCTTAATTCTACATTTACCTCAGAACTGCCATTATAATCAAAAATTTACCTCAGAACTGCTAGCTTAATTCTACATTTACCTCAGAACTGCCATTATAATCACAAATTTACCTCAGAACTGCTAGCTTAATCCTACATTTACCTCAGAACTGCCATTATAATCACAAATTTACCTCAGAACTGCTAGCTTAATCATACATTGACCTTAACAGAGGGTGTTTTACTTTCTCACACAAACACACACTCGTTCGCTCAGCTGTTGCCTACTCACTCCTCCAGCCACATGGCGTGTTGGTGACCAGCACACATGTAAACATATATATTAACACACACACACACACACACACACACACCTCCAGCCCACACAAGCAGTGTTCTGATCCTGATTACTCACTCTTTTTCCTGTTTTTCCCAGAGGTCCTTGCTGACCTGGTAAACCAGTTTCTCCCTGAAAAAAAAATGTTGGGTGAAATAATAATATTATTACCATTAATATAAAAATTATATCTGTTGCTATCTTAAGTGTTCATGCAGATTAATGTACATATATATATATATGTGTATATATATATATATATACACATATATATATATATATATATATATATATATATATATATATATATATATATATATATATATATATATACATACATATTTATATACAGATATTTTGCATCTCGGATTGCAAAACATACAGGTGAGATGGGGTCTAATTGGACACTGGGTCTCGGACATGCTATTATCATGAATTTACCTCAAAGATGCTATTCTATTTATTAATTTACTTCAGCAGAGCTCTGTTACTCTTACATTTACCTCATTTACCTATTTTAATAATACATTTACCTCAGCACTGCTATTCTATTTATTAATTTACTTTAGCATAGCTATTGTAATCTTATATTTCTCTCAGTATAGCTATTCTATTTAATCTCAGTATTCTATTCTATAGCTATTCTAATGATGCATTTACCTCAGAAGTGATATTCTATCATGATTTTCCCTCGGAAAACGCTTTTCTTTACTTAAAATTCCCACAGGTGCCTAAGATTTTTGTACAATACTGTAAATAATTGTAAAACCATTAAGATTGGGCCATCTGATCTCACAATTTAAAGTTTACAATTGATTACTGAGTCTATTGAGTTTATTGTTCAATTGTTGACTGTGCTAAAAGTGAAATAGCTTTAGTTTAAGTCATGATATCAGTCCAGCTCTGGTCACTCAGAGATAAACTGCTCTATGTGATTGCAGAGCGGAGTATGAATGGGAACATGATCTGTAAATTGCTTGGCTGTAGGCGAGCCAGTTTACAGCTTGTTGCTTGTTAAGTGCTGGGAGACAGATGTTGGTGCCACATGGTCCGGGGGCAGCCGGGTCTGGCTGGTGGGCTTAACTACCGAGGACAGCTCAGCTAAAGCCCGGCTTCATTAATGCAGCGTCGAGATAAAAAAATAAAATAAAAAAACACTTACTTTCTCTCCGGCGATGCCCTGCGGCCCCTGCGAAGAAGAGTAAATAACTCTTAGTTTTAGTTTTAGACGAAAACTCGGCAAAGCAATAAGTGACATTTATTTTCCACAGAATTTATACTTTAGCATTAGCGACGCTACTGGATACAAACTGCGTCCGGCGCAGGGAAACGTCTCTGATTTATACGGGGAAGACATTTCGCCGGGCAAATATCCAAAAACCTGCAGAGAATAGAAAATATATTTACCTGATCTCCTTTCTGACCTTCTCTTGTAAGCTGGAAGGAGAGAGAGAGAGAGAGAGAATGTGTATTAGATGGAGATGTACTGAAGAAGCTGTCGACAGTCAAAATCAGCACTCTGTAATACAGCATTCCTGATATTCTGGACGTAGGGTCGCGACCTGAGGCCTGACCCCTACTGAACGAAGAACCCCTGCTGAACAAAGTCCTCAAAGAGTCATCCAGACAAGATACAACAAGACTAGACATACAGGGGTTGGACAATGAAACTGAAACACCTGGTTTTAGACCACAATAATTTACATCCCTTTCAGACAACTTCCTCTTACAGCGTCCACAGTTAATCCTGTTGGATGTGGTTGGTTCTTCTTGGTGGTTAATGCTGACATTACCCTGGATACCGTGGCTCTTGATGCATCACAAAGACTTGCTGTCTTGGTCACAGATGCTCCAGCAAGACGTGCACCAACAATTTGTCCTCTTTTGAGGACACATCTGGTATGTCACTCATAATGTTGTGTGCATTGCAATATTTAGAGCAGAACTGTGCTCTTACCCTGATAATTGAACCTTCACACTCTCTTCATGCTCTTACTGGTGCAATGTGCAATTAATGAAGATTGAACCCCAGGCTGCTCCAATTTAGCCATGAAACCTAAAATCCCACACTAAAATGACGACAGGTGTTTCAGTTTCATTGTCCATTGTCATGTAGACCTGTCACAATCGAAAACCCTGTATCTCTACCTTTAAGACTCTTAAGCAATAGAAAGAAACAGAAAGAGAGAGAGAGAGGGTGAAGAGTAAAAAAAAAAAGAGCTAGAGAAAGACTTCTGAAGTGTTTAGAAATGTAGGCAATCAGAAATAAGCCCTTCATAAACCCACCTGGACGCTCCACCCCACCTGTGACCTCCTCCTACCCTGACCCATAAACATGCTGAACACCGTCCAACATAATACTCCCCCAGAACCTTCAAACACTTTAAACACGACTCACTGGCTTATCTCACAAATCTTCCCTCTGTTTAATCCCAACATTTTTAATCCTTCTTATGTAAATTCCTACCGCGTCTCCTTCTCTCGCCTCAAACTCCACTACTGGCAGCCGCCCAGAGGAGAATAAACTTCTCCCATTCAGTAAAAAACTCGTACTACAGATTCAACACGGCTTTAGCGACTAGGCCTCAACGTTCCCTGCCATCTGAAGACCATTCCATTACTGCAGTAGCTCAAGAGGACCTGTTGTCATAGCGGGATTTAAGACTTAATCTTAACACTCAGTCCTGTTACCTAAAATTTATTCTTACATCTCATTGGTTTACTTTTAAAATACACATTTTGGAAAAATCACTAAAATGTCAAGCTATTAGCATAGCTGCCACTTACTGTAGCTATTTTTCATGTTTTCTTGCTTAATTCTATGCATAAAACTCAATCCTTTTACACAAAACATAAAAGTAAAAGGAGTGATTTTTTTGTCATGAATACCAATTATTTGAACATGCAGTCTATATAATTTTTTTTGCATAAATGAACTTGCATTTTTAAACATGCTTTTTAAAGGTCACATGAGTTTTGTAACCATATTCAGATTAGAAACCTTACAAAATTTACCAGCACATTTTTTGAATAGTAAAATATGCGTGTTATTAGATTAGAGAGCTGAAAAAACATAAAAACAAGTTTAATTTGGAAGAGTTGCAACAAGCAAATGGAACTCATTCAGTGGAATGGCCCATAAATATATATGTTTTATAGGCTACAACTGAACAAATGCTCAGTTCTTTCCACTTTCACTCACATACACACAGGCTTTTCAGTGGTGAGAAGAATGAAGAGGTGTCGCCTTTCATAAACACTGACACTCTTCGGGAACAGCTGCAGAAATAGCCATTCGCCACATGTGTTCTCTGAACTCGCGCGAACGAACGGCCGTAAGGAGCCATAAAAAGGCCCTTAAGTAGGTTAACTACTGAGTAAGATCAATAACCTTGACTTTTTGACTGAAATCATACACTCATAGTTAAAAATCATACACCCATCATTTAAAAAATGCTTGCAAAAATGAGTTGCAGCCAGATGGAAGTGTCCGGTTGCAACGCTACTATTTGGAGTGAAGATAAAAGTTACCAGAAACAATAGACGATTACATTTTTGGACTGATATGAGCCAGTCTTGGTCATATTTCTGAGCTACAATTACAGAATAATGTGTTTAATGAATGCGTAACGTATACAACTATTTTTTATTTATGATATTTAAGCTCTTCAGGTCCAGTAAATAACTTGAAATGGTACCAAATAAACTGTGGCAATGGTTTAAATTGATGGAAATTAACTGTAAGCTTTGGAAATGGATTTTTAAAAATGCAGTATTTACACACATACACAACATAGGGGAGTGTAGGTTAGTATAGTGGACTGTAGGGTAGTATAGGAGAGTGTAGGGTAGTATAGGGGAGTATAGGGGAGCGTAGGGTAGTATAGGAAACTGTAGGGTAGTATAGAAGAGTGTAGGGTAGTATAGGGTAGTATAGGAAACTGTAGGGTAGTATAGGGGAGTGTGGGGTACTATAGGGGAGTATAGGGTAGTATAGGGAATTGTAGGGTAGTATAGGGAATTGTAGGGTAGTATAGGGGAGTGTGGGGTAGTATAGGGGAGTGTAGGGTACTATAGGGGAGTGTAGGGTAGTATAGGGAATTGTAGGGTAGTATAGAAAACTGTAGGGTAGTATGTGGGAGTATAGGGTACTATAGGGGAGTGTAGGGTAGTACATGGGAGTGTAGGGTTGTATAGGGGAGTGTGGAGCAGTATAGGGGAGTGTAGTAGGGTAGTATAGGGGAGTGTAGTAGGGTAGTACATGGAATTGTAGGGTAGTATAGGGAATTGTAGGGTAGTATAGGGGAGTGTAGGGTACTATAGGGAGTGTAGGGTAGTATAGGGAATTGTAGGGTAGTATAGGGAATTGTAGGGTAGTATAGGGGAGTGTAGGGTACTATAGGGAGTGTAGGTTAGTACATGGGAGTGTAGGGTTGTATAGGGAATTGTAGGGTAGTATAGGGAATTGTAGGGTAGTATAGGGGAGTGTAGGGTACTATAGGGAGTGTAGGTTAGTACATGGGAGTGTAGGGTTGTATAGGGAATTGTAGGGTAGTATAGGGAATTGTAGGGTAGTATAGGGGAGTGTGGGGTAGTATAGGGGAGTGTAGGGTACTATAGGGGAGTGTAGGGTAGTACATGGGAGTGTAGGGTTGTATAGGGGAGTGTGGAGCAGTATAGGGGAGTGTAGTAGGGTAGTATAGGGGAGTGTAGGGTAGTATAGGGGAGTGTAGTAGGGTAGTATAGGGGAGTGTATGGCACTAGAGGTGATTGTAGTGTAGAGTAAAAAAGGGGAGTGCAGAGCAGTATAGAGAAGTGTAGGGTAGTATAGGGGACTGTAGGGTACTATAGGGGAGTGTATGGTAGTATAGGGGAGTGTAGGGTAGTATAGGGGAGTGTAGTAGGGTAGTCACTGTCCTGCTGCAGAACCTTTAGTACGTCTGAGCTTAAGGTCACAAACTAGCACAAAATGGCACACCAGAGTGTGAACTCATAAAAGGTAGAGTCTCTGGTTGCAGGCCTTTTGCTTATACCTTACAGCCATAAAAATAATTGCAAATCACTGCATGGTTACAATTAAAATGCTAACTGTTAGCGACAAAGCTCTGGAGAAAAGCGGTCATGTGGTACAAAAAACAATGCATTATTAACTTCTATTTCATACAGCATCACCGGGGACGCACTGAAGCATGCTGTCGGCACTTTTGAAGCTGCTGTGCGAATCCCTGGTATCTCCGCTCAGCCTCATAAATGTAAAATTAGCATGAGTAAATACAGTACACGTTCCACTGTGGTACAATTCCGACAGGCTTAGGAACTGTACACACGGCAGGAAGCGGCAGGACGTGCCACAGTTCCGTACAGTACCGAACCCATGCCCACCACAGTGCCTGATCAGAAACAGCATCTGTATTTCCCCTCATGAGGCGCAGGCTAATTAGCTAGCCTCCTGCGGTAAACTCCGCAGACGCTACAGTCCCCTGGTAGCAGGTGTCCCTCTGCTAACGAGAGCTAGCGGCTCGATTTGGACGTCCTTGCTTTGCTTTTTCCTGTGATGCTGTTTGTCCAGAAACTTCAGAGAACTTTCAGAACTTTCCGATCAGTAGCGTAGCATTACGTGTTAGCGCTAGCTGAGCTAGGCTCACAGGGAGGGGAAGCTTTGTTTGCACTACAAATACGCTAATGAACAAAAGTATTAGCATACCAAAAACCATACTACACTCTCCTAAACTATCCTACAGTCCCCTACACTACCATACAGTCCCCTATACTACCCTACAGTCTCATATACTACCCTACACTCCCCTATACTACCCTACATTATCCTACATCACCCTACACTCTCCTATACTAACCTACACTCATCTATTCTATCCTACCCTCTCCCATGCTACCCTACAGTCCCCTATACTACTCTACACTGCCCTATACTACCCTACAGTCCCCTATACTACCTTACAGTCCCCTCTACTACCCTATACTCCCCTATACTACCCTACAGTCTCATATACTACCCTACACTCCCCTATACTACCCTACATTATCCTACATCACCCTACACTCTCCTATACTACCCTACACTCATCTATTCTATCCTACCCTCTCCCATGCTACCCTACAGTCCCCTATACTACTCTACACTGCCCTATACTACCCTACAGTCCCCTATACTACCTTACAGTCCCCTCTACTACCCTATACTCCCCCATACTACCTTTTTGTACCCTTTACTACCCTATATTCCATTATTCTACCCTACACTCATCTATTCTACCCTACCCTCTACCAAGCTACCCTACAGTCCCCTATACTACCTACACTCCCCTATGCAACCCTACACTCTCCTAGACTACTCCATAATCCCCACATACTACCCCTACATTCTCTATACTACCCTACTACACTCCCCTATACTACTCTACACTCCCCTATACTACCTTACAGTTCCCCTTTCTACCCTACACTCTCCTATATTTCCCCATACCCCCCCACACTTCCCTACACTACCCTACAGTCCCTTATACTACCCTATACTCCCCATAGTACCCTACAGTCCCCTATACTACCCTACACTCTCCTATATTTCCCCATACCCCCCCACACTTCCCTACACTACCCTACAGTCCCTTATACTACCCTATACTCCCCATAGTACCCTACAGTCCCCTATACTACCCTACACTCTCCTATATTTCCCCATACCCCCCCACACTTCCCTACACTACCCTACAGTCCCTTATACTTCCCTATACTCCCCATAGTACCCTACAGTCCCCTATACTACCCTACACTCTCCTATATTTCCCCATACCCCCCCACACTTCCCTACACTACCCTACAGTCCCTTATACTTCCCTATACTCCCCATAGTACCCTACAGTCCCCTATACTACCCTACACTCTCCTATATTTCCCCATACCCCCCCACACTTCCCTACACTACCCTACAGTCCCTTATACTTCCCTATACTCCCCATAGTACCCTACAGTCCCCTATACTACCCTATATTAGACTATACTCCCTAAACTACTCTCTACTAATTATAGAACGGGCCCAAATTATAATAGAAAATTTCAGATTCACAGATTAAAGTGACATATGTCACATATTTCCCAAAAATACTGGCCTAAACCATACAGCACAACCACTGGACTACTAAAAAAAACGGGGTGTTCTAAAACTTCTGACCAGTGCAGTCCTGCAGTGTGATAGGTTCTCTCTTCAGCTGCTTGTTTCCCAGGCTTTGGTGCAGTCCTGCTCTCTCATGGCCTGTGGTTGGTCCTCATAACCCTGTAAAGAACCCTGTAAATAATGGGGTTACAGGGTCACCTTACAGAGCTCCAGCTTCCCCTCGCCCAGTCACGCGTACTGGGCAGTTAATACGGAGAGGACCGCCGCTCTGACCACCTGCACATCTGCTGCACGGCTGCGCAGACAGATGTTCTGCAGCATGAGGTCATTTCTGCATTCACGACAATCCGGCGTAAACGTCTGTCTGTCCGTCGTAAATCAGAGATCATGCGTATCAAACGTTTAGTTTCAGAGATGCTGCTGATTATCTGAGATGAAGACACTCAAACTGCTGAAGCTACAGTAGATCAGCACCTCCTGCTGTACTTTATGAGCACTGAGGAAGCTATTAAACCACTTTTAGACACGCAGAGAAAGCCAGAACTTCATAAGCATCACCCGAACATTACCCAAACTTTATCCTGCCAAGAGAACACAATATATTTTCTGGAAAATGTCCCGAACTAGATAACCGGATAATGAATAATTCATGGATGATAATAATCACTGATGGAAAGGAAAGCAAAATCCATAAGTGAACTGAACCAAACACGTAACCGCACACAAGGCAACAGGAGCGGACAATGTTTAATTGGTAGTTTAATATTGATTTTCTAAATCTTGAAGCTGTCTGGATGCTTTACCAACGTTTTTTACTTATCCCTTTAAACGTTCTGGTGACGTTGCTGCAACGCCACTTTTAATTGTTTAGTTTTGGGAATGTTACTTTTAATGTTAGAAGTCACCCAAATGTGGCAAAAGTTAATCAATTCGGACATTATCTGAGGAGCTGTATGTGTGAACACAAATCAGATCAGAATCAGAATCAGAATTGCCTTTATTGTCACATGGTCACAAGTACCAGCGAAATTAGCCATCAACCCATCCATACAATAACATACAAGGGGAAAACAGGACAGGACAGGAAGACAGGGTAAGCCGCAGCGTGTGCACGCGCCGCCAAATCACATCAATTGTATCGACATTACCTATTACTGGATGATGGATAATTATGATATAATAATCATTGATGGAAAGGGAAGCAACACCTTAAGTGAACTGAACCAAATATGTAACCGCACACACAGCAACAGGAGCGGACAGATACTGTAGCTTTCATAAATGCAGGGTAAGTGATTTTTTAAACAGTGCAGACATGGACTATAAAACCAAACAAACTAAAACTATAATTGAAATTGATTATATTAGGCCTAAAATTAATCAGAAAGACATTTTTTAATAATACAATGTGTGTCAGATCCTGAGAGCTCTATTGTGTTTGGCTAAATTTCCGAATTAACTTTGAGCTGATGTATTTTTTTTTTTTAGCTCAAAATACATTTTTTCTATTGATAAACAGAAACTCAAAGATTTTTAGACCAAAATTCCATGACTTTTCCAAAACATTTTGGAAATTTTATTTTTCCAAAGTTTATCCAGGCCTGGAAATTGCTATTTTAAAATTCCATGACTTTTCAAGGTTTTTAATGATCGTAGAACCCAAGCCTTGTATACTATTAGCGGCAGATACAGTACTTAAGGTTGCAGTTTTTTATCGGCATCAGTATCAGACCTAAAAAAAGATTGGTGAACAGTATTAATCCACCCCTTACGGTTCAGTAAATACTCTGTATTCTGGTTTAACCTCTTCAAATATCACTATAAAGACCAATATTCAGATCAAATGGCACCACAGCTTCGTTTCTCTGCTTTATTCGCTACACAGGGAGCTTAAGCGACAGGCCATTAATGCTTTTATTGAACAGTAAAGCGGCGAACAGTGAAAAGTAATACTTACAGAAAGCCCTGATGGACCCGGGAGGCCAGTATCTCCCTGTAAAACAGAGAGAAAAAACTTCTTAGAGAACGAATGGAAATAGATCATCAAAGCAGCTGTGCTGTGTTCCATTCAGAAATACAGGGCAACCAGAGACCATGTAGAGATAATTCTACACTGTGAGATCGGGAGGTGTTCCAAAAAGTCATCATTAATGAGTGCGCACTTCTTCTCGAACTGTGTTTCAGATATTTCTAGATTTCTAGAGCTTTCCATGACTATGTAGGCCAAGAGAAATTACTGATTTGATCGATTAGCCTTTATTATCATACATGTATGATATTGATATTGGCTAGAAATGTAACCAGGAATAGAAAGGAGATTAAATAGAAGTGAATCAGATTATTATTCTGAATTAAGAAATACCTCAGAGAGAGATAGCGGAGATGCCACTGATTAAAAAGGAAGAAACACCATAAGTTAACAGATCCAAATACATAACCGCACACACAGCAACAGGAGCAGATAGATACTGTAGCTTCCATAATAACAGGGGAACTGCCCACACTACTAGACGTGAATCCTAGACCAGCTACTACCAGCTATGATTCATTAGCCTATATTATCATGTATGTATGTATGATATCGATATTTGCTAGGAATGCACCCAGAAATACAGTTAGGCGTATTATAAGGATTTGGACAGTGTCACAATGTTCATGAAATGAAACGAACAAAACGCAGTTGAAATGTAAATTTTTTGAGTTGAACAAAAATATCCAATTAAATGTTTAGGAATTACAACCATTTCCGGGGTTTAAAAGTAATCGGACAAATTAAAAGCTATTCTCAAAAGCTATTTTATGGACTGGATGAGATATTTTCTCATTAATTTATCATCAGTTAAGCAGGTAAAAGATCTGGAGATAATTCCAGGTGTGTATTTTGTATTTGGAACCAAACCACATCCCCTGTGAAACATGGTGGTGGTAGTATGGGCATGTATGGCTTCCAGTGTCACTAGGTCACTATTGTATATCAAATTCAACCAAATGCAGAAAGCTGATTAGACAGTTCTTAAACAGTACAGATGATGCAATGATGCAAAACATAATTAGAAGTATATCTAATGTAAATAATTTAGTATTCTATACTGAAGAAAAAGTTTTTTCTTTTTTTTAAAGTTGGGAAGACAAAAATTGTTAGGTTCAACTTTGCATAAAAAAATCCTCCATGTTGAATCTACTTTAACTTAAAATACTGTTTTATTCAACTTACAGTACCACTTAAAAGTTTGTATACACCTTTAATTCAGTATTTTTTCATGATGTTAAATGTTCTGCATTGTAGATTAACACTAAATTCACCCAAACTATAAATAAAAACTTTGTTTGTATAAAAAAAATTGTTAAAAAGAGAGCTTTGAACATCTCTGCTGGATTTTCTCAGTCAGCTTTATGAGTTTTAGAGTCTCCTGGAATTCAGGCGTTCAGTTAACAGCTGTGCTGAACTCATCAAGAGTTAATAAATACTTGAGTTTCTTGTCTCTTAATAAAGTGTTTGAGAGCATCAGTTAAAGTAAAGTAGTGAAGAGGTAGAGTTACAGGTATATGCAAAAAGAAGAATTTCAAGAAAATGTAATGCATCAACATGATGAAATGAAGAAACTGGCACTCATCAGGAAACAAGGTATCATATTCTCCATATTTTGACAGAATGTCGCCGGGCGTTTCTGATTTCTTGCTCTGGAGAGCAGAGAACAGTCGCCTCGTACGTTAAAACGTAAAGGTCAATAGTAGTGAAATATCACTTTTTGCTCGTAACAGTCGTTCCGAGAGATTTCCCCGAGCGGAATCCAGTCAATCCGCCGGACAGGAAGTAGAAGCACTCTCCGCCGCGGTGCCGGCGTTATGATATACGAGTGGCTTTAACACAAACCAGACCCACTCAAACACTCGCGCTGTAAAAGCTTCGTAATGTTAACAGAGGGATAGAGATCTGCGGGAGCGCCGTATGGACAGTGTTTAACGTCAAACGCACATCCGTTTAATCTCCGCTAAGAGCCGAATTCACACTTCCTGCTCCGAGGAAACCGTGACCACACACATATATCCTCACCAAACACAGATTCTGACCTGTTTTGGTTTGTTTTCACACACAAAAACTCCAAACATCCAAACCGTAGATCGAATTGTGATTCACTGATGTTAAGAAAAGCAACACTACAAGTGAACTGAACCAACCACATAACCGCACACACGGCAACAGGAGCGGAGAGATACTGTAGCTTCCAGCATACCTGCAGGGGTATGGAAACTAACTGGGAATCACAGGAAATGTATCGGCTTGTGCAAAAAAAAAAAAAAAAAAAAAAAAAAAAAAAAAAAAAAAAAAAAAAAAAAAAAACGATGATGGTGACCGGCTGCTTCTGGCTAGAACTGTCCGTGGAAACACACCTAACAATGTCTGACTAGTAGAACATTTTCATTAGAACGTTACAGTTACCTTTAAGCTTTCTGGATGTTCTTTGAATGTGTTTATTTAATGTTTTTTAAATGTTCTGGTAATGTAACTGCAACATCACTTTTGTCAATGTTTTAATTTTTAGTTTTAGGAATATTACTTTAAATGTTAAAAGTCCTATTAAAAAATAGGATGTGGCAAAAGTCACGGGATAAGGTTAAGGTGGAGGGATGTGGCAAAAGTTAAGGAATGTGGCAAAAGTCACGGGATGTGGCAAAAATCCCAGAATTGGGCAAAAGTAACTTAAAGTTGAGGGAGGTGGCAAAAGTTACGGGATGTGGTAAAAGTCACAGAATGAAGCAAAAAGTCATGGGATGTGGCAAAAATCATGGGAAATGAGAATCTTGGGACATGGCAAAAGTTGAGGGATGCTGCAAAAGTCATGGGACATGATTAAAATTGAGGGAGGTGGCAAAAGTCAAGGAACTTGCCAAAAGTCTTGGGATGTGGCAAAAGACACAAGATAGGGCAATCAAAGGATGGGGCAAAAGTCACAGGATGGGCAAAAGTCACGGGATAAGGTAAAAGTTGAGGGATGCAGCAAAAGTCACAGGACGTGGCGGGCGGGATGTGGCAAAAGTCATGGAACATGGTTAAAGCTAAAGAAAGGTAGGTAAAGTCATGGGACGTGGCAAAAGTCACTGGACGTGGCAAAAGTCACGGGACACAGTAAAAGTCGAGGGATGTGACAAAATCATGGCATGTGGTAGAAATCCCAGGATATAGCAAATGTCATGGGATGTGGCAAAAGTCATGAGTTGTGTCATAATTTAGAGAAAGGGTGGCAAAAGTCAGGAGATGTGGTGGATATGTCAAAAGTCAGATGACCTGTCAAAAGTCATGGTACAGAGGACAGTGATTGCTGTGCATGTGGCGTGTCGGTGCAGTGCATCTCTAACGAGGCAGCAGGGATCGGGTTCAGTCACGGCGTACGTGTTCAGAGATTACATTACGTTAAACACAAGCAACAACTGTGTTTACAGAAGCGGCCGCAGGTCTGTGGAGCGGTGAGATCAGGTGGTGCGTTCGTGACGAGACGTCCCACCTGACCCACAGATAAATCATTCATTAATACCGAGGGCAGGCGTGGCCTCTGATTAAAAATACAGACAGTGTTGAGAGACGTCTGATCTCTCTCTCTTTCTCTCTGTGAATAAAGACATTACAGGTCAGTTTCGCTCGCAGGGACACTTACTTTATCACCTTTAGGACCAGGTGGACCCCCAGGCCCGGGGTCTCCTTTCAGACCCTGAGGAGAAAGAAGACACACAAAATCTGAGTTAATTTCCAGAGATTTCACTAAGAAAAAAAGAAACAAATAAAAAAGAACAAAAATACATTCATTCAAACTACAAAATCACTTTAATATAGAAATACAGCCATCAAACTAAGCTGAACTGCTTGAATTTTTGCACCAGGAGTAAAGCAGCATAAAGTTATCCAAAAGCAGTGTGTAAGACTGGTGGAGGAGAACATGATGGTAAGATGCATGAAAACTGTGATTAAAAATCAGGGTTATTCCACCAAATATTGATTTCTGAACTCTTAAAACTTTATGAATATGAACTTGTTTTCTTTGCATTATTTGAGGTCTGAAAGCTCTGCATCTTATAGAATAAAACAACAATGTTTATTTTACTCAAACATAAACCTATAAATAGCAAAATCAGAGAAACTGATTCAAAAACTGAAGTGCTCTCTTCATTTTTTTTTTCCAAAGCTGTATACATCAATCATGGTATCCACGCTATTACACACTCCTACCTACAGCTGCTCGCCCTTAAAAATAAAATATAGTCAGAATGTTTCCCTGAACCCACTACTTTTCCTAAAATAATTAAATTAATCTGACACAATAGAAAGGCCTCGAAAGAGCTTGAAAACCTCCAAAGACCTTAAAAGACCTCAAAAGTCTATGAAAAACCTCAAAAAGACCGCAAAAAGACACACAAAGACCTACAAAGATCTCAGAAGACCTCAAAAAGACCTACAAAGATCTCAAAAGACCTCAAAAAACATACAAAGATCTCAAAAGACCTCAAAAAGACATACAAAGATCTCAAAAAGACCTACAAATACCTACAAAGACCTCAAAAGACATCAAAAAGACCTCAAAAAGACCTACAAAGACCTACAAAGATCTCAAAAGACCCCCAAAAGACCTCAAAAAGACCTACAAAGACCTCAAAAAGACCTACAAAGACCTACAAAATCTCAAAAAAACACAAAAGTCCTTGCAATGCCTCAAAAGCTCTAAAAAGGCTTTTGGTTTATGACACTGGTAAGGTTCTGGTTTTATCTCTTTGCTAGGTTGCTAGGTTTTGTTAACTGCATGTATCTGGTAAGTGTGTCAAGCCATACGCATTCGTGCTAGAACCTCTACTTAAAAGACCTTAAACATTATCAAACAATTGTTCAACTAATGCAGTGAACAACATGCATTGAGTCCAGTTTGGCGAGACCATGCAGTAGAGCTCTCAAACTGTGATTTACGTCTTTTTCAAATCGTGACAGCACTTTAGACAGATGTGTCATTAGCGGTGAGAAACATTGCCACCCACCGAGCTCTACCCAACCCCCCACCAACCCTTTAGAAACCCTCAGAAACCCTCAGGAACCCAGAACCCCGCCTCCCCAACCTTCCCAACACACATATTTTCCTGATCCTCTTCGGTCATAGCCGGGATTAGGAGTCTTCATCGCTTTAGTCCCTCCGGCCGCGAGTGCGCTGGATCTGATTGGAGATAGGAGGTTAGGACGGCCTCGGGCAAAGTCGAGACACTCGCTGGAGCAAAGTGAAAAACAGGGAGGATGGTGGGGGCAATTGTTGAGGGGGATAATGTGGAATTGAAAACGAAGGAAAGAAATAAAGGGTGGCGGCGGCGGCTGATGGATGAGGCCTGACGCGTATCGACAGGCTAAATTTACAGCAGGCCTTGTTAGGTGTGACACATTTGCCCCGCCGGCGAGAAAAGAGAGAGGGAGAGAGAGAGACGGGTTGAGGGAGGGAGAGAGAGAGAACGAATGACAAAGAATAGAGAGAGAGAGAGAGAAAAGGTCTGTAGAGTAAGTTCTGAATGGACTCGTTCTGAACGCGGTCGTTTGTCTTAGTTAAGCGTCTGACTGAACAGCCTATTAATAGTGAATTATATCAGCTGCAGACGAATGCCCTCGCCAAGCTTACCGCCAGAGATGGCACTAATTTACCAGAGTGACTCGATGAGCAAGAACCTGTCCTGAAGTTCTCCAAAAGGAAAGAACTGCGTCTTTATTGATGGAGCCTTCAGAGCGCTGGTCTACGAACAGGTTGAATCGCTGTTAATCACAGGTTGAGGGTTGATCAGTAGGGTGTTGGGTAATCGAACTCTGGACCTGTACTGATGAAGCCTTTAGAGCTCTAAAACAGGAAAATCCGAAAGACTACATTACAATTCTTTGGGTTTTTCGAAGTTTTTAATGTCATTTGAGGTCATTTTTGAGGTCTGATGCAACATAATACATTAAAACAAAAGCCAAGAGATGAACCAATGAGCTGAAAGTTCTCCAAAAGTAAAGGACTGTGTCTTTATTGATGAACCTTCCGAGCGCTTGTCTACGATCAGGTTGAATCGCCATTAATCACAGGTTGAGGGTTGATCAGTAGGGTGATGGGTAATCTAATCGAAAAAGTCAAACAAGCTTCCGGTTGATGCAACACACACTAAACTCCAATTTCTCCAAAGTGATAAAGTGATGGAAAGGACTATTCTTAGATAAGAAACTCTGGCCTTGTACTGATGAAGCCTTCAGAGCTCTGAAGCAGGAAAATCTAAAGATTGAATCACAATCTTTGGGTTTTTCAAGGTCTTTTTAAGGTAATTTGAGGTCATTATAGAGGTCTGATGGAACATAATACAGCAAAACAAAATAGGTCATGTCCAAGAGAAGAACCAATGGGCTAAAAGTTCTCTAAAAGTAAAGGACTGTGTCTTTATGGATGGAGCCTTCAGAGCACTGATCTACGATCAGGTTAAATCACTGTTAATCACAGGTGAGGGTTGATCAGTAGGGTGTTGGGTAATTGAAACAAGCCAAACAAGCTTCTGATTGATGCAGAACACACTGAAGTCCAAGTTCTCCAAAGTGATGGAAAGGACTACATTTAGATAAGGACTTTCGGTTCTGTACTAACGAAGCCTTCAGAGCTCTGAACCAGGAAAATCAGAAAGACCGAATCACATTCTTTGGGTTTTTTGAAAGCTTTCTAATGTCATTAGAGGTCTGATGCAACATAATGCATTAAAACAAACACCAAAGGTGAACCAATGGGCTGAAAGTTCTCAAAAAAAATTGATCAGTAGGGTGTTGGGCAATCGAACTCTGGACCTGTACTGATGAAGCCTTCAGAGCTCTGAACCAGGAAAATCAGAAAGACTACATTACAATTCTTTGGGTTTTTCGAAGTTTTTTAAGGTAATTTGAGGTCATTTTACAGGTCTAATGCAACAGAAAGGACTGTGTCTTTATTGATGGAGCCTTCTGTCAGTGCTGGTCTACGATCAGGGTGAACCGGTTGAGGGTTGATCAGTAGGGTGTTGGGAACTGGAGAGCAATTGATCTGTAACGTCTTGCTGATGAAGCCTTTACAGTTCTGAACCAGGAAAATCAGAAAGGCCGAATCACAGTCTTCAGGTTTTCCCATTTAAGTGTTTCTTAGGACCCCCAGGATCTCTGTAACAAAAATGTTCTCCAATGACTCCTTTAGGGACTGTATGGGCCAGGTTGGTTGAGAGCAAAAGCTGATTTAAAACCCTGGTGAGATCCATAAATCTCGTAAGCCCCCATTTTCACCTAAACACAACTTTTATGCTGATGCAACATAATACAGCAGAACAAAAAAGGTGATTTTAAGAGCGAGAATATGTCCAAGAGATCAACCAATGGGCTGAAAGTTCTCCAAGATGATGAAAAAACTGTTAAAGTTCTCCAAAGTGATGGAAAGGACAACATTTCGATAAGGACTTTCAGCCTTGTATTGATGAAGCCTCTAGAGCATTAACTTTGCAGATAATTGGAGACTTTTACCAACAAAAATGACTTTAATGTATTTAAATATTTCACAGTCCACCAAGAGTACAAAATGCACTGTACTGACATTTCTGGACTACATTTAGCAAAGCTTTGGTTTTGGATTCATGACGGATACAAAACCTAGATCTAGAACCAGGATTTTGAGCCTAAGAGCAGAAGCTAAAGCTAGAATTTTAAAACCAAACACCAAAAGCTACTATTGTACCAAGCGTTTTCCAATGAGATTGTTTGAATAGTCCATTTGTTGGGACTACGTTTTATCATTTTATTTCTAATTTTCTCCCCATCACTTGTGATGTCTCAACTCAAGGTAGGTGAAGACTAGCACACGCCTCCTCCGATACATGTGAAGTCAGACTCTGCCTCTTTTTTAAACTGCTGCTGATGCAGCATTGCCAAGTAGCATCACAGCGCTAACGCTCGGAGGAAAGCACAGCGACTCGTCTCTGATACATCAGCTCACAGATGCAGCCTTGTGCTGATCCACATCACCCTAGCAGTGATGAGAAGAAAGAGCGCCATCTACTGTACCCACCCAGAAAGAGAGAGCAAGACCAACTGTGCTCTCTCAGGGCTCCGGCAGCTGATGGAAAGCTGCATGACCGGGATTCGAACCGGGATTCAAACAAGCTATGATCTTTTGATCGTAATGGCAGCACTTTAAAGCACTAAAACACTTGCCAACCCCCAAATGTTGGACAGATGTGAAAGATCTGCTGATTTGGGACCAGTATGATAAATGTTATGCTCCTCAAAAGCTCAGAGAACAATACTGTATCTGATTCACCTCCTCATATAAATACCGTCCCCCGCCAGACGCTGACTGGTGGACTGAATTAGAGTGGGATTGCCGGATCGATAAAAGGTGTAAGAGTAAAATCAGCCAGTGGTTGACTGGTTATTTCGTTAAGGCTCTACTGGAGCTCTAACGTATGAAGCTCCGGTTCAGGCGGTCGATATTTACGAGGTAATTCATAAACAGAACACGGCTAGCCTGACTTACAGTTATGTTCCTGATGACCGAGCCACTTCATTATCCTGATCCTTAGAGAGGAACCCTGCGCTACACCTCAAACAGGTAGAATTTACGTCTTTATGCATTAAGCTACCAGTCAAAAGTTTTATAACCATGGCTTTAGTCGTTCAGTGGTTGAACATCTGAATTGTTTGCATCAATTTTTGCGTTTCTGACCACAATTTCACCAAAGATTGTAGTCCTACGTCCAAGGTTCCGTAAAAATGGCATTTTCCATACAAATTATTACACATTATTTATCTAAACCCTTTTAAACCCTGCATTACAATGGACTTGAAACTAACTGTTGTTAATGAGATTATGAGAATAGCACATGAACCAGCCAATGAACCAGTTTACAAGACAATGAAAGAGTAGGTTAGCCCCACCCACTATTCATCTATCTATCTATCTATCTATCTATCCATATATATATATATATAGTTAATTTGGATATAAAATGCTCACATGCAGTTTTACAAGCCTATTTACTAATCTGTTAATTACAATACTGTTACAATATTTACAACCCTGTTACAATATGCATCACCCTGTTAACTACAACCCTGTTACAATGCTTACAACCCTGTTACACAATTTACAACCTTATTTACAACCCTGTTACAATATTTTCAACCTTATTAACAACCCTGTTACAATACTCACAACCCTGTTACAATACTTATAACATTATTCCCAACCCTGTTACAATATTCCCAACCCTGTTTCAATACTTACAACCTTACTTTCAACCTTGTTACAATATTTACAACCCTGTTACAATACAATACAACCATTTACAACCATTTTCTGATTCATTGAGTATCTTTATATAATCTTTATCAAGAGACACCATAGGATTTCTATCCTTAACCTTAATGGCAAGGTGTTTGTTTAGCTCTACTGTATCATCTACAGAACGTCTGAGATTTATGCTCTAATGTAAAATATATAACCTGCAACATTAAAGAGCAGAATGGCAGGGGGCGTGGCTGCTGATAGGCTGAGTGGCAGGCGCTCAGAGCCCCGTGGAACCGGATCCGGCCGGGTAACGGAGCAGTCCCGAGTGCCACTGTGAGCGAATGCCACTGAGCTCACGCCAGGAAACACTTCTCCAGACTTTCCACTCGCTCAGCACTTCAAACATACAGATGTTCAGAGAGGAGGAGCTAAAGATCAAAAACACCACGGATTCCTTTACATAAACACCAGCAAACACTGGATACAAACTCGATACGTATAGCACTCACCACCAGCACTGCTGACTCAGCATCCGCACTGTCTCAACAGCTTTAAATAGAGCATGACGCTCACTGAAACTCTACACATCTGCACTGAGCGCCCAAACACCCCGCGTTACACGCCAATCACTGCCTTCAGATTCAACCCTGCAATCAAATCCTCACAGCAATCATCCAACTAAACCTAACAGAAAGCCTCAACTTCACTTAGTGAGGATTTAAAACCTTCAGATGCAGTTTTAGAACCATATTTACCACACTGTTACAGTATTTACAACCCTGTTACAATACCCACAACACTGTTACAGTATTTACAACCCTGTTACAATACCCACAACACTGTTACAGTATTTACAACCCTGTTACAATACCCACAACACTGTTACAGTATTTACAACCCTGTTACAGTATTTACAACCCTGTTACAGTATTTACAACCCTGTTACAATACCCACAACACTGTTACAGTATTTACAACCCTGTTACAGTATTTACAACCCTGTTACAGTATTTACAACCCTGTTACAGTATTTACAACCCTGTTACAATACCCACAACACTGTTACAGTATTTACAACACTGTTACAGTATTTACAACCCTGTTACAATACCCACAACACTGTTACAGTATTTACAACCCTGTTACAGTATTTACAACCCTGTTACAGTATTTACAACCCTGTTACAGTATTTACAACACTGTTACAGTATTTACAACCCTGTTACAATACCCACAACACTGTTACAGTATTTACAACCCTGTTACAGTATTTACAACCCTGTTACAGTATTTACAACACTGTTACAGTATTTACAACCCTGTTACAGTATTTACAACCCTGTTACAATACCCACAACACTGTTACAGTAATTACAACCCTGTTACAATACCCACAACACTGTTACAGTATTTACAACCCTGTTACAATACCCACAACACTGTTACATTATTTACAACCCTGTTACAGTATTTACAACCCTGTTACAATACCCACAACACTGTTACAGTATTTACAACCCTGTTACAGTTTTTACAACCCTGTTACAATACCCACAACACTGTTACAGTATTTACAACCCTGTTACAATACCCACAACACTGTTACAGTAATTACAACCCTGTTACAATACCCACAACACTGTTACAGTATTTACAACCCTGTTACAGTTTTTACAACCCTGTTACAATACCCACAACACTGTTACAGTATTTACAACCCTGTTACAATACCCACAACACTGTTACAGTAATTACAACCCTGTTACAATACCCACAACCCTGTTACAGTTTTTACAACCCTGTTACAATACCCACAACACTGTTACAGTATTTACAACCCTGTTACAGTTTTTACAACCCTGTTACAATACCCACAACACTGTTACAGTATTTACAACCCTGTTACAATACCCACAACACTGTTACAGTATTTACAACCCTGTTACAGTTTTTACAACCCTGTTACAATACCCACAACACTGTTACAGTATTTACAACCCTGTTACAATGCCCACAACACTGTTACAGGAATTACAACCCTGTTACAATATTTAAAACCCCAATAATTACCACCCTGTTACAATATTTACAACCTGTTAATTACCATCCTCTCACAATATTTACTACCCTTTTACAATATTTACAACCTGTTAATTACAACCCTGTTACAATATTTACAACCCTGTTACAACAATTACAACCCTGGTACAATATTCACAATCCTGTTACAACAATTATAATCTTATTTACAACCCTATTACAATACTTTTAACCTTATTTACAACCCTGTTACAATATTCACAGCCCTGTTACAATACTTATAATTTTTTTTTACAACCCTGTAACAGGAATTTCAACCCTGGAGCAATATCTACGACCCTGTTACAGTATTTACAACCCTGTTACAATACTAATAATGCTGTTACAGGAATTATAACCCTGTTATAATACTTACAACCCTCTTAAAATATTTACAACTCTGTTACAATAATTATCGCCCTGTTACAATATTTATCGCCCTGCTAGAATAATTACAACCCTGGAGCAATACCTACAACCCTGCTATTTAAAGCCCTGTTACAATATTTACAACAGTGTTAATTACAACCCTGTTACAATATTTACCACCCTGTTATTTTACACCACTAGAGGTTTTCTCCAGGTGTTTCCTGGAGAGTAAAGAATTAGCGCTTCAGTATTGTAAATATGAGGAGTTCTGGTACTCTTGTACGGAGCAGCTCCTCACGTTACAGTAGATCAGGGGTAAATCTGATCATGTCGGGTCACTGATGAGCTTCTGCAGTACAGCACAGATAATTAACTGATGAACTGACCCAGGTACAGATATATTAAATAATGATAAATTACACTGCAGCTCCTCTAAAACAGCTACGGGTCACATGACCCACACATAACCCTAATAAAAATAATAAAACTAAACTAGCGTGTGGTGTTGATGCAGAACTGATTGTACATTTAGATATAAAGTATAGAAGCTGATGTCTTACCTGTAGACCAGGTGTTCCTATAGGACCAGGCTCTCCGGGAGCTCCCTTTACACCAGAGGAAAGAAAAGAAATTTACAGTACATTAGATTAGACATGCATCAATCGGTTGTGGTTGTGAGCATCTGAGCCAAAATCAGGCCTAGATTACATTTTTCTATCATGTTATTTACATTCCACCTTAAAAATGCACCGCAGCCTTGTAACTTCTGCATCATTTAAGGTGGAACGTAAAACTAAATAAGAAGCTGCCAAATAAGAAGCCGACTTTAACTTTGAGAGCCAAAAGTCAGAGGCTCCACCCCCCCCAAATATAATCAGGAATAAATGATCTAGTGTAGGCCTTTATTAATTACCTTCATATTACAATTTTTTACTATATATAGAAGATATATTGTCCTAGAAATCTTTTTTTTTTATATTCTCTGGATTTTTTGTGTAAATTTGTTCCAGACGTTTGTACTTTTGTTGATTTTGTTTTGTGTTTTTGTGAAGTTTCTCTAGATTTTTTGTATTTTTGTGGACATTTTCAATTTTGTGGATTTTCTCTGGATTTCTTTTTGTAAAATTTCTCTGGATTTTTTGTGTTTTTGAGGAATTTCTCTGGACGTTTTTACTTTTGTGGATTTTCTCTGGAGTTTTTGTGGATTTACTCTTGATTTTTTTGTGTTTTTGTAAATTATCTCTGGATTTTGCTGCTAAAGTCTTTTATTTCTGGAATCTATTGTTTGCTTCTGCTTAATTAGTTTGTTTAATAATATGGAAATATGAGAATTCGCCATAAAAACTAACCATATAGTAATAATTCTTTAACTTTTCAGTGCAGAAATTCAGTTTAACTGCTGTGTATTGGAACAAAGTGGTTGTGTCATGTTTGGAAATGCATCAAAGCTGGCGTGTTGGGTGTGGCTATTCCTCAGACATTTACAGGTTTCAGTGTACCTGTCAGTCTAAAATCAGGTGACCAATGGATATTCAAGATGAATGCCTCATTCTAAGCCCCGCCCACCAGTGAAAAATGTGCTAAAACTCACAAGCAAAAGGTTTTAGCAGCAAAATCTACAAAAAATCCAGAGAAAATTCCCAAAAATACTAATTTTTCCTTTTAATTCTTAAACTTTTGTTAGCAAATTTAGTAATTATATGTAAAATTAACTTCATACAGGACTTTCTACGCTGTAAAATGTTGGCTCTCACAAAAAGGTTCCCTTTATTTCGAATGAAACAAACCGAAATTGTAGGAAAAGTCAGAGGAAAAGGTCAGTTTTGCACATTAAAGGAGATTTAATGATAATTATCTGACTGATCTGTAATGAACGCTGTAAACTGGGCCCTTATTTCAGGACGAGGGTCCGGAGCGAGGGGTCCCGGCTCCCCGTTATCTGCACCGCATCCGTCAATCACGCCGATGAAGCGGCTATTCATCCTGCCTCTCTCTCTCCGGCGGCGGAGTCACACTGCTCTTTGTTTCCTATCTGATTTTATTCCATACCCACATTTTTACCCCATTACCGCTGTAACGCTGATGTCACGCAGTGTCTCAGCCAATCAGACGCCAAGACCCCGGCCAAAGCATCCTGTCAGAGCGTGTCCGAGCCCTGGCACCGCATCGCCTTTACACAGCCAGCTCTAAAACCAGGTCAAACCGGGCTTTACTGCAGCCGGCGGCACCGGACCCTAACACAAACCTCCTACAGCATCTCCATATTACTACTGTTCTTCAACTTCAACATAGTTTCATTAATAACAGACCAATACAAAACTTCCTATTTCTATTTTCACACTGACTTCTTTCCTGTCTGTCTCCATTTATCCATATACTAGTGCATCTCAACATATAAAAATATCATTGAAAACGTAACATTCATTGATTATATAGATGTATTAAACACAGAGTGATCTATTTAAAGCTTTTATATTTCTTTTATTGTTGATTATGATCATGGCTTACAGTCAATAAAAAAAAAAAATAATAAAAAAAAATCAGTGTCTCAGAAAATTTGAATATTATATAAGACCAATTGGCCAAGTCCTGCTGGAAAATGAAATCTGCATCTCTATAAAAGTTGTCAGTAGCAGAGGGAAGCTGTAAGATATGAAGTGCTGTAAGATTTTGCGGGAAAACAAAACTGCACTGACTTTAGACTTGATAATAAAACACAGTGGATCAACACCAGCAGATGACATGGATCTTCATCTGTCTGTCTTTCGATATATTCTATCCATTCTATCCATTCTACCAGTCTGTTTTAGTCTGTCTGACCATCCATCTGTACATTGCCTCATCCATTTATTCCTATATCTATCTGTCTGTTTGTATATCCAGCTGTACAAACATCCATAGATCCATATATCAGTCTGTCTGTCTCTCCATCCATCCTTCCAACCATATATCAATCTATATTTCTGTCTCTGTCTTTTTTTTATCCATCTGTCTGTCTGTCTGTCTGTATATACAGACATAGGTCCGTATATTAGTCTGTCTCCCTGTCCATATACTTCGTCTGGATTTCTGTCTGACTTTCTATTTGTCTGTCTGCCTTTATATGTGAACACAGGTCCATATATTAGTTTGTCTCGCCGTCTCTTCATCCATTCTTCTGTCCATCTATATCCATCTGTCTGCCTGTATATACCTTAACAGGTCCATATATTGGTCTGTCTCCCTGTCCATATACTGTATTTGTCTGTATTTCTGTCTGTCTGTCTGTCTGTCTGTATATAGGTCCATATATCAGTCAGTATCTCTTAATCCATTGGTCCATATATCCATCTGTATTTATGTCTGTCCATTTGTTTAGCAAACTGTCTGTCTGTATATACGTCTATAGGTCCTTACATTAGCCTATTTCTTAATTAATCTGTCAGTCTGTCTGTCTTTCAAGCCACCTATCTGTCTGTGTATGCATCCATAGGTCCATATATCAGTCTGTCTCCTAATCTATTGGTCCATCCATCTGTATTTCTATTTCTCTTTCTGTCTTTCTATCCATCTTTTCTGATGGTCTGTTTTTTTTTGAGAATGTGTCCATCCATTCATACATCTGTAAATCCATCTGTCTGTCTATTTTTCCTTACATATGTCTGTATACCCGCCTGTCTATCTGTCTGTACATCCATATATTCATTAGAAAGTATCTTTATCCATTCATCTTTTCTGCCAGTTTGTTTGGTCTGTCTGCCCATCCATCTGTCTGTCTTCTCTTGTCAATAATTCTACTACTGTGAACTTTTTAACTTTACAGTTACCCAATCACTCTCACTCACAGCTCGGCCTGTGTTTTTGGGTTAAACGTGACGTTTTTCACGTTTCTGAGAAAAAAAAAAAAGCTTCAGTAAACGCTGCTGGGTGTAACTACTGTAGCAGTGATTTAATTAAGTGCGCTGCGTTTATGAATTAGCGGAGACTGTGAGAGACTCACTAACGCTAAAGTGATAACTGTCGCTCAAAAGACTTTATTAAATTACTGTACGCACTAAAATAAACCTGGGGGCGGTAGCATCGCGAATAATGCATGACTGCAGCAGACATCTATATAATCCCTCATACACAACTCTCCATAACTCACAAATTAACAATAACCCCTACGTCTGTAAACCACTCACTGTGAGTTACAGACTCTAAACCAACGACAGGCCTTCGCCGGAGGCCACGCCCACCAGGAGGCGGGGTTATAAAGCTGCAAGTCACTCCCGCATTGATGGTTATAGAGACTGAGCCACTGCACTGCTGCCAACAGAACGACTGACAGCATCCAAAATATTCCCTGATCTCATTTTATTCCGCATTTTAATCAATATTTTATATGGCACTCTAAAAAATCAGCCTGCAAAAATTACAATATTTTATCCTACTGTGATCAATTCTGTTATTATGATTTACAACCTATTTTTATAGCATATTGTAGTGCATATCTTAACAGCTTACTGTAACCATCCAACTGCACAATTTACTAGAGAGCTTATTTATTTCCTGCATTCACTTTTATTATATCATATTTCTGCATTTTAAACAATATATTCATTTTTTTCCTTCAGGATCAATAAATTATCAATCTATCTATCTATTAATGAACCTATTCTTCTACCCAAGTATCCATCTATACATCCAACCAATGTAGACAAGTGCCTATCCACATATCTATCCATTAACCCATCCATCCATGTATCCATCCAAGCATCCAATTATCTATCCAGATATCTACCCATTCAAGTATCTCTCTATCCATGTATCTATCTAAATATCTTTCCATCAATCCAAGCATCTATCCATTCAAGTATCTATATACTCAAGTACGTACTGATTCAAGTATCTATCTATCCATCCAAGTGTCTATCTATCAAAGTATCTATTCATCCAAGCATCCATCTATCAATCCAAGCATTTATCTATCCATCCAAGTGTCTATCTATCCAAGAATCCATCTATCCATGCAAGCACCTATCCATCCAAGCATCCATCTATTCGTCCAAGCATCCATCTATTCGTCCAAGCATCCATCTATTCGTCCAAGCATCCATCTATTCGTCCAAGCATTTATCTATCCATAAAAAAATCCATCTATCCATCCAAGCACCTATCCATCCAAGCATCTATCCATCCATGCATCCATCCATCCAAGCACCTATCCATCCATGCATCTATCCATCCAAGCATCTATCCATCCAAGCATCTATCCATCCAAGCATCTATCCATCCATGCATCCATCTATCCATCCAAGAATCCATCTATTCATCCAAGCATTTATCTATCCATAAAAAATCCATCTATCCATCCAAGCACCTATCCATCCAAGCATCTATCCATCCATGCATCCATCTATCCATCCATGCATCTATCCATCCAAGCAACCATCTATCCATCCAATCAACCATCTATTCATCCAAGCATTTATCTATCCATAAAAAAATCCATCTATCCATCCAAGCACCTATCCATCCATGCATCTATGCATTCATGCATCCATCTATCAATCCAAGCATTTATCCATCAATTCAAGCATTTATCTATCTTTCCAAGCATTTATCTATCTATCCATCCAAGCATCTATCCATCCATGCATTCATCTATCCATCCAAGCATTCATAAATCAATACAAGCATCTATCCATCCAAGCCACTATCAAATCAACTACCCAAGTATCTATCCATTCAAGTATCTATCCACCAATCCAAGTATCTATATATCCAAGTACATATTGATTAAAGTATCCAACTATTCAAGCATCTATCCATCTGAGCATCTTTCCATCTAAGTACCTATTGATTTAAGCATCTATCTATCCATTCATCCATCCATCCATCCATCAATGCATCTATAAATCAAAATATCTATTAAAGTATCTCTCCATTCATGCAAGAATATATCCATCCAAAAATACCCTTAGAACAATAGAATACTACAATTATAATACACATGCTATTATAATAAAAGCATACCCAATCCATTAGCATCAAAACACTAACAGGTTTCCCCCAACAGCAGCTTTATTTCTATTGTAGAGGAAGAGAAACTCTGTATAATAAAGCAGAACACAAACACCATCTGTCCTCCAGCTTTAGGGGAAACTTTCAAACCAACAGCAAATACATATTCATCTGCTTTCATTACAGAAATCCCCCAGAACACGCCCCCGTAAACACATTTCATACAGTAAAACCCATCAAATAACAGCTCAGCTAACAATGCTTTAATTATACAATTCTCTTTTTTTTCTGAGACACTGATTTCTGGGTTTTCATTGGCTGTAAGGCATAATCACCAACAATAAAAGAAAATATATCACTCTGTATTTTAATACATCTGTATAATATATGAGTTTCACATTTTGAACTGAATTACTGAAATAAAGTAACTTTTCAATGATATTCTAATTTTTTGAGATGCACTAGTATATACAGCTCTGGATAAAAATAAGAGATCACTTAAAAATGATGAGTTTCTTTGATTTTACCAAATTAAAAACCTCTGGAATATAATCGAAAGGAAGATGGATGATCACAAGCCATAAAACCACCAAACTGAACTGTTTGAAGTTATCCAAAAGCAGTGTGTAAGACTGGTGGAGGAGAACATGATGAATTTGGGAGAAATGTTGTCTGTAGTTTATAGAATAAAACAATGTTTAATTTACTCAAATATAAACCTATAAATAGCAAAATCAGAGAAACTGATTCAGAAACTCTTCATTTTTCACAGTGCTGTATATATATATATATATATATATATATATATATATATAGAGAGAGAGAGAGAGAGAGCTTTATTGTTATATTAGTCTCAACAAACACATCTATACATCACTCAGAAGATGAACGAACCTCGCAGCCTTTAGAATAAAAGCGCCTGCAGCAAAAACAACAGCAGCGCCGGTCTACAAAAATCAAATATTCATAGCAGGTGATAAAATGTTTCTGCTGAGTTTACAGAGAAGCACCTCCGGCTACAGAACCATCAACCTCCACGCAGGTCCATCACCAGCCCGGGAGCACCTGGAACTGCTTTACCTGCTTCTCATAGAGCCCAGAAACATCACACGCTCCAATAACCCCCCGGTACAACCAGAACCTGAACCTCGCCAACAGGAGGATAAATAACATACAGATATAGATTCCCACACAATTCCCATGATGCTGTGCGGTGGACTGGCCTACGTACCTTTTGTCCAGCATTCCCTCGATCTCCAGATGACCCCGGCTCGCCCTACAACGACAGCAAGAGAGAGAGAGAGAGAGAGAGAGAGAGAGAGAGCACGTCAGAAAATAAATTAATTATTTAAATTATTTACATTTTAAAACAATTATTGTTATTGCAAAACTCCTAAATGCAGTTTACATACTAATGCACCTCAAAAAACGAGAATATCATTGAAAAAAGTTACTTTATTTCAGTAATTTTCAGTTCAAAATGTGAAACTCATATATATATATATATATATATATATATATTATACAGATGTATTTAACACAGAGTGATCTATTTTAAGCCTTTATTTATTAACTTTTATTAAGAACATTTTTATTATGGCTTACAGTCAATGGAAAAAAAAAATCAGTATCTCAGAGAATTTGAATACTATATTGTAAGACCAATTGATACTTTTTTGGCAGTGTGGGCAGTGTGCCACGTCCTGCTGGAAAATGAAATAAATCCGCATCTCCATAAAAGCTGTCACTAGCAGAGGGAAGCATGAAGTTCTGTACGATTTTGCAGGAAAACACTGCTGACAACTTTTTCGGAGAGGAGGATTTCATTTTCCAGCAGGACTTGGCACACTGCCCACACTGCATACCAAAAGTACCAATTGGTCTTATATATATTGTATTCTAATTTTCTAAAACACTGATTTTGGGGTTTTATTGGTTGTAAGCCATAATTATTAACACTTATGCTTAAAATAGATCACTCTGTGTGTTTAATACATCTATATAATATATTGTCTCTGTCCAATAAAAAACAAAGTATCTCCATTTTTGAAGATTTTTAGTTTACTACATAATGTGAACACATAAACTGTCCCTGTGCCAAAATGTCTTAATGAATAGACCAATAGAAAGACAGACAGACAGACAGAGAAAGGGTATAAAAAGTGTACCATACCATTATACTAGTGCAGTTCTAACGACCAATAAATAATTAACAGAGCAAAATTGCAAGACGCAAATTACATTGATTATAAATTAAAGAGAATATATTTGCTTATATACAGAGATGTAGACACTAATAAAAATTAAGAACTTCTGACCGGTACTATAAATATATCTTCAAATGTCTTAAGAAGTAATGTTATCCCACTTCTACAGACCCAGTAATTCTCAGATTAAGGGCAAACCAGGGATGATCCCTCATCACCACCATCATCACCATGCAAAGCTCTGGATGGACCAGATTTCATGCTATTTCTTATGACTGAACACCAAACCAAACCTCCGAGATAACATTCATCAGATATACATACAGCTCTGGAAAAAAATAAGAGAGCACTTAAAAATGATGAGTTTCTTTGATTTTACCAAATTAAAAACCTCTGGAATACAATCAAGAGGAAGATGGATGATCACAAGCCATCAAACCACCAAACTGAACTGCTTGAATTTATTCAAAAGCAGTGTGTAAGACTAGTGGAGGAGAACATGATGCCAAGATGCATGAAAAAAACTGTGATTAAAAACCACCAGGATTATTCCACCAAATATTGATTTCTGAACTCTTAAAACTTTATGAATATGTATATCATACAGACTTTTTAAGCCCCGCCCACTAGATAGCATTGTTAACCTCTTCTCGTTAGATCCTATTGTCCTTATATTCACATTTTATAAATGATTGTTTTATTATACAATATTATATTAAACAGTTTTTCCCTGAAATTTGATTTAAACAATCTCAATATATATCAGTTTCTCTGATTTTGCTGTTTATAGGTTTATGTTTGAGTAAAATGAACATTGTTGTTTTATTCTATAAACTACAGACAACATTTCTCCTAAATTCTAAATAAAAATATTCTCATTTAGAGCATTTATTTACAGAAAATGAGAAATGACTGAAATAACAAAAAAGATGCAGAACTTTAAGAGTTCAGAAATCAATATTTGGTGGAATAACCCTGCTTTTTAATCACAGTTTTTTTTCATGCATCTTGGCATCATGATCTCCTCCACCAGTCTTACACACTGCTTTTGGATAACTTTATGCTGCTTTACTCCTGGTGCAAAAAATCAAGCAGTTCAGTTTGGTGGTTTGATGGCTTGTGATCATCCATCTTCCTCTTGATTATATTCCAGAGGTTTTTAATTTGGTAAAATCAAAGAAACTCATCATGAAGAGCTGTTTACTGAACTTGGAGTCTCGTAGCTCAGTTTTTCTCTACACACAGCTGTAGTAAAGGGTGAAGGAAATGTATTAAAAGCTGGCCAGATCTCAGTTGGCGCAGTAAAAGTCCTCGGGGGACGGCGGTGGAATTCTGAAGCGTGTTGTTGGCCCACTTGGTGAAATACAGCGTGACGGTCTGTCAGTCGTTTACACGCTGTGCCTTCACTCCTACTACAGGCTATTTCAGGGAGCAGCGCAGGACAGTTTAATAGACTTCAAAACGGTGCTGGGGACGGGTGTGGAGACATGCCAGGGCTTGGGGGACATTTCTCAGGCATGTGTCAAACTGCACGGCGAGCCGTTCGTCAAACCGGACTCACCTTGTTCCCTGAACGCCCGTCCAGACCTGGCAACCCGGCGACACCGGAGTCACCCTGAGAAAATACCATTTACAATAGTGGTTTCATCTGGGAATATGAACCACCTTTAACCACAAACTTAAAGGCCTTATTTCATCATTTTTTCATTCATTTTATAAAGTCTAGTTGTGTCTCTAGTATGAATAAATGCCATGTGAGCTTATTTTTTGTGAAAAAACAGTAAAAAAGTGCTCCGGTGATCTGGTTTAACAGTGCTTTAGTCCAGTGGAGGAGTGGGGAGGAGGAGAAACGATAGGAATTCAACTCTTGCTCATGAATATTCTTCATACATGCAAACATATCGCATCTGATTGGCTAACAGCACTGCGATGCAGCATTTTAAAATAAATTTTTACACTAAAATGAGTCTTTGCAATGTTATATGTTACTTTACAACATGTGTAATAAGGCCCTGCTATGGCTAAGTGCAGTTCAGCCACTGACCTAGTCTTAATCTAGAGTCTCTGTAAAACGCAAAATCCACCGGAGATCCTATTTAAACCTATAGTTACTTTTACAGTTACAGAGGTGAGTAGCCCAGGTCCAGAAAGTAAAAATCCTACCCGGGGTTTTGTTGGCTGTGTTCGTTGGTGGTGTTCCTCCATAGACAAACTCTAACCATTTGTTCCTTAGCTCTAAATTACTGGGTAAAGCATATGATATCACACTTATGTGATATTCGCGCAAATAAGATAGCAATACGCAAGATTTAACCTGAACACACCTAATTTCCAGACTACTACACCCATCAGTGTAGATATATTCAGAAGCACTGTTGCTTATTTAATGAGGGAAGGGGAAAATAGTGTGAAAATAGACTTTTGGCAAGGTGGTAAGATAGCAATTATGCATTGTAACATCCGAAATATTTAATATAAACACAATGACAGACATGACCCTGTCCCCACAGTTGTGTATCTGAGGTTGCAGTGGGGGTAAGTAACGGGTTTAAAGGGTTAATCTGGCTGTATGGGTGTGTACGCTGTAGGGATAGGGGGTTTAGTGCAGTGGGGTGACATGCTTAAGCATTATATCCTGAAAGCGTATCCAGTTTCAGGGGATAAAATGTCACCACACAACTATCTTAACATCCGCCATAGAAATACAGTCCGGATTAACACATTTCCCCTCCACCGCTGCGCCACTCGCTAACCATCTCTCAGCGCTCGCTCAGTAAATCCCATGCAGAGGGACTGCAAATATACTGCATATATATATACACATGCTACCGAGCATTTATTACAGCTTACAGTACAAATCAATAAAAAACACCCGTCAACGTATGGTCTCCACAACACCTTGAAGGATCTGTGCAATTAACTGTATTATTATTGGTATCACCAAGATGAGTTTCAGCAATACACAAACCAAAAAAGCTGTGAAAATACAGTGAATAACAGTAAACTCTAATTTCATTAACAACGTGCAGCAACAGACGGGACATAAAGCTGGATGTAGAGTGAGGCAGAGCAAAAGTTGAAAAAGGCAAAGCAAGTTAAGAGCAAGGGTAAACTGAGGGTAGAGTGAGGTAGAACATAGAGCGAGGGTAATGTGAGAGAGCGTGGGTAGAATGATGGAAAAGTGTAGGTAGAGCGAGGCAAAATAAGTTAAAAGCGAGGTAAATTGAGGTAGAGTGACGGTTGAGTGAGGTAGGGTGTGGTAGAGTAAAGATAGCACAAAGATAGAGCGGTAGAGCCAGGAAGAGCAACAGAGTTAACAGTGAGGTAGAATGAGGGTAGAGCGAGGAAAAACGAGTTAAGAGAGAGTTAAATTAAGGTAAAGTGAGGGTAGAGTGAGGGTAGTGGGAGGGTAGTGTGAGGAAGTGTGCGGTAGAGCCAGGAAGAGAGAGTTAGAATGAGGTAGAGTGAGTGTAGTGTGAAATAGAGCGAGGGTTGAGCGAGGAAAAATTTAAGAGCGAGGTAAATTAAGGTAGAGCGAGGTAGTGTGTGGTATAGTGAGGATAACGCAAGAACAAAGTACAGGGCACAGCCAGGAAAAGCGAGTTAAGAGCGAGGTAGAGTGAGGTAAAGTGAGGGTAGTGTGAGATAGAGCGTGGGTAGAGTTGAGTAGAGTTTGGCAATGCGAGTTAAGAGTGAGATAAACTGAGGTAGAGTAAAGGAAAAGTGAGGTCGTGTGTGGTAGAGTAAGGTAAAGTGAGGAAAGCGTAAGGATAGAGCGAGGGTAGAGGCCAGGTTAGAGTGAGGTAGGGTGTGGTAGAGCGATTGTAGAGCGAGGCAAAGTGAGTTAAGAGTGAGGTAAATTGAGGTAGAGTAACAGTAGGGTGAGATACAGCATGGGTAGAATGAGGGTAGAGAGGTTAAAGTGAGTTAAGAGTGAGGTAAATTGAGGTTGAGTAACAGTAGGGTGAGGTAGGGTGTGGTAGAGTGAGGATATCGCAAAGACTGACTGAGGAAAAGTGAGTTGCCAGGAAAAGTGAGTTAAGAGCAAGATCGAATGAGTTAGAGCGAGGTTAGTATGAGATGGAGCATGGGTAGAATGAGGGTAGAGAGAGTAGAGTAAGGCAAAGCAAGTTAAGAGCGAGGTAAATTGAGGTAGAGTGAGGGTAGTGTGAGGTAGTGTGTGGTAAAGTGAGAGTACTGCATGTTTAGAGCGGGGACAGAGCCAGGAAAAGAGAGTTAAGAGCGAGGTAGAAGGAGGGTAGAGTGAGCCAAAGAGAGTTAAGAGTGAGGTAAATTGAAGTAGTGTGAGGCAGAGCGAGGTAGTGTGTGGTAGAGTAAGTTAAGAGTGAGGATAGCGTGAGGATAGAGCAAGGACAAAGCCATGAAAATAAAGTTAAAAGCGAGGTAGAAAGAAGTAGAGTGAGGGTAGAGCAAGGAAAAGCGAATTAAGAGTGAGGTAAAATGAGGTAGAATGAGGTAAGGTGAGGGTAGATGGAGGCAAAGTGAGTTATAAGCCACAACGCTCTTGTAATTATGAGAAACGTTCTGTATTATTGTGACTGTGTGTAAATGGATTAGTAAGTGTGAATTGAGCTTCACTCAAACACAGATCAGATATCTGATCCTCCTGACGACACGTTCTGCACCAGATCCATAACAGTGACATACCTTCACACCCGGACCGCCAGGAAGCCCGCCCTCTCCCGGATCTCCCTGGAGAAGTGAGACGACAGGAGTATTAGTGCAGGATCGGGGTTTGAGATATGAGGGCAGCGGAGACTCTGCAGAATTACAGCTGTTACACGGGGCCTCCGCTTAACACAGTGGCCAACAGCTGCCGGGGGGTAATATTACAGGATAATTGGGCACTGAGAACCGGGTCGCTTTAGTTTTCTACCTGAAAGCTGTGTTTAAGTCCCTTTACTCCCTCGGGACAAAGATCTCGAGTCAGAAAACAATTAGATACAGAAATTATCTGTCTTTTTCAGGGATTCACTAAATGCAAAAGCAAAAATACCTTATTCCAACAAAGCGAAAAGACTACAGAATAATTTACACCAAACTATTACTCATTTTCAATTTAAGTCATATTTAAGGTGTGTTTACTGCTGGATTACCTGTGCAACCTGAAAGGGCTAAAACGAGGTAAAGAGTGGTTAGAGTGAGGTAGAATAAGGGGAAAAGCAAGGTAGAAACAGGTAGAACAAGGCAAAAAGATTTAAGTGTGAGGTAGAATGAAGTAGAGTTTAAGTGAGTTTAAAGTGGGGTAGAATGAGGTAGAGCAAGGGTAGTGTGGGGTAGAGTGAGGTAGAACAAGGGTAGAGAGAGGTAGAATGAGGTAAAGCAAGGCAAAGCAAGTTAAAAGCAAGGTAAAAGCAAGGTAGAACAAGGCAAAGTGAGATAAAAGCGAGGAAAGTGTGGGGTAAAGTAAAGTAGAGTGAGGGTAGAGCAAGTTAGAATGAGTAAACCAAGGCAAAATGAGTAAAGACAAAGGCAGAATGAGGTAAAGCGAGGGAAATGTGCAGTAGAGTGAGGGTAGAGAAAGGCAAAGAGAGTACAAAGTGAGGTAAAGTGGATTACAGTGAGGTAGAACAAAGCAAAGTGAGCTAAGGACAAGTTAGAACAAGGTCAGAGCAAGTTAAGACAGGGGTAGAACGGAAAGAGTGAGGGTACTGTGAGGTAGATTGTCGTTGAGTAAGGGTAAAGTAAAATGAGGTAGCAAGTTGAGAGTGAGGTAGAGTGGATTACAGTGAGGTAGAACAAGGGCAGAGCGAGTTGAGAGCAAGGGTAATGTAGGGTAGAGCGAGGACATCGAGGGCAGTAGGGGTAAGCGAGTGTGGTAGAGTTGAGGTAGAGCAAAGCAGAAAGAGGTTGAGAGTGAGGTAGAACAAGATAGAGTAAGGGTAATGTGAGGTAGAGTAAGAGTAGAGCAAGTTAGAATGAGTAAACCAAGGCAAAGTGAGTTGAGCACAAGGTAGAATGAGGCAAAGTGAATTAGGAGCAAAGGAAGGGTGAGGTAAAGTAAGGTAGACTGAGTTAGATCAAGGGTAGTGTGGGGTAGAGTGAGGGAAGAGCAGGGTAGAACGAGGTATAGAAAGGCAATGCGGGTTGAAAGTAAAGTAGATTGGGTTACAGTGAGGTAGAGCAAGGTAGAATGAGGCAAAGTGAGTTGAGAGTGTGGTAAAGCAAAGGTAGTGTGAGGTAGAATGAGGTAGAGCAAGGCGAAGTGAGTTAACAGCGAGGTAGAACGAGTAGGAGTGAGGGTAATGTGAGGTAGAGTAAGAATAGAACAAGTTAGATTAAGTAAACTGAGGAAACGTGAGTAAAGATAGAGGTAGAATGAGGTAAAGTGAGGGTAGAGTGGGGAGTGAGAGTAGTGAGGTAGAACGAGGTAGAGAAAGGCAAAGCAAGTTAAAAGTGAGGTAGAACGAGGTAGAGAAAGGCAAAGCAAGTTAAAAGTGAGGAGGTAGGGTGAGGATGACTAGCTACTCATAGTGAAAAAGACACTAACAAAACCCAAACATTTTTAGGAATACCTTGCTTTTGATTCTCTAGAGCAGTTTTTGTCATAATATGCATTTGAATAAAAATGCTAAATTATATTTATTGCAACATTCTGACATGCAGAGTAAATGCATCAGTATTTTTCGTCTCAGTTCTGACTCAGTACTGATAGAAATGGCACTAATTAGACTATCTGTAATGAAACACGCAGTTAGACAGATCCACAAACAAAAGATCTTTGCATTTAAAGCAACATTAGCAGACTCAAAACCTATTTTTCTAGCTTTTTAAATATATATATTTTTAATATTTAATATTTTATCATAAAACTGCCCTATAAAAAACCTGCATCTCCACGAAAACTAGCCAATCAAAGAGTCCGCCAACCCTGTAGACATACAGAGTGCTACTTCTACGGGAAACTATACAGAATAACGTAGAATTAACCTTGAAATCGGCGTCCTCTCGTCTCTCTCACAGTAAAAAGCTTCTTAAAGAGATTACAGAGCGTAGCGGCTACTGGAAGAGCCGAGCTAATGAACAGACCGAGCACCGAGACAACCGCAGACATTCCTCTATAATATATACACATATACACACACACACACACACACAGGCATTTTATACCTTTATAAAATTAAGCTTTTTATATAGAAAATGCTCCGTTTTCTCTTGTTCTAATAGGATGGAAGATGTACGTCAAATTATGGTGAAGAATAACGCAGAGCAGACCTGCGCTCAACTACAGATCAATTTCATCCTTTTAATCAATTTCAATTTTGTAAAAATGTTTTAGAATAAAGAAACGCAGCAGTAAATGTACAATATATCAATATATTCAGCAAAGATAGTTTTTTACTGCACTAAAACAATGCTGTGCTAAAAATTATACCCTGAAATATGGTGCCATATCACCCACCCCTAATTATCACATCAGGGTTTACTGTTTTTAGCCTTTAAAAAAAAAAAAAAAAAAAAATATGACACTGTTCTCATTTCCCATTATGTATATATCTACTAGAGACAGATTATATCTGTCCAGTATCATTTATTTTACTTTAATCCTGGATATATGGAGATATATGGAGTGCATATATTAGTATCAAGACTGATCATTCTGGATCATTGGCTTCTGTAACAAATCTGATAAAATTCTTGTATTTTTAAAGAAATTTAAGTTAGAGGTGCGCCATATCACATCATATACTGTATGCAATAATAAATTAAATTTTAATTTTATTCTTGAAATACCCTTTTAAATTGAGTGTTCTGTCATATCGCCAAGAGTACAGTATAGTTATCGCAAAAATACCATAAAATATTGTATTTTATAATATTATTTTAGGGCCATATCGAACACCCCTACTCTGCTCTTCTTCTTCTTCAGAAGAAAACCATCTATAAAAAAACCCACCGTATTACAATATTTTATCGCTTTATTGTATTTATTCCTTTATATTTTTAGTTTCATTTTTTCATCTGTAGTTGTATTCTTTTTTTCTTATCTATGATTTTACGATTCCTACTAAACGGAAAATAAGTTCATATTCATGAAGTTTTAAGAGTTCAGAAATCAACATTTGGTGGAATTACCCTGGTGGTTTTTAATCACAGTTTTTTTTTCATGCATCTTGGCATCATGTTCTCCTCCACCAGTCTTACACACTGCTTTTGGATAACTTTATGCCTTTACTCCTGGTGCAAAAAATAAGAAATTCAAGTAGTTCAGTTTGGTGGTTTGATGGCTTGTGATCATCCATCTTCCTCTTGATTATAGAGAGGTTTTCAATTTGGTAAAAGTGAAGAAAACTTGACAAGTACACACAATACATTTACTCCACAGCCTCTCTCTGTAACATCCTGGACAAAAATGCTGATTAACACCAGTTTAATCAATCCTAATGACTAAGCCTGGACTGCCAGCAGCAGCAGCACTGTCAGAAACCCAACACTGGATTATATATTCACCCTCAAGACAAAAAAAAAAAAAAAAAAGAACCCAACAAAAGAAACTGCAGTAATTCTGCATGAAGCTGCTGCTGTAGGTGAGAACAATTAACCCGTAGTTATCACCCCTCAGCCGGGAATCTCCAACACCCTCGTGTTAATCTGAGTTAAAGCCCGGCCAAATTGGCTGAATCCAGCACCCCGCCCACTTCAGAGCCGGGGGTTCACTCCACACCAGCTTCCAACCACTTAATTACCACTGATCCACGTCCAATCTGCCTCGTCCGATTACCCAGATCACTCCCAGCCTGGGAACGATGGTGGGGAACGGCCTGCGCTTCCAAAAACGACGACAGCACAGATTCTAATGTGTTAAATATCGTTAAACAGTTTTAGTGAGAGCACGGTTTACACAAAAAAAGTGCCGCCATGTTTATGACCAATAAGAAAGCTAATCTACTTAGCAGTTTATTTTTGCTCCACTTTCAGTTTATTACCCATTCTCTCTTATTGTCACTACATTCAGCCATTCTGTATGGAAGTAATTTACAACAGAAGTTCAATCAATCTTCAAATTTTGACCAATGACCAACTCTGCATTAAAATAACAGACAGCATATCTTCTCTCAAAAGCAAAGTCACCACCTCTATATTACGTATACTGTTACCATGTTATACACCACCAACTCTAATCACATCCAACTCAATCACATCCAATCCTGCCGCCACCACCTACGATGGCGCCAACTCCCATACCCTCAACTCTAATACCGCTGATACAACCAATTCTAACACCACCAACTGTGTTACAGCCAACCCTGCTATCGCTGACTCCATCACCGACTACGATGCAATAACCAACCCTTAATGAATTACAGCCAACTCTGCCACAGCATCCAATCCTGCTACCACCAAGTACGATGGCGCCATCTCCGATACCCCCAACTCTAATACCGCTGCTACGACCAATTCCAACACTGCCAACTGTGTTACAGTCAATCTCAGTCTCCCAGAAACCTCCGACTATGAAACCCCAAACGCCAATGCCCCCAACACCGATGCCAACTTCCATACCCCCCGATACGCCGACTCCTATAACACCCTCGCCGAAAGGACCCTCGTCGATACCACCCTTGCCGATAATGCCAAGCCCCAAATCGCTCCATCACAGCAGACTACAGCCAATCTTGCTACTGCCAACTTCAAACGGCCAACCCCGGTACCCGCCAACCTCGATACCCGCCAACCCCGGTTCTCGGCGACCAAGCTACTCGCCAACCCTGGTACTCGACAACCAAGGTACTCTGCGACCACGGTAGCCGCCAACCAAGGTGCTTGCCAACCCCGGTACCTGCGGACCACGATACTCGCCAACCACAGTACTCGCTAACCACAGTACTGGCCAACCACAGTACTCACAGACCACGGTACTCATCGACCACGGTACTCACCGACCACGGTACTCACCGACCACGATACTCAACGACCACGGTACTCACCGACCACGATACTCAACGACCACGGTACCCAGTAATTATCAGTTCTGTTACCACCAATCCTGCTAGCGCTTACTGTGTCACCAACAACTGAAGAGCTAAACCTGCTATCGCTGACTCCATCACCAGTAACGATGTTACACATCCAATCCTATTACCACCAACTCCAAAAGAGTTACCTGTACTGCCAACCCTGTTACCTGTACCTTAAAAACAGGTACACTTAAAGAGACCTTGGATTCTTTATTGTGGTTCAACATCCGGCTGTTAAAACTGAAGTGACTAAGTACTTTGTATTTTATTATACTATAAAAAGAAAAAATAATAATCTGACTGATTTGGTACTTAGTTAGGTATGTGCGCTAAAAGAAAGAAAATTTGAAACGTCATCTCCGTAACAGGTACTGTGTTGAGTAGTTAGGTTGGAATCCAGGATTTCCTGAGGTTCACCATCCCTGTTGTAAAAGACCGGAGTGATAGCTTTTTATATCACATTATGAAAGTATTATTTTTTTCTTTTGTACAGTATAATAAAATATAGCGTATAATAATAAATCTGACGTAAGGTTTGGCCTAGTTTGTGTTGCAGTGAACCGCAGGGGGTCGCCCGGGTGCCAAGTCTGCCTAGTCTGCCCACAATCCCCCTCAACTCCGTAACTCTGCGCTCTGCTCGGCTTTATTCCGTAAAGTTCTGAGAGAACGAACGATGGAGAACAAATTACATCCTTGATGAGCAGCAGAAAACGTGGTCTGATCCCCGATTGGCTCGTTGTCGCTGATATTCAAATGCCTTTTCTTCCAGGAAGCGATGCCAGCGCAGCACGGCAGCGGGAGCCTCGCCAAATCCCGACAGGCGTGAAAATCTGCGTTTCATTCAAGCTTAATGTGTTTTCTGTGCCACGCAAACGTGTCGCCATCCGCGAATTCCCACATCCAGCGGAATGTGGGTCAGGATGCGTTCTCCGAGCGCCGGGAGATAAACCCTCCAACACAAACCCGGAGTTAAAGAGCCACGCCGCAACTACCGCACAGGTTCCTACGCTTATATACTCTACTCTACACTCGTACATTCATACATCCCATAATAGGCTTATACAGCACTGCAGATATCTTACACAACCGGCAAAAATAACACTTTATACTTGAATTTATCGCCAAAAACATGAACAATCAACTCCACATGTTTCCATCCTATAATCTATAAACCCCAGCATGGAAAACGAGTTCAGCTTTTATTCACACGTCTATGAGGTAAAACTCTGAGGTTAATGCGGTATTTTAATGCGGTTTTTAAACCCTGCTGAACTTTTATTAAACTTTTAAAATGTTCTATAAAAACACACTATACCAGTCCACACAAAAACTTTGTCATTTCACCATTTTTTGGTACTTTTTACACTGAAATAATTGATTATTTTAAATTTCTTTGGTTTACTCAACTAACACTTATAATTAAAAAATAATTAAAACTAATTCGAATTTCTGTAGAATTTGCAGCTGTACCAATGTTCGTGTCATCTACCTTTGTTATAAACCTTGCATAAAAACATGCAAAATGCTCGTACACAAAATTTAAAAAAAATGCATAAAAATGTGTAATGAAAATATGTATTTAGACATGACACGACTAATACTTTAAATGTTTTGGGTTTTAGTTTTTTGTCTGTTGAAAGACGCAGTATGACGTGTGGTGCAGGAGCTGCAGGGAGTTTAATAAACAGTACAGGGTAGATTACAGGACCTGTGATGATCTATCTGACCTGCAGGGGTTTAATCCAGATTCTGGACTGAAACCGATCCGGACTGATCCCCCCCAGATCCACATATCCCACATTCTTACAGATCACACTCAGCAGCACCGCACCGTTCACTATGACTTATATCCTACAGCACTTTATTCACCATCCCTCTCAATTCATCACCACTGAGTCCACACACGCAGGATAACGCAGGATTAAATGATGAATAAACACACTTAAGTTTTAGGCAACTGTGATAAAATTTGAATGATAATGTCAACTCCGCAAATACTCAACCCTGTAACATTCGACCACTTTGTTACATCAACTCAGGCATCGTCAGCCCTCCTACCACCAATTCCGTTATGCTCAACTCTGTTAACATAAACTATTTTACTAATAATACTATAACTGCCAACTCTGAAATGGTCAACTTTGAAATGGTCAACCCTGTTACTACCAACTCTGAAATGGTCAACTCTGAAATGGTCAACTCTGAAATGGTCAACTCTGAAATGGTCAACTCTGAAATGGTCAACCCTGTTACTGCTAACTCTGAAATGGTCAACCCTGTTACTGCTAACTCTGAAATGGTCAACCCTGTTACTGCTAACTCTGAAATGGTCAACCCTGTTACTGCTAACTCTGAAATGGTCAACCCTGTTACTGCTAACTCTGAAATGGTCAACCCAGTTACTGCCAACTCTGAATTGGTCGACTTTGAAATGGTCAACCCTGTTACTCCCAACTCTGAAATGGTCAACTTTGAAATGGTCAACCCTGTTACTGCCAACTCTGAAATGGTCAACTTTGAAATGGTCAACCCTGTTACTGCCAACTCTAAAATGGTCAACCCTGTTACTGCCAACTCTAAAATGGTCAACCCTGTAACTGCCAACTCTGAAATGGTCAACTCTGAAATGGTCAACCCTGTTACTGCCAACTCTGAAATGGTCAACCTTGAATTGGTCAACCCTGTAACGGTCAATCCTGAAATGGTCAATTCAACTCTGACATGGTCAACACTGTTTCGGTCAATTCAACTCTGAAATGGTCAACCCTGGTTTCGTCAACTCTGTTACCATCAATAAAGACAACTCCATTACCGCCAACCCTATTATTGTCAACTCCATTACCACTAACTTAGTGTCAGCTCTGTTACATCCATCTCTGTTACAATCAACTTAGTTCTCGCCAACCCTGATAGTGTCAGCTGTTACTAACAACTTTATTACATCAAAATAGTCAACTCCGCTACCGCCAACCCTGTTATTGTCAACTCCGTTAACGCAAACTCTTTTTACCATCAAAACTGTTAGTCAACTTTGAGCCACTTCTGACACCAAACTTTACACCCAAACATTTATATATATTATTTTCCAACACCCCAAATTACTGTATCTATACCTGAGGTGACAGTAAATTCTACACTTGCAATCTTTAGAAATAAACAGAAGAATAAAAGAGATCAGTTCATAATGTTCACCGTAAAGCCAGGGCTCATAACATGTGAAGCTTCAAATATCAAATTTAATAAGCTCTAATAATAAAACGTCTTGTTCAGGCCAGGAATTAATTACGGCCGTTCCCGTTTCTTATTAAGTTACAGAAAAGCGTCACGTAACACTTCAGGTCAACAACCAATTAAAACACAGCGATTAGCCGTTCTTCCAGCAATTACTTTCCTCAGTATCCAATTACTGAGCAGCGTGATTAATGAAGGAGCACCGCCGGACGGCACACGTGTACCACCCTGCCACCTGTGCCCAATCTGTACCCAACACCGGCCGGAGATAAGAGGTTTTAATAGTGATACTGGATTACTGTTCTCAGCCTGATCTGATTAAACTAGTTTACTCAATCTCATTTAATTAAACGCTGTTTTATATTAAATCAGCACTGAGTAGTTAGTTAGTAATATGCAAATTAATTAAGGTTTATTACATGATTTTATTGGTGGCCCTGCAGTAAAAACTGAGATTGATGGATATACTCTCTTACTGTATAACAGCACTGTGCAAACCTTTTAAGCAGCTGAGAATTCAATTATGATTTAAAATAGGTAATCTCCTTTACTGTCAACTCTGTTATTGTCAACCCCAGTAATACCAACTATTTGTCAAGTCCGTTAAACTCAACTCTGTAACTGGCAATCAACTTACCACCAAATCCCTTATCAACCATCAACTCCATTACCACCAACAGAGCTGGCAACTCTGATACCATAAACTCTGTTCTTCGCCAACTCCGACACAGTCAACTCCAACACAGCCAACGTACCACCAACAACTACCAACACTTATGCAGGGTTGCAACTCTGTAAAAGTAAACTCTGCGCTGTCAACCCGGTCACTGCCTACACAGTCACAACAACATACCACCAGCAGGGTTGTCACCTTTGTTTTCGTCAACTCCGGAACAACCATCTTACCACCAACTCCATTACTATCAACTTGATTACCATCAACAGTTTAACATTTATTTTACCCTCAACCCAGTTACCATTAATGCAACAAACTCTGAAACCTTCAACCCGGCTACAGTAAATCCTATTTTTATGTTCTCGTCAACTCCGTTACCAGTCAACTCCATTTACCAGTCAACTCCGTTACCAGTCAACTCTAATGCCATGAACTGTCACCTTGAACCCTGCTACAGTCAACCCTGTTTTTATTTAGTCTGTTCTCCTTAACTCCATTACAGTCAACTCAGTCACTAGTCAACTCAGTCACCACCCATTCCAATGCCATGAACTGTTACCATCAATCCTGCTACAGTCAACCCTGTTTATATTAACTCTCTTCTCTTTAACTCTGTTACGAGTCAACTCCGTTACTAATCACTACAATGCCGTAAAAATAACTGTTACCATCAATCCTGCTATGGTCAACCCTGTTTATATTAACTCTCGTCTCTTTAACTCTGTTACTAATCAACTCCGTTATTAGTCACTACAATGCCATAAACTCTGTTACCTTCAATCCTGCTACAGTCAACCCCGTTTTAATTTAGTCTGTTCATCAACTCCATTACAATCAACTTCGTTACTACAATCACCACTGCAGTCAACTCCGTTACCACCCATTCCAATGTGGTAAACTCTGTTACCTTCAACCCTGCTACAGTCAATCCTGTTATAATCGACTGTTATATTCAATTTATGCAAGACATTTAAGAATCAAAGAGCCACACTGCACATCAAGAGTAGTAATTTATTAAAAAAATATATACAAGAAGAGGATAACCGCATTATATACCACCATGTTCTGTATATACAGAGTGTACAAACCACTGATTTAATAAGACACTAATAGATAGAAGCTTGTGTACCATAGAACGATGATAAACGATAGAATAAGACTTATAAAGGCTGTAGCACCCACCCACATATATACCAGCGAACCTTAGACTTTTTCTGATGGAGGGATCTGTAGCAGTTTTATTCTATAGTTTATCATCATTCTATGATGCATACAATTCTATCTATTAGTGTCTCAATAAATCAGTGGTTTATAAACTCTGTGTATAAGGTATATGATGGTATATAATGCGGCTGTCCTCTTCTGGTATATATTTTGTACACTGCCGATAAGACAGTGGACAGAGTCCTGGCTAACGAGCGTCCCCGCACACTCTTCTCCAACACAGACAAATTGGTGTTTAACACTGGGAGCTGAGAGGAACTCGGGGAAAGATCTGCCGAGTGAACTTTGCTGAATCCTCGGCTCCGTCCGGATTTGAAAACAAATTTAACGTCACTTTCCGAAGGAGAGCATACTAATTAAGAGGAGAGCCGGGCAAACAGCTCGATTCCTGTGACTGCAGCCGCGGTCCTGCAGGTATTGTGATTTAAGGGCTGGAACGCCGGCGTTCCCCGCCAGGAATTCCTGAGCGCCGACTGCAAACAAGCAGAGCTCCTGAAAAATATCCCCATCCCAAACCACAACATGGTAATTAGGCCATTGACCTCAAAGGCCATCTGGTCTTAATGGGCGTATCAGCACCTGTTGGTCCTAATGGATTTCTCCCGTTCCGCCGGTTGTAGCTGCGCTCTCTCTCTCTCTCTCTCTGGAACCCGGCCACGTTCCCTGCACCCCGGATCCGCGGGCGCCGCTCCATGTGGCCGAGAACGCTCAGACCATGTTTGGCTTTGTGTGAATGATACTAAACCTACCATGATAAACGACGGAGGGAAATTAGGCCAGATTTTGTTATGGGAAACCCGAGAGCCGTACCCACAGCATCACTCATCACCAGATCTCTCCAAATCTACCAAAACTATTCAGAGAATTATTACTCAACACACATTATTACAGACAGCAGATACTGAAGAAGATGCATCTACATTTTCTTCAATTCAGACCAATAGAAATGCACTTAAATCAGCATATTATACATCTCTACTTTTACACAAGATACAATAGATCTACATTCTATACAAAACATGTTCTTTACATCATGAAGTTCATATAAACAGATAGACAGATAGAAAAAGATAGACAGATTATCAGACAGACTGACAGACAGACAGATGGATAAAAAGACAGATAGATGGACAAAGATGGACCGACACACAGACGGATACACAGACAGACAGACAGACAGACGGATGGATAGATAGATGAAGATAGGCAGACAGATGGATGGATAGATAAAGACAGAGACAGATAGATAGACAGACAGACAGAGATAGATAACAATGGAAGGACAGACATATAGACAGACAGACAGATGGATAGATACAGACAGAAAGACAGATAGTTAAACAGATAAATAAAGAAAAGATAAAGATACAGAAAGATAAAGATAGACAGACAGATGGACATATAGATAAAGACAGACAGACAAACAGACAGATAGATAAAGATAGACAGACAGACAGATGGATAGATAGATGAAGACAGACAGACAGACAGATGGATAGACAGATGAAGATAGACAAACAGATGGATAGATAGATAGTTAGACAGAAAGATAGTTCGACAGATACATAGATAGGCAGACAGATAGACAGAAAGATAAAGACAGACAGATAGGATAGATGGACAGACACACAGACAGACAGACAGACACAAAGACAGACATATGGATAGATAGATAAAGACAGGCAGACAGACAGACAGACAGACAGGCAGACAAAGACAGATAGATAGGATAGATGGATAGAGAAACAGACACAGTCTAATAGACACTTTATTGATCCCAGAGGGAAATTCTAATGATAAATTGGGTACAGATCCCTCCATCAGACGAAGTCCACTTCGCTCTTTGCCGTGTTAAGTGGTTTCTATGATATAAATGGTATCTCAGGTGATTGATATGATGCTACAGTCTCTATAAGTATCTTTGGGTTTAGACTACCAAATAATCAGTGAATTAAGGCAGTGAGGTCTACACCAAAGACCAAGAGCCAACAAACAAAGCCCGAAGTTACGTTAATGAGGTCCTGTAACCAGTGGTCCGAACTTTTTTGTATGAACACTCTACATTAATGATTGTGCACTATTTAATGCACTTTTTATTGTAGCTCAATAAATATTAGATATATTAGTCTAAAAACTACAATTAAGCCAATTACATGATGAGTTTATATTAAATATTTCTACCAAAAATCTAACTGCTATATCCTGTGCTATTTGCTGCTGAAAGAGAGTAAATGAGTTGTAAACAGCTGTGGGTTTATGTGGCATTAAGTCATACTGCTGGCAGTGGTTTTAGTCCCTGTAGAATAAGATACACCACCCGTCCAAATATTTACGGATCCCCTGTCTATAATTAATGCGGCATTCGGCTACTTGAAGTCGCACCCATTCTTGCCCCAGATGTGTAAATACAGATGTACAGCCTGTAGAAAAACACTGCCAATAGAATAGGAATATCTGGAACAGAAAAATAAACATGAACCCGTTTTATTTTATAATCTGTGGGAAAATTTTACACTATGTGGATCATACTCTGTTTTACAGTACCAGTGAAAAGTTTGGACACACCTCTGATTGTCATTTGCTTGTAGTAACTGTTCTAAATTAAACTTATTTTATTTATCTTTTTCAGCTCTGAATCTAAAACACATATTTAACTATTAAAAACATATACTGGTCAAACTCAGGCAGGTTTTTAATCTGAATATGGTTACAAACTCATGTGAACTTATTTAAAAACCGTGTTTAAAAATGCAATTCCACTAATTCCTTTAATTTTCTCTCAAGAAAGTCTTTATTTTAAAGAAATGTTTCACTGCATGTCGAAATAATTGATATTTATGACAAAATAACTCACTCCTGTTACTTTTATGTTTTGGGTAACAGGACTGAAAGCAACAGAAAGGAGTTTTTAGCATAGAATTAGCAAAAACATGAAAAATAGTTAAATATGCTATGCTAATAGCATTAGGACACTGAGCAAAAGTGTGGCAAAAGGTTGAAAAAAAAGGGGCTGAATACTTTTGCAAGGCACTGTATGGGCCCCAGAAGATCAAAATGGACATTATTATTGCATTGATGAATGAAAATTAATTCTGCAACTTACCCTGAGCTGACTTTTGACATAGTAAAATGAAATAAATAGACAGTTGAGACCCTATTTTAGTGATCTAGAGGCGAGTCAGTGTGTCTTTGCTATCGTAACGTCGAGAAAAGTTCACCTTGCACGGCTCGAAACTTACAAAAGGCATTTACTAATTCTCTTATTAACTTAATTAATCATGCTCAATGTGCAAGACACTATGCTTGATAATATAATATATTTTAAAGTTATTTTCTGTTCCCATTTACGCATGTAATTTACTGGGGACAGAAATGGCGTCCATTCAGTGGAATAAGCCAAATATACAGGGGTTGGAGAATGAAACTGAAACACCTGGTTTTAGAGCACAGTAATTTATTGTGGTGACGGACAGTTCTGGTGGAAACAGGAGAGTTGAGGTGCACATTGAATTCTGCGTGATTTGATCAGCCGTGGTTTTATGTTTTTTGGATACAATCCGGGTTAGCACCCGAACATCCCTTTCAGACAGCTTCCTCTTACAGCGTCCACAGTTAATCCTGTTGGATGTGGTTGGGTCTTCTTGGTGGTATGCTAACATTACCCTGGATACCGTGGCTCTTGATGCTTCACAAAGACTTGCTGTCTTGGTCACAGATGCTCCAGCAAGACGTGCACCAACAATTTGTCCTCTTTTGAACTCTGGTATGTCACCCATAATGTTCAGTTTTATTGTCCAACCCCTGTACATGTATAAGTATAATGGGTGTAGAAACAGGGAAGTCAGCTCCTACCTTGTCTCCTCGGTCTCCTTTCTGTCCAGGAAGTCCTGCCAAGCCTGGAAGACCCGGTTCCCCCTTCAGAACAACAGAGAACAATCAGAGTTAATTACAGCGCTTTAACAGAACAAATCCGGTGCCCTCGTTCCCCCCCGCCAGGCTCTGATCCACAAACACACGAACGGTACGGCCTGAACTCCGCCTCCGAGCGGCCAATCAAACGTCCCCGAGGGACCAGGAGCACGTCTTCAACCAAACGCCGCTTTATTCCAGCCAAACTGCGGCTAATAAGCTTTTACTCCTGCCGCTGGCTGTGCTCCAGGAGCGCGGGCTGGAATAAACCGGGCTCTAATTGGCTGGGTTTAGCATGCGGCGCCGGTGTTCCGGGTGGTACGGAGGGCAGACGGTTCGCTCGCTCATTAACAAGCATGGCGGCACTCTAAAGGAAGTTAACTTTACCTTCAGCGCCAGGCACTGGCACCGCTCGCCCGCCTGCTGCGAGGATTTAGACAGCATTCTGTGGAGGTACCCCGTGATCAGCGGCGCCGCCGTCGCGTCCGGAGACTCTCTGAATTCACACTGAGAAAAAACACACAGAAATAACAACTATTTTATTATTTAATCAATTTATCTAACCTCAGGAAAAAAACAACATTGAGGGTGCCCTCATTTACAACATCAAAGGGATTGATAACATATAATAATAAATTACAAAATAATTAGGAATAAAATAGTAAAAAAAAAAAAAAAAAAACTTTTTATAAAATCAATATTTAATATATAAAATATATATGTAAAACAGAGAATTATAAAATACCATAAAAAAACAAAGACATAAAAAGTAAAAACATTAACTTAGAACAAGAATTAAAACATAAAACATTAGAATAAAACAATAAAAGTAATAATAAATAAATAAAAAGTACTAATTTTAAATCAACATTTAATATATATATATATATATATATATATATATATAAATAAAATGTAAATGTAAGTAAAACTGAAAATTCTAAAATTGACACATAGAAAAGTAAAAAATTATAAAATATAAAATATATAGTAAAAGATAATAGTAAAAGTAAAGTAAAATGCTAAAAATATAAAATATAAAACATTAGAATAAAAAATAAAAGTAATAATAAATAAATTAAAAATAAATAAATTAAAATTTTAAATAAGAAAAAGAAACTAATAAAGGAAGTGATGCGAGAGCTCCGAGTGTATTAGTGAACAGACCCGTCTTCTCTGAACCTTTTAAACAGGATGCTGTTCTCCATCGATCAGCTGCTATTGATCACGACAACAGGAACTAACAGGACGTTCTCCAGGGCTTTAGAGGATTTTTCACTGAAACAGGAGCTACAGACCAATACTGACAACACTGCTGTACATTCACCTGCTGCACCAAATCACCATAAACACCATTACTCACTTATAGAGATACTGCAAAATATTATATAACCACAGACTTCTAGAGGACCGCCGTTCTTACAACAATATATATTAAGCAGAAGTGAAATTATTTAACGCTTATTATTGTGATAAACAACTTTATCATATGCATATAATACAACAGCATATTAATGCAGTTAGACTTTACCTTTAAGAAAAATTACATTTTAATTATTAATAATATTCAAATATTGGACACGACATGACGCAACAAGACAAGACACGAGACAAGACAAAACCAAGACAAGACACATGAGACGATAAGACAAGACACAACATGACTAGAGACTGACTCGAGACAACTCGACAAGACATGACTCGACACAAAACTACTCAGCAAGACAAGATAAGAGACAAGACTCGGCACGACACAATAAGACAAGACACGACATGACTCAAGACCAACTTAACAAGACACGACTTAACAAGACACGATAAAAGACAAGACACCACACGAAACTAGTCAGCAAAGAAAGATAAGAGACAAGACTCGACACGACACAATAAGACAAGACACGACATGACTCAAGACCAACTTAACAAGACACGACTTAACAAGACACGATAAGAGACAAGACACGACACGACTTAGCAAAACAAGATAAGAGACAAGACTTCACACGACACGTCACGATAAGACAAGACACGACGTGACTCGAGACTGACTCGAGACAACTCAACAAGACACTACTCGACACGAAACTACTCAGCAAGACAAGACTCGACACGACACAATAAGACAAGACACGACATGACTCAAGACCGACTTAACAAGACACGATAAAAGACAAGACACGACACGAAACTACTCAGACTAAGACAAGATAAGAGACAAGACTAGACAAGACTCCACATGACACGACACAATAAGACAAGACACGACATGACTCAAGACCGACTCAAGAAGACTGAATAAACAAGACAACTCAACT